>NC_056625.2:54136405-54736405 GCF_002870075.4 Lactuca sativa
CATTGACCGAAAGCAACCCAGTCAACATCCCACTCAACATTCTTGCCAAAATTCAAGATCCATACCATTCTGCAACGTGCACCCTTCCATAATCCACTACCACTGATACATCATCAACCGAAACATGACCATAGATGACCAAGAACCACATAGACAAATGAATGCTTGTTCAAACTTGAAAGAACAACATTTCAAACTTTCCAAGACAACACACAATGTTCCCAAGTGTGACTGTATTCCTTCTTAACCCTAACATTACCCAAAATGTGACGTACCAACAAACCGAACGAAACGACAAACCTCAACTTCTATTAGACACATTATTTTAACGACCACAACAAGATCCCATACCTTGATGAAGCTGAACAGATCCCACCAATGCACAAAATGATAATAAAACATCTAATTTCGGAAAGGAATAAAAAATTAACTAGAAATGCTACCAAAACCCTACTCAAATCAATACCAATACAAACATAGCCTATTCGAGCTGCCAAGACTGAATTTTGCATAACCACGATCATACGGAAAAACTAAAAAACATTGCCCTGATATCCTATCTTCAAATAACAAAACACAGTTGCCAAGTCAAACGACTAGAAACAACAATTCCACAACCAATCAATCGAGAGCACTCTTATATAAAGAGAAAGATATACGTCTTCCAAAGCTTGACGAAGGGTTGACACATCAATTTCATCTTCAACTAGAACTGCATGGAAACCATCAACTGACTCCCAGAGGTTCATGAGAAATGAATGAGCAATAGTTCAGAAATCGATCGAAAACTAAACCTGATGATCCCACACATACAGAAAAAAGTTTGTGTGAAAATACCCTTACTAAGCCCCGAGGCAGATTGACATATTAACAATTTCCCATTACAATCAAAAGTTACTAACCTATACCGTGGGCTAACCTTGACCTCTATATCGATGCACAACTCAAGCGGAATAACGTACCTCTATCAGTATCCTAGGAACTTATGAAAGGAACTATTCACCACTACAAGTTCCTTATCCATTAACTTGTTGCTGCAAGGACAACACATGCGTCCTTGAAGACATAAACCTAATGATAAGTTGCTATGTACTCACGAGCTGAGCAAGGCGTAAATTATATGTGACCATGGAGGAATTTGATGTGTCATTGAGAAACGCAACGTGAAACCTCGTAACCATGAACACTTTAATGGTAACCCACTTTCTTTCCCTTAGTTGGCAATAAACCCGAACCAAAATTCTGTTGGGTTTTGAGCATTCTAACACTCCTAAGTGTACATGCAACCCTAAATACCTTGGATCTATGTTTTCTCTATTATACATGCAAATAAGAACTTCCAAGGTATTATCCTAATCTAGCATACAAAACAATAACTATAGCAAGATAGAATACATACCTCTTTGATGTAGAAAGTCTTCATGAAGCTTGAGTGCCTAGTGCCCCAAGTGTGACACCTCAAATGGAATCACAATCATCAAAACACTTAGAATAGCTTGAGAGAATTCTTACAACTCATGAAATCGGCTAGCCCTCTCTAGAATAATACTAGTGGCCGATTTTGCCAAGAATAATATCTTTATATAGTGTTACAATTAGGGTAAACTCTTAATTGTCATGGCTTTCCATTTCCTTGGATCCATGGGTACAAATACACCATGGAGCATCCATGGACCATCCTATGGGTTTTAGCCCAACTTGATTATCCATGGAGCATTAGCCCACTATACAAGTATGGATGATTTACACAATCAACCCATATATTTAATTAGTCTTCTTTTGATCACTTAATTAATCCTAGATTAATTCTTGATCAATACTAATTAAATAATCTTATTATTCTTATTATTAATATACTAGAACTTATAATATATTAATAACCATAAGTGTCTTATTTCTCTCATTATAGTCTATCCAAGTGCATGATGGTATGCAACCCAAATGGACCATGCCGGGTCGGGTCAAGTCTTACTAATTATAGTTATGGACTTAGACATTAATCCAACAGTCTCCCACTTGGATAAGTCTAAAACTATTATTGCGTATGACTTCAGGAACCAACTGGCAATCGTAGCTCTCAAAAGCATCTGTCGAACTCTGACCTTGTAGATGAACTTTGACCTTTGTCAGTGACTTGTCCATTAGATAAGGGATCATATATTCCTCCATTCTAGATATCATATGGACTGAGACATGGATTATAATCATTCTCTCTGTCCATTTGTTGTTTCCCGATTTCCGATTTATGACGACTGACTAATTGAACAAATCAAATCAGTCCTGGCCCGGCCGAGCACTTCCATTTGTCATCATCAAATCATCGAGGGGCCCACAGATATCACTTTTATCCCGAAGGTAAAAGGAATGGATAAACTTCGACTCATATGGCTTGTTCTACTACTTGTTGAGTCATACACAAAAGCACGTTTTATAGCACAGTGTCACACCCCCAAACCAGAACGGCGGAATCGTTCGGGGGCGGAGGACGTCATATTCAGTATCATAACAGTTCATAGAAAGGAAGGTACACACCACCATAATATAAATATGTTTGAAAAGTTTACATGATTGTAGGTGTTACATGTTTGCAAAAGAAATCAAATAGAAAATGGTGATCCAAAATATGTTACTAACGCCAGTGCGTTAGTCTTCAGAAGTAGTTGCTACCTGGCTAGCGGTTTCCTGTGAATACAAGTTATTTCAAAGAAAAAGTGTCAACATTTAAGTTGGTGAGTTCATAAGTAGTGTTTTGAGAAGATGTATGCCATTCGAAAGTGTTTGCATGTTTTCCAGAAAAACCCTTATTTTCCTATAAAAGTATGAAATGCATATGAATGCTCGTGATGTGAATTGCAACTAATTGTACCGAGAAAATCCCTTATTTTCCTATTAGTTGTTTGGTTTGTATACAGGAAAAACCCTTATTTTCCTGACATAACTGGCAGTCTTTAAGACCGAAAATCGCAAGCAAGCGACGTGCTTGTAAGTCGTGTCATAGTTTTACATAGTAAAGCTATACGAAAATCGCCTTTATTAAATGAAGAATAGTTTTAATGACTACTTGTTCATAAAAGCGTAATACCATAATAATTGTATATCCGATGAGTTTTATAACCATACTAAACATAATATGCCTGTAGCGACGTTCTTCAGGCGTCGTAGCGTTATGACAACTGTCACCCCAAAAGACGGACTGTAGCTAACAGTCAGGGCGCGGGATCATGACTTCCCGTATAGATCTATACACATTTGACACGTTCTCCGAACGGGAGACTCTGGTTATAGACAGGACTTGCAGCATTATTTTCTAATAAAGAAAGTAACGTTTGAAGATATACACGACTCATGGATTCTCAACTAAGTCTGTAATAAGGTAGTAGTTTGTATGCAAAGTTTAACCTCTTTCACAATGTTTGACAAAGCATAATCATAAGTTCTTTGAATGCATGAAATGACTTAGTAAAGAATGTTACCCTTGATATGATGTGTTTGTATGTAAACGTATAAATAAAACATATTTCTATTTATAAACATATTGTATCCCAAAGAGGGTAAAGCTGTGTTGTGAGGGGTTTTGTATCATAATATCTTCACAAGATAGTGAAAACAACAGTATGAAAAGTATATCAAAAGGTTAATGTTTCACACGATTTTAGTCACGTGTTTACTTGTATTCCTCCCCAAAAAGAGTATAAAACATTTAAAATGTATTTAAAGAGTGTTCGAAGGGGATATGAACTCACTTGATAGTTTGAAGATTGTGAGGTGGAAAACCGAGCAGAGTTTCGTCTCGGGAAACTGATTTTTCTTGGGATTCTCGGGAATCTCGGGAGTAGAATCGGCCTTCGGGACTTGAGCCAAAAAGACCAGAGCTTCGGGTTTGAACGGACACGGAAAACGAGGAAATGCTGAGAGAGAGAGAAGAGAAATGAACACTTTCTTTGGAAACCCTCGCATTCTATTTATAGGAAGGCAGGTCTGCCTCGGTACGCGGGGCGTACGCTCGTACGCGCTGCGTACGCGTACGTCATGCATGACCGAAGCCTCGACTGCCTCGGTTCGGATGGGACGGGTTGCTGGGGAGGTGGGTCGGATGGGACGCCGGGTCGGATGGGACGTCGGTTCGGACGGGTCGGACGGGTTGGACGGGTCGGCTTCCTCGGATATGGCGACGTGGACGATCCGAGGCCAATCCTCTCGGTTACGCGGGGCGTACAGGAGTACGCAGCGCGTACTTCGGAGAAGGACGCTACTCCTCTTCAGATAATATCCGAATTTTGAATTAAATAAATAATTAATTTATTTAATAAACTTCAAAAATTCATATCTTCTTCATACGAACTCCGTTTTCGATGGTCTTTATATCCATGCGTAGGTGAGACTACGATCTACAACTTTCGTTTAGACTCCGTTGGCAAATTCCAAAATTATTTTTATTATTTATTTTATAACTAATCGTTTTTAAGGAATTTCTTTGAAAAATCATAACTTCCTCATGCGAAGTCAGATTTGGACGTTCTTTTTGTGTACGCTCACGGTTTAATGTTATCTATGACTTTCATTTAGACACCTAAGGCTAAATGTTATCGTATTGAAACTTTGCATTTTTCGTTTGATCGATGTTGTCGGTTTTGCCAGAATTCTTAGAATGGTCATAGCTTCTTCGCCATAACTCAGATTTTAGTGTTCTTTATATATTTGGAACCTTTAAGATGATATCTACCACATAGCGTATACCAAATCAGAGCTTTTGAATAATTCATTTATCGATAAAATGCCCATTACATTCAAAAGGGTTTACAAGACTCGGTTTATAATGCCTGGAAATAACGGGTTGTTACATCATCCCCCCGTTAAACGGAATTTCGTCCCGAAATTTAATACAAGGTAAGAGTTTTAGGGGCTGAGGAAGAGATGCGGATACTTCTGTAGCATTTGGTCTTCCCGTTCCCATGTGAATTCGGGTCCTCTCTTAGCATTCCATCGGACTTTTACTATTGGAATGCGACTCTGCTTGGTCCTTTTAACTTCCCTATCCATGATCTCGACAGGTTCTTCCACAAAGTTAAGATTTTCGTTTAACGCGATTTCATCGAGTGGAATTACAAGTGTTTCGTCGGACAAACACTTTTTCAGGTTCGACACGTGGAATACTGGATGTACTTTGTTAAGCTCGATTGGAAGTTGGAGTTTGTAGGCCACTGGACCAACTCTCGAAATGATTTCGAAGGGTCCAATGTACCTGGGATTTAGCTTTCCACGCTTCCCAAAGCGTATCACGCCTTTCCAGGGTGAGACCTTCAGTAGCACACGGTCGCCAATCTGGAATTCCAAGGGTTTACGTCTCCTGTCGGCATAGCTCTTTTGCCTATCCCTTGAGGACTTCAGTCGTTCTCGTATTTGCACGATCTTTTCGGTAGTTTCTCTGATGATCTCTGGACCAGTAAGGGTGCTTTTAGTGACTAGACCTTTTGCCAATTGGGTGTCGCCCACTTCCGTCCAGCACAGGGGTGATCTGCACTTACGGCCGTAAAGGGCTTCGAACGGAGCGGTCTTGATACTAGTATGATAACTATTGTTATAAGAGAACTCGACCAAAGGCAAGTGAATATCCCATGCCTTGCCAAAGTCGATTACACATGCTCGCAACATGTCTTCCAAGGTTTGGATCGTCCTCTCACTCTGTCCGTCAGTCTGAGGGTGGTATGCTGTACTCATGTCCAACCTTGTTCCCATGGATTTTTGCAGTGATTGCCAAAATCTGGAAGTGAACCTGCTGTCTCTATCTGAGATGATGGACATTGGTACTCCATGAAGTCGTACGATCTCCCGAATGTAGGTTCTTGATAGTTTTTCCATCCTATCGGTTTCCTTGATAGGTAAGAAATGGGCTGACTTGGTTAATCTGTCGACGATTACCCAAATAGTATCTTGGCCACTCTGAGTTTTGGGCAGTTTGGTTATGAAGTCCATGGAAATCTGCTCCCATTTCCACTCAGGTATTTAAGGTTGTTGGAGTAGGCCTGAGGGTTTTTGGTGTTCTATTTTTATTTTGGCGCAAGTTAAACACTTGCCCACATACGTAGCGATCTCCGCTTTCATGTTTGGCCACCAGTAGAGTTGCTTGAGATCTAGATACATCTTGTCTGACCCTGGGTGTACGGAGTATGGGGTCCTGTGTGCCTCGCTCATAACTACCTCTCTAAATCCCCCAAACTTTGGTGTCCAGATCCGGTTCATGAGGTAGCGTGCTCCGTCACTCTTGATTTCTAAGTTCTTGTCCATTCCCCTAAGGGCCTCACCTGCCACGTTTTCGGGTTTCAAGGCCTCTAATTGAGCTTCCTTGACTTGCGTTGATAGGTGCGAATGGATCGACATAGCTAATGACTTCACTCTCCGGCCTGAGTACTCCTTTCGACTAAGGGCATCGGCTACGACGTTTGCTTTTCCCGGATGATAGCGAATATCGCATTCGTAATCACTGAGTAGCTCGACCCATCGCCGTTGTCTCATGTTGAGCTCCTTCTGATCGAAAATGTGTTGTAAGCTCTTGTGGTCGGTAAAGATAGTGCTCTTCGTTCCATACAAGTAATGTCTCCAGATCTTCAGAGCAAACACTACTGCTCCTAGCTCAAGCTCGTGGGTCGTGTAGTTAACCTCATGTGTTTTCAACTGTCTCGAGGCGTAGGCGATGACCTTACCTCGCTGCATCAGAACACATCCGAGTCCTTGGTTTGATGCATCGCAATAAACTACGAAGTCTTCTATTCCTTCGGGAAGGGATAGTATTGGTGCGGTGCACAAGGCTCGTTTGAGCGTTTGGAACGCTCTTTCTTGCTTCTCTTCCCAGTCAAAGGCCACACCTTTCTGGGTTAGGGTTGTAAGAGGCTTCGCTATTCGTGAGAAGTTCTGAATGAACATGCGGTAGTAGCCAGCGAGACCTAGAAATTGGCGAATTTCTGTAGGAGTCTTCGGTGCTGACCAGTTCTCAATGGCCTTAATTTTGGATGGGTCCACGTGGATTCCCTCTTCGCTTACCACGTGTCCTAAGAATTCGACTCTTCGGATCCAAAATTCACATTTCGAGAACTTCGCATAAAGTTTCTCTTTTCGTAATATCCCTAGAACTTGTCGCAGATGATCGCCATGCTCTTTCTTACTTCGGGAGTAGATCAGGATGTCGTCAATGAAAACGATGACGAACTGATCCAAGTAAGGTCGGCATACTCTATTCATCAGATCCATGAAGGCTGCGGGCGCATTGGTCAATCCGAATGGCATCACCACGAACTCGTAATGTCCGTAACGAGTTCGGAAGGCCGTCTTCGGCACATCCTCCTCTAGCACTCGTAACTGGTGATACCCAGACCTCAGATCAATCTTAGAAAAATAGCTCGCCCCTTGCAGTTGGTCGAATAGATCATCTATGCGTGGTAGAGGATAACGATTCTTGACCGTCAGTTTGTTGAGTTCTCTGTAGTCGATGCACATTCTGAACGATCCATCCTTCTTTTTCACAAACAACACGGGTGCTCCCCATGGTGAGAAGCTCGGTCTGATGAATCCTTTTCCCAGTAGTTCATTCAGTTGACTGGATAGCTCCTGCATCTCTGCCGGGGCTAATCGATAGGGTGCTTTGGCTACTGGGGTAGCTCCGGGAATCAGATCGATTCTGAATTCGACTTGTCTTACGGGTGGTATCCCTGGAAGGTCCTCGGGAAATACATCGGGAAAATCGCATACGTCGGGCACATCCTTGATGTCCCGGACTTCGCGTTTCACGTCTACAACATGTGCAAGAAATGCGTGACACTCCTTTCGTAAGTGCTTCTGAGCTTGGATACTTGAGATGATTCTAAGAGTGGTACTAGGTTTGTCGCCCAACACAAGGAAGGTTTCGCCGGTTGGCAGATTAAGGCGAACGGCCTTATCGTAACATAGAATGTCCGCACGATGTGAACTCAGCCAATCCATGCCAATGATGACATCGAAACTCTTAATCGAGACTGGCATGAGGTTGATTTGAAAGGGATTATCGTTTAGAGTTAGGGTGCAGTTTAAGTATATCTCTTTAGTGCCTTCAGTTTTCCCGTTGGCCATTTCTACTATGAACGGTTCACTTAATGATTGTGGTATTGGTTCTAGCATGCTTTTAAAGTCGTGACTCACAAAACTCCTTTCCGCTCCACTATCAAACAAAATGCATGCATACGAGTTATCGAGAAGAAACGTACCCGTAACAACAGTAGGGTCCGCAATGGCTTCATCTTGTCCCATTGCGAAAACTCGGCCTCTTCCGCCGGTATTCCTGTTGTTTGCCTTCGGGCAGTCCTTGCGGTAGTGCCCTGTGCTCCCGCACTCAAAGCAAGTGCGGCTTACTCCGGTATTAGCAGTGGGGGCGGATTGTTGGGTTGGCTCCTTGCAATAGCGGGCTGTATGACCCTTCTTATTGCACCTGGTGCATTGAAGGCCATGACAGAGACCGTGATGGTGGAAGTTGCACTGGTTACATTTCGGTAGCTTTCCATTGTATGAACTTGTGGGGGCAGAGTTGGTAGGTACAGTAATAGCGTGGGTCGTTATCACTTGTTGTTTCTTGGGGTTTTCCTGGAGGATTTGTCCCCTCCTCTTGTTCCAAGGCCTACTCTGTCCCTGAGCCTCCCTAGGTGGATTTGCGGCTGTTGTGATGGTACTCTGTTTCGCTCCGTGATCGATGAGTCGTTACGCCAGGCGTTTAGCGCTGTTGTAGGTGATAGGGTTGGAGGCTAGAACATGCCCTTGAATCTGGGGTGACAACCCCCAAATGTACCTTTCGACCTTCTTTGATTCTGGGTTGACCATGGTAGGGCACAAAGCAGCGAGATCGTTGAACCTAGCTGTGTAAGCGACTAGGTCAGATCCGACCATTTTCAAATTCCAGAGTTCCTGCTCAAGCTTTTGCACTTCACCCCTTGGGCAGTATTCTTCCAGTAGTAGTACCTTCAGTTCTTCCCAACTCATGGCGTTAGCGACAGTGAGCGTCACTGAGTTCACATGGCTTTTCCACCAAGTGAGGGCTCGATCTATGAAGGTGCAAGCAGCGAACTTAACCTTCCTTGTTTCTTGGCACGAGCAGATCTCGAAGACAGTTTCGGTCTTTTCGAACCATTGCATTAGTGCAATGACTCCGCCACTGCCATTAAAAGTCTTTGGCTTCGAGTTGGAGAACTCCTTGTAAGTACACTCTCTAACATGGCCCTGGCCGGTGCCACTATTGGGATGATTCGTGCTGCTTCCTGTACCTCCATTGGCATTGGAGTTTATTTGAGAGAGGGCTGCTGCTACTGCTGCTGTGATAGCAGCCTGGACCATTGCCGGATCATAAGTTAGTGGTGGAGGTGGTGGTGGGGTTGCGTTGGTACGTGCTGATCTACGAGGAGGCATTGCTCTGTCAAAAGGAAAAATGAGATATTATGAGTTTTGGTGGTTGTGAGTTGAATGATATTGAGTTAACTGCCTTAAATAGATTAAGAATTTGGTTTGATCAACAATGGGTTTTGAGCTTGATTTATTAATAACGTTTGAATGGATGCACTTACGAGTTGAACGGAATACACATATTTAAAACCGGAAAAAGGGGGGGGGGGGGTATGCCCTATATATATATAACATATAGTTGTGTTACATCCGAGTTTAGACAAAACTTTTTGACCTTTCTAAAGGTCTCCGATTACAGAAAGTTTTAACGAAAAGAAAATTCTTATCCGAAGTCCTAATTTATAACAAAATTTGAAATCCTGGCAGGCACTACTTGCGACGTAGGTTGCGCTTGGAGCTTGACTCTGCATCTGATTGCTTCGATTCCATTAGGCGTCGATCAAAAGCGGCTTGTTGCTCCCTTAACTCGGCTAGGGCTGCAATTATCTGTGCCTGAAATGCCTCAGACTGGAGTTGAACATTATCTTGTATCTTGTCCAGCCTACGGATATCGGAAGTGTGAACCTGCACTTCCACGTTGATATCCCGGAGTCGGCTTGCTTGTACTCCGGACTGATAGGACTGATTGGCTAACTTACCCACCATTACCGGGAGTGCTCGATCAGCCGAACTGCCACCGCGGACATCGTAGAAGTCCCGACACATGCCGTAGGGAGGGCGTATGCCTTGTTGTTGGCTCCAATGATGTAGGTGACTTCCCCAGACGGGAGTGGGTCCTTGGAAGTTCCTCACATGGACAGGAGGTTGAATGGGTGGTGGATCGATCACTTCAGGCTCTGAGTCAGTACCGGAGTCATCACCCAATTCTATGGGTTCCTCATCCTCTTCTGGATCATCTTCGATCCATCCTCCGTTGCCTTGGTTGGGAAAGTAGGGGTCATTGGGGTGGTGAAATCCAGCCATTTGACTGTACGAGAAATAGGGTCATAAGAATTGAATAAAGTCGGAACATGTAAAACATGTAAATTAGTTCAGATAGCAAATACTCCTATAGTGCTTAAATTATTGTGTTTGATTCTAATAACGGTTTGGTAAGTTTTTAAAATTGTTGTCCACTGCAGACACCCCTCGGCACACGTTAGTCGGCTCTCGGACAAATATAGTTGATCAGGCTATATCCTTCCCAGTTCCGATTACGTGTCCCAAGGCGTACCTGTACTGCACAACTCATTAATAATACTTCTAATATGGTACGATGTGGAACTGTTATTTATTACTAAATGAATGCATGCTTACTTACAAAAACTAAATAGATTTAATTTCAAAAGTATGACTCTTCTCAGAGTGTTTTTGCCCAGTTGAGTTTATAGTTGTATAAAAAAAAAATATGGTTTTGATATACTTAATTCACTATAAACGAAGCTCTGATACCAATCTGTCACACCCCCAAACCAGAACGGCGGAATCGTTCGGGGGCGGAGGACGTCATATTCAGTATCATAACAGTTCATAGAAAGGAAGGTACACACCACCATAATATAAATATGTTTGAAAAGTTTACATGATTGTAGGTGTTACATGTTTGCAAAAGAAATCAAATAGAAAATGGTGATCCAAAATATGTTACTAACGCCAGTGCGTTAGTCTTCAGAAGTAGTTGCTACCTGGCTAGCGGTTTCCTGTGAATACAAGTTATTTCAAAGAAAAAGTGTCAACATTTAAGTTGGTGAGTTCATAAGTAGTGTTTTGAGAAGATGTATGCCATTCGAAAGTGTTTGCATGTTTTCCAGAAAAACCCTTATTTTCCTATAAAAGTATGAAATGCATATGAATGCTCGTGATGTGAATTGCAACTAATTGTACCGAGAAAATCCCTTATTTTCCTATTAGTTGTTTGGTTTGTATACAGGAAAAACCCTTATTTTCCTGACATAACTGGCAGTCTTTAAGACCGAAAATCGCAAGCAAGCGACGTGCTTGTAAGTCGTGTCATAGTTTTACATAGTAAAGCTATACGAAAATCGCCTTTATTAAATGAAGAATAGTTTTAATGACTACTTGTTCATAAAAGCATAATACCATAATAATTGTATATCCGATGAGTTTTATAACCATACTAAACATAATATGCCTGTAGCGACGTTCTTCAGGCGTCGTAGCGTTATGACAACTGTCACCCCAAAAGACGGACTGTAGCTAACAGTCAGGGCGCGGGATCATGACTTCCCGTATAGATCTATACACATTTGACACGTTCTCCGAACGGGAGACTCTGGTTATAGACAGGACTTGCAGCATTATTTTCTAATAAAGAAAGTAACGTTTGAAGATATACACGACTCATGGATTCTCAACTAAGTCTGTAATAAGGTAGTAGTTTGTATGCAAAGTTTAACCTCTTTCACAATGTTTGACAAAGCATAATCATAAGTTCTTTGAATGCATGAAATGACTTAGTAAAGAATGTTACCCTTGATATGATGTGTTTGTATGTAAACGTATAAATAAAACATATTTCTATTTATAAACATATTGTATCCCAAAGAGGGTAAAGCTGTGTTGTGAGGGGTTTTGTATCATAATATCTTCACAAGATAGTTAAAACAACAGTATGAAAAGTATATCAAAAGGTTAATGTTTCACACGATTTTAGTCACGTGTTTACTTGTATTCCTCCCCAAAAAGAGTATAAAACATTTAAAATGTATTTAAAGAGTGTTCGAAGGGGATATGAACTCACTTGATAGTTTGAAGATTGTGAGGTGGAAAACCGAGCAGAGTTTCGTCTCGGGAAACTGATTTTTCTTGGGATTCTCGGGAATCTCGGGAGTAGAATCGGCCTTCGGGACTTGAGCCAAAAAGACCAGAGCTTCGGGTTTGAACGGACACGGAAAACGAGGAAATGCTGAGAGAGAGAGAAGAGAAATGAACACTTTCTTTGGAAACCCTCGCATTCTATTTATAGGAAGGCAGGTCTGCCTCGGTACGCGGGGCGTACGCTCGTACGCGCTGCGTACGCGTACGTCATGCATGACCGAAGCCTCGACTGCCTCGGTTCGGATGGGACGGGTTGTTGGGTTCTCGGGTCGGATGGGACGGGTTGCTGGGGAGGTGGGTCGGATGGGACGCCGGGTCGGATGGGACGTCGGTTCGGACGGGTCGGACGGGTCGGCTTCCTCGGATATGGCGACGTGGACGATCTGAGGCCAATCCTCTCGGTTACGCGGGGCGTACAGGAGTACGCAGCGCGTAATTCGGAGAAGGACGCTACTCCTCTTCGGATAATATCCGAATTTTGAATTAAATAAATAATTAATTTATTTAATAAACTTCAAAAATTCATATCTTCTTCATACGAACTCCGTTTTCGATGGTCTTTATATCCACGCGTAGGTGAGACTACGATCTACAACTTTCGTTTAGACTCCGTTGGCAAATTCCAAAATTATTTTTATTATTTATTTTATAACTAATCGTTTTTAAGGAATTTCTTTGAAAAATCATAACTTCCTCATGCGAAGTCAGATTTGGACGTTCTTTTTGTGTACGCTCACGGTTTAATGTTATCTATGACTTTCATTTAGATACCTAAGGCTAAATGTTATCGTATTGAAACTTTGCATTTTTCGTTTGATCGATGTTGTCGGTTTTGCCAGAATTCTTAGAATGGTCATAGCTTCTTCGCCATAACTCAGATTTTAGTGTTCTTTATATATTTGGAACCTTTAAGATGATATCTACCACATAGCGTATACCAAATCAGAGCTTTTGAATAATTCATTTATCGATAAAATGCCCATTACATTCAAAAGGGTTTACAAGACTCGGTTTATAATGCCTGGAAATAACGGGTTGTTACACACAAAGTTACCAAATGCGGTTTCGTGCAATCAATGTACTATCAACTCATAGTAACAACTCATATCTCTAGGTTTGAAGAATATAAGATATTATCGTCTCATGATCACTCGTGATAAAATCCATGATGTGATTCCAATGAGCGCGGGTTGAATCCAATACTCAGAACTTATGAGCACTCATGATTGTTGTAGCCTTGTCCAACACCTTAGACCTCTACAACCCATCATGACAGTCTTAATTCATATCTACTTCCAAAATATGACCGACTGTGGATGGTTTGAATAACTTAGTCATTCCGGAAGAATAACCTAGTTTATTCGGGAAGTCAAAACATGCAAAGTGAAACACAACAATAATTGAATCCAATATGGTCTCAGAACTTATGAATATAAATAAAACACCTTTTATTTATTACCATATGATTACACATTATACATTGTATACTGTTTCAGCTATCAACTTTAATCTTGAATTTAAAACAATAGTTGTCCCATGCTCCAAGCATGTACACTACGTTTTTCTCAAACACTAGTCATGCCATACAGCAAGTATGCATACTATGTTTGTCTATGATCTTTACTTTGTGAACTAGATCAATTGAACATAACTTCAATGATTCTCTTTTCACACTCCCAAATCCTTACTGCAAACGCAAGAATTCCAAATTCATGCCATTTACTGGAATCTGTTAGATTCTAAACTTATATGCATTGATCCTCTTGTAACGATTATGCGCACACTCACAAAGACTTGGCAACAATCATTACAGAGTATTCCAAAGGAGATCAACTCCTTGGAAACATCCTTCTTGCATTAAGTTTCCTTAATCTTACATAGATTGAAAAAACCTTAACTTTGAAACATTTCCCGATTCCAATCTGACTTATCACTTCTGAACAAGAGTTGCCTCCTTACAGATTATGTCAATATGGTCCTTCCAGAATTATCACTATACTTCCAATTGTCCTTGAGTAACCAATCTTTGGTAAACCTTAGATTGTCCTCGACAATTGTTTAATCCTTTTAGTCATATCCAGTTCTAAACCTTTTCCCTTCTTAATGCCCCAGGCATTTGGAAAATTTTAGAACGGATGATTATAGCACATGTAATCGATCCTATATCCGAAGCATATGGGACACGATTCATGATGTCTCACATAAAGACTAAACCAGTCTTTTGCTATAACATTTCCATTTCAATTTGCCAAGTTCTCATAATTCAGATTATGAAAAGGGATGCCGTAATCATAATCGAATTTTAGAACGCAAATAATGAACTCATATACAGAATTTCCTTATGTTGAGCCATTCCAACATGAAATTCATATATATATCCTTGACTAAATGATTAAAACCTCAGATCTAAACCTTATAGATTTGATATGAAGTATAATTTCCTCTCCCTTATTTATAGCAAAACAACTTTTTCCCAATTGAAATTTTTTGTTTTCTATAATTAACATTGCTAACTTGCAATACTTATCATAATTATCATGCTCCCACTAACATGATGATTATTAGCATAACACTTATGCTCCCACTAGCTTTGACATGTACTCAGAAATCAGCTGACTTTCTTACCAAAGTTCAAATTTCTGATACTAGATTGTTTTGATAAGTCTTTATCAAAATCATACACCTTCCCTTAGATAGCACACTTGTGTATCTAAACAATTATGAAGAGGGATGCCGTAATCATAATGTTTAGACCTTTTTGCCACTTCTCACAAGTCCAAATTAGTGTGTCGGTTAACCACACGCGCTCCACTAACGACTTTGAGAATGCAAATATCACAATTGCTATCTAGCTAAAATCTACTTAGTGAAAGTGTTTCCTCACCATCATTTTCATGAATCAGAGAGAAACCTTATGACACTTAGATTTAATGGTGTATGTGTTCTTATCCATGTGAATTGTCAAAACCATAGTCACAAGACAAGGATAATGACAAATCCAAACTCATATGGATTGAACTCAATCTTAACTTCTTGCCACCTGGCAGCTCAAGGGCCTGCCATTGCTTCCAAGTTGTTGTGCAACAAATTGAGAACTCTAAGAACTCATATGCAAAACCAACTTTAACTGGAATGGGCACAGAATATGTCAACACGATAGGTTATAAACCTCAAGTCGTGTGCTAGTGAAGAACTTCAGGTTTTACTCTTGATTAGTTCTTGAGACTTTTAAGACCTTTAAGACTCCCACTGTCCTCTTGACATATAAGACTCCCTTGTCAAATATCCAAGAGATAGTGAGGATTCTAATCAAGACAAACACTTCATACAATTGGCCTAAGTTGGTCTTTGTTTTATCCAAAACATCACAACTTACCAATTTCAAATGTACAAGAGTAGAAAACTTTTACTCTTACATTTGACAAGTGTTTTAACCCTTTTTTTTGAGACATGTCACTCAAGTTACAATCTTGGAGTATGACTCTAAGACTTGTATTGGAACGAAGTATGACTCATCTTCTTGATTTAACCACTTCAACAATTCAAGTTCCTCTTCTTAGTCATAAGAATGCACTAAGATTTCCTTAGAGAACTAATTGTGCTATGGTTTCTTAATCATTAAGATGATCACAAAAGCTGATACTAAAGTACTCTCCCATCTTTTAAGATTTGAGAAACTTTTATCCTTCTGCCTAAATTGATTCTTCTTATTCGCTCTGCCATACATTGGAACCTTTTTCCAATGTCTCAGAATTACACTTAAGTATAATCATATTTACTGTGCTTTAGTAAACTATGACGAATAGTTTTATCAATCTTTTTGTGGTGGACTTGACTAGTGCACAAGAATGTGTACTCGATCCCTTAGTCCTTTACTTGACTCACACATCCATGTGAACAAGTAATTAGTCTTAATTTTCCAAAACTTGAAAGTTCTCATTCATCATGCTATACAACTTGCATGATTCCAAGTTCCGGTCCAATTGAAACTTGGGTGATGAGAATCTTTTTGGTAAATCTAGACATTACCACAAATGAAAGAATCAATTTCATATTTCCACTCTTGCTCTTAATGGAATCATATAAGCAACAATTTTTCCTCAAATGCCATTGTAAGGATATTTTAAAATAAATAAAATCAAAATTTATCTTTTTATTTTTAAAACTTTGCGGAAAACTTATCCTTACAATCCATATGAAAACTTGTTGTTATCTATTCCTTAGCAATATCTCATAACTCCTGAGAAGTAGCTCAAGAATCCGATCTTCAAACTATGCGATAGAAATCCATCTACGCTATCAGATTCAGCATATTCTTTCTTTAAGTTTCTTCACTTTTTCTTTGATTCTTAAAACATCACCATGTGACCCAGTCACATCATGTATCAAGAATCTCATAATAGAAACTTAACAGAGTTAGATAGTGGAATTTACCTGAAGTAGAGTCAAACTTATTGACTTTAACATCCTTAGGTAAATTTGGCAGCTTCGCAACCAATGCCCCTTCCTTTGGCAATATAAACATATGGACCCTTTGATAATGGTACACGAGACTATCATAGACTTAGCTTTTTCTCTTTACCATTTGGTCAACCGAGTTGACTATGGCCGATCCCTTTCCATTGGGAAGAGAATGCTTTTCTGGATTTCCTGTGTCACTATTGTCAATGTCCATAAAGTTTTAGGAAGTTGATCTTAGTAAACAGATAAGATCATTAAGGGTCTTGTCATAGTCTGTTTCATAGGTGTTCCAAAGGAACTCACTATGTGACTTAGAAAGTGATTGAACCACCAACTTTCTCAAGACTTTGACACCCAACTCTCCCGGCTTGTCAATATGTGAGTACATCTCCAAGATGTGTCCACACCTAGACCTTGCCTTGCCAATAGGGCTTGAGTGACCTTAAACTTTTCAAGAGCTTGTGGGTTAGGGAGAATAATTCGAGGAGGAGAAAGAAGTATGATATCCATGGGACATCATCTTCATTAGGAAAGCTTGTTTCAAGAGATTTGGGAAGATCATAAATGTCTAAACCATACATGTTTTGGGAGATATTCAAGATAGTTGATCTTAAGTCCTTAATATGACACCCAATATGAAATATTAAGGCTAGGACCCAACAAACTATTTTATAACTTAGAAGAGGTATGCCGTAATCCAAGCTATAAAATATTTGAAGGTAGGTGAATGACGATTCACCAATTTCCACCAAGATAAACGAAATGTATTATTAGGTTTTAATTGGTTTTGAAACTCCTAGATCTTTGAGATTCATTGAACTGTTCAATGGCATGTTTCAATCTCGAGTGTGCCCTTCAGGTTTTGTGACTGGGATGCCGAGGATCACAAAACAAGGTGTGAAGTAACCATGCAAATCACTTGGTACCCTTAATAAATTACCCCTCAATCGATGTGCCGGTTAACCACACACGCTCCATCGATACTATGATAAATATTAAGTCACCCTTTACCTACCTTGTTAAGTCCAAGTTAGTGTGCCGGTTAACCATACACGCTCCACTAACGACTTAGACAAAGTGTAAAGTATAATTTCATGGATTAGCACCTTATTCACATTTTCCTAAGTAACTAAGATTGGGTATTATTATGAGTTTAGTTACTTAGTATTATCATTAATACTTTTAATGAAGGGAGAATTCTAGTCCTGTCAAACCCGTTCAGCTAACGACCCTCCACCAGTCAAGCAAGCGGTGGGTGAGAGTGGACACCCATTAAGTTGCCATTTTATAGGCAACAACCTTATACCCACCTTATAGACCGGCTTCGTGAATGAGGCGTACTAGCGGTAAGACTGACTTTACTCTTATACATATATATATTATTAACTTATAATATTATAAAGTATAAGGGTTGAATTTTAAGTTTTAAAATTCTAAGGGCTAACTTGGAATTAAAGTATTCATACTTGAAAACTTTTCAAATTCCAAAACTTGAGGGCAAGTTTTGAAACTATTCAAAACTAATTAATTCCATAACTTATGTGTTTAAAGTAGTTTTAATCCAAAAACTCTTCAAGTTCCATAACTTGAGGACAAGTTATGGAAGACTTTAAACTAATAAAAGAACTAACTTTTTCTTTATTTTATAACTTATGGATTTAATTATGGTTACATATTTTTCTTTAATGAAGTGACTCTTGAACTTCCATAACTTGAGGACAAGTTATGGAGTCATAAAAAGTTATTCAATGACACAAGACTCTTCATTTTTGTAACCATTGCCAACTCTTATGAATTTTTATGAGTCTTTAATGTGACTCTTCATGTAACTTGAGGACAAGTTACACAAACACATTTTATACTCAACTCTTAGATTAAAATGGATTGAAAACAACTATTTCACTCAACATTTCTATTAATCTAAGCAACTCATAAGAACAAGATAATCAAATCAAACTTTTTCATGTAATTAGTCTAAACCTTAAACTAATACAAAACATGAATCTATTGACAATTATCTTTGAAAATGGATTAGCATGAACATTACCACACCAAAAACAAGTTTATAAGTTCAAAAACAACTTAGGGTAATGTTCCTAGTCCATTTCTAGCCAAAAACCTCGAATATATGCTGTCTGGGGCTCCTACTCGACGAGTGGCATCAACCTACTCGGCGAGTAGGATGATTTTACTCATGTACTCGGCGAGTTCATCAGTGGACTCGGTGAGTACAGTGCCCAGAAAGCCAGAAAATCGAGTTTTTCAGCATTTTGCATCAAGTATAAGAGAAAGCAAGCCTAGGCTCTGATACCACTGTTGGGTTTTGAGCATTCTAACACTCCTAAGTGTACATGCAACCCTAAATACCTTGGATCTATGTTTTCTCTATTATACATGCAAATAAGAACTTCCAAGGTATTATCCTAATCTAGCATACAAAACAATAACTATAGCAAGATAGAATACATACCTCTTTGATGTAGAAAGTCTTCATGAAGCTTGAGTGCCTAGTGCCCCAAGTGTGACACCTCAAATGGAATCACAATCATCAAAACACTTAGAATAGCTTGAGAGAATTCTTACAACTCATGAAATCGGCTAGCCCTCTCTAGAATAATACTAGTGGCCGATTTTGCCAAGAATAATATCTTTATATAGTGTTACAATTAGGGTAAACTCTTAATTGTCATGGCTTTCCATTTCCTTGGATCCATGGGTACAAATACACCATGGAGCATCCATGGACCATCCTATGGGTTTTAGCCCAACTTGATTATCCATGGAGCATTAGCCCACTACACAAGTATGGATGATTTACACAATCAACCCATATATTTAATTAGTCTTCTTTTGATCACTTAATTAATCCTAGATTAATTCTTGATCAATACTAATTAAATAATCTTATTATTCTTATTATTAATATACTAGAACTTATAATATATTAATAACCATAAGTGTCTTATTTCTCTCATTATAGTCTATCCAAGTGCATGATGGTATGCAACCCAAATGGACCATGTCGGGTCGGGTCAAGTCTTACTAATTATAGTTATGGACTTAGACATTAATCCAACAAATTCAGCATACCTGAACCATAGATTCCTCTTACCAATTATGTTGAAACCATAAAAATTAAGACCGACTGATGATCCTGCAAACAGAGTACCCAGTTCCCCCCACTTAGGGTTGGAACTGTCATCGACCAACATCGACCAACATCGACAGACATCTACAACATCAAAGCATCAGAACAACTGAACTAGGTACGTACTCGACTTGACTCTCTAAAAGCATAATATAACACAAGCCGATCCTTCGAATACTCAGAGGGCAACTTGGAATCTTAGAAGGAGACCTCAGAGACCTTCGTTATCATTTCCAACTCAAATTTAGTGAAATCGATCAAAATACTCTTTTATTGACGAGGCACTTTAAGAATTGGAATTACACACATTAAACCTTGTATTTGGAGGGTTGTTTTAGAAACTTATGCTCCTCTTGAAGCTTCAAGAATCCTACAAAATGCTCAAAACACAACTCCAAGAACTTTAAGCTATCTGCATAACTCTCCTACCCAAAACAAGAACAACTCGATGTCTCCTCGGATACACCTGATTTTATCGAATCCATGTTATGTATTCCACTTGTGACTTGAGTTTAAACTTAACCATCAAACCACAAGAACAATCGATTCTGAAGCATTCCCTTACTGCAGAATAAAGATGATTTACTGTGAGCAAACTTCACCCTCTTTTTGCAAAACCGATGAGGAGAACACCATCTCCTTGCTTAGCTGTCGACTGAAACACATTCGATCTCGCCCCCTTAGAGAATAGGATAAAAAAAACACCCCCAACATAGAGAATGATATCCTGAAAACTCGGTTGACCATTCAGCCTCAGGTTGTAATGCTCAAGTCGATTATCACAACATCTTCCTGCTTAAGTCGTGCGACTCAAACTCGTGATACTTTGAGCATCGCCCTCGAGACCTTTGAATCAGCTAACCCATGTAGGTATGCATTATTCAAACCCTAAATATCAGGAACACTAAGGCTCAAAATAATTACTAGTCTCATTCTAAACAATCATAGCCGATTGGACGACAGTGATGGTGACAAATGCAATTAACGCTAGTGTTGTACCATACTCTCGACGCTATACTAGTTCCTTAGAAGACTTTTTGGCCATCCCCGCATGGATCTTGTAATTTCAACATTATGTGCCCATACTACCTTCCAAACCTATCCGTATGTGTCCCATGAATTACCTCAAAGTCCCTAAGTCACTACACATGACCACTACTAACATTAGATACCGATGCCACTATACGCGCACACTACCACTCTCACTACACTACTAGAAAAAAGGCCTTTTACAATGCTCATTGTGCGTCGTAAAACGCTCAGGTGTCGCGCAAATGCGCGTCAAGGAAGGCCCTGTCATAAAGACAGACGACGCCCATTTACGATGCGCATTTATGACACGCAATGCGTATCATTAAAGCAGCTGTCAAGAAAGGCCATGTCATAAATGAAGATGACACATATTTTTGCATATCGTAAATTTAATTTTATTTTTTAAAAATTATTTATAGATTTATTAATTTTCAAATTAAATTTGCATTTCATGCCTCATAATAGAAAATAAAATATCATATATAAAAGATACAATCCATTGCACTAAAGCTAATGTCATACAAATAATCATTCCAATAGTAGAAAAATGTAATACATCAAATGTGAAAGGGATAAAAGTCATCAACAAATAATAGTTAAACTACAAGAACTTGTTTCCCACCTTCACAACATCCAAGCTACTTTGCTTGACACTATGCACATCAACAAGCCCTACAAATATGAATAATGCAACCATTGGATTTACATAAACCAATCTATTAAAAACAAATCCTTGATTATAAGTAGAAAAATTCAAAGATTAAAAGTCAACCATTGAGGAGCTCTCCCACATTAGTAAAATCGACAGATACATCATAGATACTAACTATTATCTAGTCACATAATGTGACAACCCGATATTTCAACTCTTTGTAATGACATAAAAAGTCAAGTATTGTAACCACTTTTGAGTTAATGAAATTAACTTTGATAATAAAATGTCCAAAAAGTTTCTATTTAATTGCCTACTATGTTAGATGTCATTAAACCGTGATCGTACGTAAAAAGAACGCCCAAATCCGACTTCATATATTGAAGTTATGATTTTTCCAAGTTCGGCATAGCAACAGACAGCTAAAAACTCGAATTCGAGATCGAACGACTTTTGGCCGGAATGACCTAAACGAGAATCGAAGGTCTCGACAATGGTAATTCAGCGGTAAAAAGTCTGGCAAAAACCGACGTCAGATAAAGAAGTTATGAATTTTTAAAGAAATTCCTTAAACACGACATTTTAAAAATAAATAATAAAACTAATTTCGAAATTTGCCGACGGATTCTAAACGAAAGTTGTAGAGCGTAGTCTCACCTACGCGTGGATATAAAGACCATCGAAAACGGAATTTGTATGAAGAAGATATGAATTTTAGAAGTTTATTAATTAAATTAAATATAAATTTAATTATAAATCTTTGGTATTATCCGAAGGGAGTCATCAGATAGGGTCGAGTTACGCCCCGCGTACTCAAGGCCTAGGCCTCGGATCGTCCACGTCTCGGCCTATGCGAAGCTAGCCCCTGTCCCATCCGATGTACGAGGCAGTCAAGGATTCGGTCATGCGTGACGTACGCGTACACCCTGCGTACCGAGGCGGTTCCCAGCCCCTATAAAAGGGATGCGAGGGTTTCGAAGAAAGGGCTACATTTCTCTCATTTCCTTTGCGTTCTTGCCTCGTTTTCCGTGCCCGTGCTAGCCCGAAGCCCTGGTCATTATGCTCAAGTCCCGAAGATCGTTTGTACTCCCGAGATTACCGAGAATCCCGAGAAAATCCGTTTTCCCGAGACGAAATTCTGCCCGGTTTCCATCTCGCTTTCTTCAAACTTTCAAGTGAGTTCATACCCCTTAATTTACCCATTTTAAATATTGTAAATGCTTTTATATGCTTTCAAGGGGGGGGGGGGGAATACAAGTAAAACACACGATTATTATCGGGTGTTATATATAAAGTTTTATTATACACTTTTATTAAATAGTATCATATGTGATGTATAAACTTTATAGGGAACTCTCGTATATAAAATATATTACAATAGAATTGTATCTTTTGAAATATAAATTGTTGTAATTCATGTATAAAACTAAACATTTTGCTTAGATTATACGTATACGTGTCTATCTTAGACAGTATAAAAATCTATACTTTCACATCAAGTGATTCATTTTTCTAGGGACTTCTAAACAAATGAGACACACTTCTAAGAAAGCTATAATAAGTATAGTTTTATGAGAATTTTGCTAAACTTTTACATACTAGAAACACAATTTTCAAGAATTCACTTTCATATACTACAACAAACGAACATTTTAACACGTAAATCTGTTTTTATACTAAGATTTGTGAGACATTAACTTCACGTACGTTCGAGTACACATTTCAAGTCCTGTATTATATACCAGAATCCCTTGGAGGGGGAGCATGGTGTTTGTGTATAGATCTATACGGGCTTGACAACCCGCGCCTTGACTGTTAGCTACAGTCCACCATTTGGGGTGACAAACGTCATAACATTCCAACGCCTGAAGAACGTTGTGTATAGGCATTCCGAGTCAATAGTATGGTTATAAAACTCTCATGGGGTATTAAAAATACATTGATTTTCGAGGTTTTCAAACATATTGGTTATTTTACACATACACACATTTTCTAGAAACATACATTTGTCTTGTTAAAAGGCTACATTTATGTTAGTAGAAAATTGGGATTTTCTAGAAACAAACAAACAAAAACAAAACATTTCATTTTCATACAAACATTGTCATTTAATACTTATGAAACTCACCAGCTTAAATGCTGATCTACTCTTTCAAAACTACTTGTATATCCTAGGGATTCAGTAATTACAAGTATCAAAATAGCTTTTGAAGAAGGGGTGCTGCGTCGTCAGTTTAAATTCATATTTTGGGATCATATTGTAATTGGTTTTGAACATGTACTTTTAATAATGTAAACTTTCAATTATATATATGATGGTTGTATTGCTTTCTTTACTATGTATTCATTTGTTATGCTACCACATGAAGTCATCCGCCCCCGAACGTTTCCGCCGTTCCGGTTTGGGGGTGTGACAGATTTGTATCAGAGCAATGTTTATAGTGAACTAAGTATATCGAACCACATAGGATATACAAACTATAAATGCTTAAGTGACTAATACTCTCTGACAAAACATTTTCTTTTGTTTTTACGCTTAAGCAGCGTTACATTTAACTTAAATTGTTAGTTCATTTAAGTACAAATACATGCATACAACAAATTATTTTCATGATTATAACTATACAAGAAGTATTTAGACAAATTGGACACTACGATTAAGACTCGATATATGTAATCGTATTTGGGACAAATATAGCATGATCAACTATATTTGTCCGAGATCGGACCAATATATATCGAGGATTGCTCGTAGTAAGCAACAAGTCAAAACTTACCAAAACCTCACAATAATCAAACACAAGAATTTAAATACTATAGGAGTATTGGCTACATAAACTAGTTTAACTTACATGTTTAATTCTTACATGTTCCAACTTTATTTCAATTCTTATAACCCTATTCTCGTACAGTCAAATGGTTGGATTTCACCACCCCGGTGACCCCTACTATCCCAACCAAGGCAACGGGGGATGGATCGAAGATGATCCCGAGGAGGGCGAAGAACCCATAGAATTGGATGATGACTCCGGTACCGACTCAGAGCCAGAAGTGATCAATCCACCTCCCACACAACCTCTCGTCTTCGTCAGGAACTTTCAAGGACCGACTCCCATCTGGGGAAGTCACCTCCACCATTGGAGCCAACAACAAAACCTACGCCCTCCCTACGGCATGTGCCGAGACTTCTACGATGTCTGAGGCGGAGGTTCGGCTGATCGGGCACTACCAGTAATGGTTGGCAAAATAGCCAATCGGTCCTACCAATCCGGAGTTCAAGCTAGCCGGATTCGGGATGTCAACGTAGAAGTGCAGGTTCACATTTCTAACATCCGTAGGCTGGATAGAATTCAGGACAATGCCCAACTCCAAACCGAGGCATTCCAAGCGCAAATGATTGCAGCCCTAGCCGAATTAAGGGAACAACAAGCCGCTTTTGATAGGCGTCTAATGGAATCGAAGCAATCGGATGCGGAGTCAAGCTCTAAGCGCAACCTACGTCGCAAGTAGTGATTGCCAAAATCTCAAATTACGTTATAAGT
Organism: Lactuca sativa; assembly: GCF_002870075.4. Taxonomy (NCBI): domain Eukaryota; kingdom Viridiplantae; phylum Streptophyta; class Magnoliopsida; order Asterales; family Asteraceae; genus Lactuca; species Lactuca sativa. The sequence goes on from NC_056625.2 coordinate 54,161,475, forward strand.
TAGGACCTCGGCTAAAAGTTTTTAATTTTTCTTAAACTTTGTAACCGGAGACCCTTATAGGGGTCAAATTTTCATGATCATTGTATCAACTATTATATTAATATAAGTGGCACTATTATTAATACGTGGAGTATTTCATTGAATCCTTAAAAAGTTATGGAAAAACAAAATGCTTGTTTCATATTTTCAGTTTTACAAATAACTTTCTTCTATTTTGAGACTCGTACTATCATCTGTTGTTGGGCTATAGCAATATAGTTCATGAGACACATACAGTTTCTATGCTATGGAATTCTTATCTTTATCTTTTCAACCTATAGTTGAAGGATGCCTATGCGTAGGAACCCAAGGCGAAACAATGGTGGGGAAGCACCTATACGACCACCACCTCCACCTCCTCAATTTGATGCTGTCATGTTCCAAGCAGCAGTCACCGCAGCGGTAGCAGCTGCCATGTCACAGATCAATAACTCGAGTACTACTGGCTCGGGAACTCGCACACACCTATCCAGCCATGGCGAGAGTCATGGGCAACCCCGAGAATGCACCTATAAGGACTTTACTAATGCCAAACCCCGGATGTTTTATGGAACTCGTGGCGTGATGGCTCTGAGGCAGTGGATCGAAAGGACAGAATCAGTCTTTGAAATCTGCTCATGTCCCGAGCACAGCAAAGTCAAGTTTGCAACCTTCACCCTTATTGATAGAGCTTTAGCTTGGTGGAATGGCCACGTTAAGGTACTTACACTGATAGTGGCAAACTTCATAAGCTGGGAGAGCTTAAAAGTCATGTTGATGAGAGAATACTGTCCACGAGCAGAGATTCAAAAACTCGAGCACGAACTCTGGACCCTTGGAATGGTTGGTACCGATATTGCAACTTATACCAACAAATTCTACGATCTGGCAATCCTCTGTCCAGATATGATTGCTCCTGAGAGCAAGAAAATAGAGAGATACATTTGGGGACTGTCGCCCCAAATTCGGTCAAGCGTGTTAGCTTCGAAACCTGACACTTTTGAAAGTGCCAAGGAACTGGCACAATCTCTTGTTGACTACGGAGGCCATCAGAAATCAACAGTTGCTACACCAGAACCACAAAAGGGAAACAACAACAACAACAACAACAGGAAGAGAGTATGGAATAAAGGGAAGGGTGGGCCTTCCCAAGAATCTGCGAAGAAACAACTGGTTTCAGTGAATGCTGCCAATGTACCTACTACCGTTACTACAAATCCCTACCCAACAAAGACTTATGGGGATAACCTTCCAAAGTGCACAAAATGCACTTATCACCATCATGGACCTTGTCGGGAAATGCAGTGTTCCAACTGCAACAGAAAGGGACACATTGTCCGTTTCTGCAAGGATCCCGCAAAGCCGATCACTCAAGTTCCCAGCACGGGTATAGGCCAAACTTGCTACGGTTGTGGCGAGGTGGGCCACTACAAGAGAAACTGTCCAAAGGCAGCAAATACCGGCGGGGTGGGACGAGTTTTGGCTATAGGCCACGATGAAGCCGTAGCTGATCCGACTATAGTTGCTGGTACGTTCCTTCTCGATAATTCATATGCATGCATATTATTCGATAGTGGAGCGGAGAGAAGCTTCGTGAGTCAAAACTTTATTCACTTACTTAAACATCAACCTAGCAAGTTAGAAAAATTATTCACTGTAGAGATGACCAATGGAAAAACGAAAAACACTAACTGCATATACATGGACTATACGTTAACTTTAGACGGTCATTCTCTCCCAATCAACCTCATGCCGGTCCAAATTAAAAGTTTCGACGTCATAGTCGGCATGGATTGGTTATGTCTTTTTCGCGCCGACATCCTGTGCTTTGAAAAAGCAGTTCGTCTTAGCCTTCCTAACGACGAAACATTAGTGATTTACGGAGACAAATCAAGTAAAAACCTTCGTATCATTTCGTGCATCCAAGCTCGAAAGTGTTTACGAAAGGATTGTCGAGCATTCATAGCACACATCGTCAATACGAGTCAGGAACTGAAGGACATCAAGAACACTCCAGAAGTACGTGACTTTCCCGATATTGTAAGGTCAAACCTTGAAATATGATAATGTTTAAAACAGACTCAGCGTCAGCACGTATCTCAGCATCAGCACCAGCTCGTCAGCAGTTCAGTTTGTAATAGTTTAGTCTATTCAGTGCGTTGTAACAAATCTTGTATTTATCCTGTTTCCTTAGTTATCTTGATGTATTAGCTAGCGTATCCCTGAATTGTAGGGATTATCTAGAATAGCAGTATATATTGTTTTGTATAGGTTTGTGAATGGTCACGCCATTCACAAACCCTAATCGTCGCTTTGTGCACACGATAATCTCTTTGTGAGATTATCTTTCTTAGTGAAAGTTTTTCTTCGTGAATTTCTCTTGTTCTTATTTGTAGTCATTGTTTGATATTTCGATTGATCTAAAGGCCTTTTCAGATATCTTTCCAAAAGAACTACCAGGATTACCACCACAACGCCAAGTCGAGTTTAGAATCGACTTAGTTCCAGGGGCTACCCCAGTAGCGAAGTCGCCTTATCGCCTAGCACCAGCAGAGATGCAAGAACTTTCCAGTCAGCTTAACGAACTCCTTCAAAAAGGATTCATTAGACCAAGTTTCTCACCTTGGGGAGCATCGGTCCTGTTTGTAAAGAAGAAAGACGGATCGTTCCGCATCTGCATCGACTACAGAGAACTGAACAAGCTTACTGTTAAAAATCGCTATCCTCTACCTCGTATTGACGACCTATTTGATCAACATCAAGGAGCAAACTACTTCTCGAAGATAGATCTACGATCTGGATATCACCAATTATGAGTGCTAGAAGGGGATATTCCCAAGACAGCATTCCGAACTCGTTACGGACACTACGAATTTGTAGTAATGCTGTTCGGATTAACCAACGCACCAGCAGTATTTATGGACCTAATGAATAGGGTGTGTTGTCCTTACTTGGATCAGTTCGTCATCGTCTTTATCAATGATATACTTATCTACTCCCGAAGTAAGGAAGAGCATAGTCAGCACTTACAAAAAGTCTTAGAAACATTGCGATCGGAGAAGCTCTATGCGAAGTTCTCGAAATGCGAGTTTTGGATTCGAAGCGTCGAACTTTTGGGCCACGTTGTTTGCGAGAAGGGGATACACGTGGACCCCTCCAAAATTAAGGCCATTGAGAACTGGTCGGCACCAAAGACACCTACAGAGACTCGTCAATTTCTAGGTCTCGCCGACTACTATCGCAGATTCATAAAGAACTTCTTTAGCATTGCGAAACCTCTTACTACATTAACCCAGAAAGGCGTGGCCTTTGCCTGGGAAGTAAAACAAGAGAAGGCGTTCCAAATGCTGAAATAGGCCTTGTGCACCGCACCGATACTATAGAAGATTTCGTAGTATATTGCGATGCATCTAACCAAGGACTTGGTTGTGCTCTTATGCAGAGAGGGAAGGTTATTGCTTATGCCTCCCGACAGCTTAAGACACACGAAGTGAACAATACGACCCACGATCTTGAGTTAGGAGCAGTGGTATTTGCTCTGAAGATCTGGAGACACTACTTATACGGAACAAAGAGTACTATTTTCACCGATCACAAGAGCCTTCAACACATTTTTGATCAGAAGGAACTCAACATGCGACAACGACGATGGGTCGAGTTACTCAATGACTACGAATGTGAAATTCGTTATCATCCTGGAAAGGCCAACGTGGTAGCTGACGCCCTCAGCCGAAAAGAATACACTGGACGGAGAGACAAATCTCTGACTATGACTATCCATTCTCACTTATCCACGCAAATTGAGGAGGCTCAACTGGAAGCTTTGCAACCTGAAAATGTGGCGAGTGAATCCCTGAGAGGAATGGACAAGAATCTAGAAATCAAGGGTGGCGGGGCATATTATCTCCTGGACCGAATCTAGACGCCGAAACATGGTGGTTTCAGAGACGTAGTCATGACCGAAGCACACAACACGAGATATTCCGTTCACCCAGGTTCAGATAAAATGTATCTGGATCTTAAGAAACTGTACTGGTGGCCTAACATGAAAGTAGAAATTGCTACCTTCGTAAGTAAATGCCTTACTTGCGTTAAGGTTAAGGTCGAGTATCAGAAACCGTCAGGATTACTACAACAACCGGAGATACCAGAATGGAAATGGGAGCGGATTACTATGGACTTCATAACCAAGTTGCCCAAGACGACGGGTGGACTTGATACCATATGGGTCATCGTCGACAGATTCACTAAATCCGCGCATTTCCTACCAATCAAGGAGACTGATAAGATGGAAAAGCTTACTAGAACTTACATAAGGGAAATAGTGCGACTGCATGGTGTTCCGATATCCATTATCTCCAATAGAGATAGTAGATTCACTTCAAGATTCTGGCAGTCACTACAAAGTTCCCTAGGGACTAGGCTAGACATGAGTACAGCCTACCACCCACAAACAGACGGACAAAGTGAGAGAACGATACAAACTTTGGAAGATATGTTGAGAGCCTGTGTGATTGACTTTGGAAAGGCATGGGATATCCATTTACCCCTTGTCGAATTTTCATACAACAATAGTTATCATACAAGCATAAAGGCTGCTCCGTTTGAAGCCCTCTATGGTCGAAAGTGCAGATCCCCTATGTTCTGGACTGAAGTTGGCGATACCCAGTTAGCTAGAGGACGAGTTCTTGAAAGCACTCTCACCGGTCTGGAAATCATACGGGAAATGACAGAGAAGATCGTTCAGATTCGAGAATGATTGAAAGCCTCCAGAGACCGACAGAAAAGCTATGTTGACCAAAGGAGGAAACCTTTGGAATTCCAGGTAGGAGACCACGTTTTATTGAAGGTCTCACCATGGAAGGGTTTAATACGCTTTGGAAAGCGGGGGAAACTAAATCCAAGATATGTAGGGCCTTTCGAGATTCTTTCTAGAATCAGCCCTGTGGCTTACAAACTTAACCTACCGCGTGAACTTAGTGATAAGTTATTAATTAACTTGATGATCGATTAGATCTTTGTAACAGGTAATGCGATGAATGTAAAAACACTAAATAATGCAAGTATAGATCAAGATGTGTCGAATGATTAGATTTCTCAATCCTCAACAGAGCTCGACTAAGAACTTCCACTGTAGAGGATTCGAGGGTTACAAAAACAAGAACGATAAACTTGCTGAATAATAAATCTCTGATCGTCCTCTATTTCTAAGATGCATGCAAGCACCTATATATACAAAACCTTACTAAACTCACGGATGGACAGGCCCATACCGGAGATACATTTTGGACTAACTAACGAGCCCAATAGACGCAACACAAAATACGACCCAACAATCTCCCCCTTTGCGTCAAATTGGAGCGAGACTACTTCTTCTTCTTGCTTGGGTCAGCAGTGGGAACTTTCTTCATTGTATCAAACAGACGCGAGATCAGTGATAGGATAGTCTCTCTGAATCGAATGTATTGAATCATATCATCAAAGTACTTAACATCGTCCGCTGTGTTCTGCTTGCATCGATGGATGATCCCCAACACGTGTTCCATACAAGGCAGTGATGTAGAGATGTTTGTCTGCCAAGGCGAAAACACATTTCTGTCCTTCGTTCCTGGTAAACATGACTGAGTTTCTCTTCGGGTCAATCTTCCCCGTCTGCATCAAGTTGAGATCATTGGCAGAGCCAATAGGAGAAATGGTTGGTTTCTTCTGAAACACGCTCGCAATCTCCTGATCCATTAAAGCAACTTCCATGATGTAGCATACAAGCATCCTCTTAAAATGGTTGATGATCGGACCGTATTCAGCTTCATTGGTAAGAAGGATGTTGTGCAGGATAATCCAATCATGGGGATTAAGGTTGGGAAGATCTGCAAGTGAGATGGCATGTTCGGTCTTGGCAGATCCCCGAAGCACCTTGAAGCGAACATTGGTGAAGTTACCTTCCCTGTACGGCTTCAGGACCCGAACATTGACGATTTTCTGAGTGCTCCAAGTCTGATATTGGGGTTGAGCAGCCTTCAGATAAAAATTGATTAAGTCCCGATCAACCTGTGGATGAGGATGAGGGAACTCTGCAACGTTGGAAAAGGCATGAAAGATAAACGCCTTTCGGGTCAGTGGCATGTCGAACTATGAGTCGACAGTATTGGAACGATCTAAAGAGATCACAGGTTCCAGCCACAAGATACTTGGTGTGTCAATGGCTTCCTTAATCAGCCTCTCAAGAGTCCAGGAAGGAAAAAGAGTTTTCCTGCTCTCAAGAAGGTCATGGGCTTCCTTCTGTTTCCTTTCGACTTCTTCAGCCTCTCTAGCCACACGAGCACTGATGTCAGCCTCATTGTTTCGACTTTGCCACTTCAGAATGTCGGCAATTGTCTCTTTATCATCATCTTCACTCCCCTCAGCAATGTTTTTGCCTTTGTCTTTCACACCGGAACCTGAGGCTTGGCCTACTGGAGGAGGTTCGGTGGTGTATGTTGCTGTTGAAGTAGGAGGTGGTTGAGACACTTGTTCTTTTTCTCCCCCTTTTTCGGAATGGACACGAAATCAAGTAGCCCTTCGATTTTGCTGAGTAGAGCGAGGGCGGGAGCGAGCTTCTCTGCAAGGTCACGCCTCATAGTGTAGTTGAGAATTGGATCATGTGCTTCGAGGATGTTTGAGATAGCAGAGTGGACATCCGAAACACATGATTTTACCACCTCTCTTTCAGATCGAAGAGATGTTGAGAGTTGGAGAGTTGAATGCTCTTGACCTTTAGAGTTGTAGTTTTTCTTGCAAGAACATCCATTAGAGTGTTCTCAGCAGCCAAATCTTCTTGAAGTTTTGAGAGACGCTCTTCAATAGTTGTTCGGAAGGCGGAGTTATCGTCCGAAATAGATTGTCTGAGGGAAGCGAACGACTTCAGCTCAGAAGCGACTGATGTAGCCAACTGGTTGATAACGGGTTCCAGCATAGTCTTGGTGGCTTCAGCACTTTCCTGTAAAGATTTCAACAGGGAAGAGGCATCAGTAAATAGTTTATTGACTTTTTCGGTCGCTGCCTGGCAGGCTTTGGTTGAGGCATCGATGGCGGCAGTGGCTGAATCAAGGGAAACTTGCTGAGCTTTGGAGAAAGCGTCAACAATTTTCTGAATTGTAGCTTCAGATATGGATGACTGAGAAGTAGAAGAGGAGGCGATGAGCGAGTCGATTTTGTCATGTAGCTCCTTGAGATGCCTTTTGGTGATAGGAACGTCGTCATCATCATCACTCTGTACTTGAAACGAACTATAATAGACCGAGTCAAAAGTCATATTCTCCCCGCCAAGGAGTGGTTCTTCTTCCTCTGATGCGTGAGCATGAGAAGATGGTGGTGGTGAAACTGGTGGTTCAGAAGTATGAGTAAGTTCGGGTTGGGTTGTGTGTTCGGGTGTGGATGTGTGTTCGGGTGCTGGGGTGGTTTTTGTTGCATCAGTATGAAACCCCGTATCAGATACGTTGGTTCTAACATCTGCAGTGGTGGTGGTTGTTGCTTCGGTAAAGATTGGTGGTGGTATTGGGATGGAAGTAGGTGGTATTTGAGTGGTGGAAGTTATGGGGGGGAATATAAAAAGGTATTGTGACAGTTGGAGAGGAGATAGGAGAAGGAGAAACATGAACTTCAGGGGTTGGAGATCGTGGTGGAGTGTTATCACGAGGAGAGCCTTCAGAATCAGAACTCTCTCCCTCAGATTCGCTCGAGGATGAAGCGATAACCAGCTTTCGCCTCGGTTGAGTTTTTCTCCTCTTCTGCTGTGGAGACTGAGCAGCCCTGGTGGTTTTCCTCTTCTTGGGAGATGGGCCTTTCGCTCCCTTTGCCACTTGTTTTCCCTTATCAGCCTTCTTGCCTCTAGCAGCAGGCTTGTCAGCATCATGGATTGATTTCAGCATCTCCGGAGTAAGATCCGTCGAACAAGAACGTTTGAATTCTTTGTACATCCTGATAATCCTGCTGTCAGCCGGAACATCACCATACATCGTTTCCGGGATAGACCCGTTGAATGGAAACTTAGAAGCATCCGACACAATGATCTTCGTGGTATGAAAAGTACCAATCGAAGACATTGGAGCACCAACGACAATGGGGACGTGGTACTTGTCCATCACCCATTTCGTGACAATAGTCCAGAACCGGGCATAAGAGATCTCTGAGTGCCGGGAGGTCGAAGAGAGACTCTGGATAAGTTGTTGCCATAGGACTGATCCGTAGTCCATGTTGATGCCATTGTAGATCCCGTACATGATGGAGAGAAATAAACGACTGGCCCCATCAGATCCGGCACTTCTTTCAGATAAACCCTTGAATAGAACAGTGAACATCCTATTGCACTGTGGAGGTAGACACGACTTCTTGAATTTCGTCACCGTAGTAAGCACCTCAGTGTACCCCATGTTGTAGAACATGTTGAACAGATGACCCATGGGTATGGTTTCCTGATTAACCCTCAAAGAATCAGCGTCAAATCCTAACAACGAGCAAAACCTCTGCTTTGAAATCGACGCCTTGTGCTCAAAGACATCAAAGAAAATCCCGTCAACGACCTTGTCGTAGTGTGCTGTGGCAAAGATTTGAGACAGGAACTCCATTGAAACAGCTTCAGCCCTGGTAAGAGTAGGAGCGATGGAGGAGTACTTCGGGCATTCGATAAAGGGATACATGAACGCATCGTATACCTGAGGAGTGAGATCGATGATCAAACTCTGCTGTGGGCGAATGGGCAGGATGTGAGATGTTGCGTGAACTGAGGAAGCATCTGCCATTGCTGTGAAGAAAGTGGGAGAGATGATGAACAGTGAAGGTTGAAGGATTTCTTGCTCTCTGGAAATATAGGCGGAATAAAGAGGTAAATGGTGGATCACATTGCCTTTTATACTGTGGGTAAAGGAGAGAGAAAAATCTTCCCAAATCTTCGATTGAAAGACGAAGGGTTTTTCGGAGGTGACGGATGCGTGACAGTTGGCGTAGCCGATGATCACGCATGAGAGAGAATGTCAGGCCCTAATTACACACCTTCCCATCAGGCGCCATTTGGAGATGAAACGGTTCCTATTCGCACGCTCTCCCTCTTGTGCCATTTGAAATCAAATCGATTGGACTCCCGCCTGAGTCATCATGTCGTCATCTTATCTCTTTAGTATAAAACGGCGTCTTTTAAAGTAAAATCCCCATGTGGATCAATATTAACCACAACCTTTTAAAACTACCAAACCAATTAAAATGCATTGAAATTAATGAAACCTGAATTTTGGAAAATCAAAAAGATTTTCGTGCTAAGTGTGTAAAAGAAAAGGAAATAAAGCAACACTTTTTGAGGGATTATGTGATGTCAATAAAGACACGAAACAATGGATCCCGGGCATGAATCTCTTCCTTCAAAGTCAAGAGAGACCTTAAAGTGTTTGTGTGGTTTCCCGTTGAATAACAATCAGACACTTATTAAGAAGTGTTGAAAGGCTTCTTTTAATTTGGCTTATGAGAGTGGCTTTCGCTTCGATTCACAATTCCAAATCTTGATATAAGACAGAAATCGAACGAAGTACTTGTGAGACCGGTGTAGTCTATTGAACAAGTAGGTTGGAGATAATTTAATTGGCAAGGTAAACTATTATATATGTGTGAAATCTCAAAAAAAAAAAAAAAAAAAACTGGATCCCAAGGGAAGAAATGTTATTGGATTTAACAATTTCATAGGAATCACTCAAAAGAAAAATAGAGATTTCATGTTGTACCACCATGAATAAGTTCGTCAATTCATTAGTGAAAGCTAGAGCAAATTAATTGTTCACCGTCAATGCATAATAGGTATTGAATTTTGGGTTTCATTTAGCACGTAGTGACACGAAGCTAAGATCATGAACACAGAAATTGGGCAACCATAAACCTCAGTGGTAATGTCTGAGAGTCTCAAGGGTTACGTTGGTAAAGCGAATAAGATGGAGAAATGTAATGTAGATGGTGTAAAGAAACCAAAGTACCTCTGCTATAAAAATAGGGACCAAGCAGACAACTCTTATCTCATGTGAGAAGAGAGGTAGGTAGCTCATGATTAGAATAATTAAGAGAGCCTAATTGGGAAGACAAGGTTTGTTTATACCAAGTCAGTAAGGCTATTATTCAGAATCAGGTGAGGCTTTGGACACATACAACAGCATGCTTCTAGGGACACTTAGCTAGTGAAATGATTTACCCATAAGTAGACATAAAACAATAAAAGCCAAAATAAAAAAAATAAAAAATATTTTTGGAGTTTTTGATTTTACGAAGGAAAAAGAAAAAATATTTTTGGAATTTTTGATAATATGAATAATAAAATAAGACAAAAAAAATGAATACAAAAAAATGTTGGAACTGAACCCGAGCGTTCGGTTTATTTCGGTTTAGAAAACTTTGGAACCGAACCCGAACGTTTGGTCTATTTCGGGTGAGAAAAATTTTGGAACCGAACCCGAACGTTTGGTCCATTTCGGTTTCCCGAAAAAATAAGTTTAGAAAGGAAAAGAACTTTGACAATAAGATAAATGAATTTTGGAAAAAATAATACAAAAGATTTACAACCAATAGAACTACCTTTGAGTGATAGGCGAAGATCAGATGATTCAACCGAACCCGAGCTTTCGGTTCATTTCGGTATACCAGATCAAGACTCGAACACGAGCGTTCGGTCTATTTCAGCATACAAGAGACCCGAACCCGAACGTTCGGTCTATTTCGCTTCTTACTTTTGATCTTGAGACGTAATTTTTGGTACTTACTCTGATTCCATCATTCCAAGCCCTTGTAGAATTTTGTTAAAAGATGCTTCAGGAAGAGCTTTGGTGAAGATGTCGGCCAGTTGATCAGTGGTTCGAACAAAATGAATTTCGACGTTCCCATCTTCCACATGATCCTTAATGAAGTGATACCTCAGTGCTATGTGCTTAGTCTTCGAGTGTTGCACTGGGTTATGACAGATCCTAATTGCACTTTCAGAGTCGCAATATAGTGGGATCTTTTTCATATTGAGTCCATAGTCCCGAAGTTGGCTTTGGATCCAAATCACTTGAGAAGTACAGGAGGCAGTTGCGATGTATTCTGCTTCAGCAGTAGAAAGAGATACACAAATTTGTTTCTTTGATTGCCAGCTAACCAACTTCCCGTCAAGGAATTGGCAGCCTCCAGTGGTGGTTTTCCTGTCTAGTCCACAACCTCCAAGGTCTGCATCTAAGTAGGCTTGAACGAAGAAACCTGAGTTGGATGCATACCATAAACCAAGAGAGGTAGTTCGTTAGAGATACCGGAGTATGTTCTTCACTGCAAGCATATGAGGTTCACAAGGATTCGCCTGAAATCTAGCACAATAACAAACAGAAAACATTATATCAGGCCTGCTAGCAGTAAGGTACATTAGAGAACCGATCATCTGGCGATATAGCGTAATATCGACTGCTGGCTTATCCAAGGATGGAGTGAGCTTGGTGCCGAACGCCATTGGAACTTTAACCTTTGAGTCTCCCATCATGCCGAATTTGGCAAGAAGAGTTTTGGTGTATGCTTCCTGGTTAATAAAGATGCCTTCGGGTCCCTGTCTGATATTTAAACCAAGGGAAAAGTTAATCAGACCCATTGAGCTCATTTCAAATTTAGTCTCCATCAGCTTTCTGAATTCAGCTGTTAAGCTAGGATTCGTTGAGCCAAAGATGATATCATCGACATAGATTTGAACAATCATAAGGTGGTTACCTTCCTTCTTACGAAAGAAGGTTGGGTCAACCGAACCTTGTTTGAATTTGGACATCTTTAAAAACTTGGTTAGCGTTTCATACCAGGCCCTAGGTGCTTGTTTCAGTCCATAAACCGCTTTGTCCAGAATATAGCAGTGATTGGGATATTTTTCATTGACAAATCCCGGAGGTTGCTCCACGTACACCATTTCTTTGAGTTCTCCATTTAGAAATGCGCACTTTACGTCCATTTGGTAGACCTCAAAGTTCTTGTGTGCAGCATAGGCACGAAATATTCGAACAGATTCCAGCCTAGCCACAGGAGCAAAAGTTTCCTCATAGTCGATTCCTTCCTCCTGGCAGTATCCTTTCACCACTAGACGAGCTTTATTTCTTATCACATTGCCTTCCTTTTCCATTTTGTTCCTAAAGACCCATTTGAGACCAACAACCGAGGCATCTTGAGGAGTTGGAATGAGGCGCCAAACTTTATTTCTTTCGAACTCATTAAGTTCGTCTTGCATAGCTTGAACCCAATCAGAGTGATCAAGAGCAGTGTTAACTGTCTTTGGTTCAACTTTTGAGACGAAAGAATTAAACATGCAAAACTCTACTTTTGAGAATAGAGAAGTTTGCTTTGCCTTCAGTTGTGATCTGGTCAGGACTTTTTCAGAGATATTACCCACAACCTGTGAAACAGGATGGTCTCTAGTCCATTTGACAAGAGCAGGGTAATTTGGATCATAGGATGGATCTAATTCAGCATTTACCATCTCTTCTAATTCAGATTGACTGTCATCGTCATAAAACATGTCGGCATTCTCCCCCTCGACTGATGAGCTTTCAGGTGTATCATGTCTTTCCGGTGCTACAGGAGTTTCGGGTGGTGTCGAGCTTTCGGGTGTTATAGTACCTTCAGGTGCAGTAGAGCTTTCGGGAGCTACAGTACCTTCGGGTGCCGTAGAGCTTTCGGGTGCAGCTGGAGAAGAGTTCACCCCTCAACTTGTGAACTTGGCTATTTTGAAGAAGATGGATTCTCCCCCTCAACTGAAGCACCGTGCTGAGAAGGTTCAGTTGGAACTGATTCTCCTTCACCCAGTCATTTGGCAGTGTCATCGACGATTTGCTTCAGATGATCAATTTTGTTGTCTGCTGCATTAGCTTCTGAGAGAGTAGCCTTCTCCGGTTCATCAAATAACTCCATAAATTGCTCACACAAATTTGCAATCGAGGCTGTGACTTGGCCTGTTTGAGAGAAGATTTCTCCAACTGTTTCTTCCGTGGCCTTCAGCTTCTTGACATAGCTGTCATCGAAAGTCACATAATACGTTTCTTCAATCTTCCTCGAACGCTTGTTTAAAACCCTGTATGCTTTCGAAGTGAGAGAATATCCCAGAAAAATCCCTTCATCGGCTTTTACGTCGAACTTGTTACGATGTTCTTTAGAATTGAAGATAAAGCATCGTGAGCCGAATACATGGAAGAATTTGACGTTTGGCTTCCTGTTGTTGATGATCTCATAAGGAGTGAGAGTGAAACGCTTATTGAGATAGGACCTGTTTAGCGTAAAACATGTTGCAGCAATAGCATCAGCCCAAAAATATAAAGGTAAAGAAGCAAAACTTAGCATGGTTCGGGCCGCCTCACACAAAGATCGGTTTCGTCTTTCGACAATCCCGTTTTGTTGAGGGGTGTAGGGAGCTGAGAAGTTGTGACTGGTTCCTTTTTCTGCCAAGAAGTCTTCGAATTCTTTATTTTTGAACTCCATCCCATTGTCGCTTCGGATGTTGCGAACAACTTTCCTCAGCTGCACTTCAACCTGCTTGACGAACATCTTTAGCTTGAAAGTTGCTTCAGATTTGTGCTTCAGAAAGAACACCCATGTAAAACGTGAAAATTCATCAACAATAACAAGAATATACTTTCTACCACCAATGCTTTCGATAGACGATGGACCACACAAGTCAATGTGAATTAACTCTAGTGGTTCAACAACTTTAGTGTTTATAATCGATGGATGACTTTGACGACTCTGCTTCCCCATTTCACATACAGCACACAAATGTTCTCGATCAAACTTGAGCAATGGAAGACCCCGAACGTGACCTCCTGTGACAAGTTTGTTGATATCCTTGAAGTTGAGATGAGAGAGCCTTCGGTGCCACAACCAGCTTTCGTCAGAGTGTGCTTTGGATAACAGACAGATAGCTGGATTTCCTTTGATAGGTTTGACATTAAGAGGAAACATTTCGCCTTTGCGCTCCGATTTGACAATCACTCTTTGTTTTCTTCTCTATTATTTCCAAACCCTCATCATCAAACAAAACTTTAAGACCGGTACCTCCAACAAGCTGAGATACACTGATGAGGTTATGCTGTAGTCCTTCAACATATGCAACCTTTCTAATCGTGAAGTCTCCATTTGTAATCATCCCATAACCTTTTATTGTGCCGTATGAGTTGTTCCCGAATTTGACATTCCCGCCGTTTGGAAGAGATCGAAATTCCCTCAGCTCTTCCTTCCTCCCTGTTATGTGACGTGAGCAACCACTGTCAATATACCAATCTTCGTCGAACTACTCGTCACTGATCACCTGCAAAAATCAAGTAGATTTAGGAACCCAAAGTTTCTTGGGTCCACGTGAGCCTTTCACAGGAACAGGAATAGTAAGAGAGATGTCAACAAGATATGTTCTTTTTATTAAAGTTGTTTCATCTTTCTTTTTAATGGTGAAAACTTTAATTTTGTTTGGATTCGTTACAGACGGTTTGGGTTCAGGATTTGACGTTTGGACCTTGGAATGCTTTTGATCATTCTTGACCGAGAAAACCTTTGATTTTCCTTTCAAATCCGTTGAAGATTTTGGATTTTGAGTTTGAACAGAACTGGATTTAGAATGGGGTCGAGAAGAATTAGAATGAGAGAACTTAGACTGAGAAGTTTTCTTGACTTGAGGTCCTGAGTGACACTTTTGTTTTTGGTCATTTGTGGGACCGAACCTCGAACTTTGGTCGCTTTTGCTTTCGGAACCGAACCTATGCTTTCGGTAGCTAGTCTTCTCTTAACCGAACCTTTCCCTTCGGTTGTTATTCCTTTCAGAACCGAACCTATCCTTTCGATTGTTATTACTTTCTTGCTGCCTAACAGCACTTTTCTCTGACTTTGAATTTTTGTCATGATAAGAGAAATGGGCGTTTTGAGATCGCCAAAACTATTTTCGTTCTGAGAGATTCTTTTTGTATCTCAGATTCCTTTGCTACTTCTGATCCTTTACTTGCTTCGGCTGTCGGTGGATGTTGGCTTTTTGCTTTTGCTTTTTGTCAGCCGGTTCACTTTGAACTGATGATGTTTCGCTCGAAGGAGTGACTTCTTCTACAGGAACTTCTGTTGTACCACTAGTACTTGGCACGTCGAAGTTGTCAGGCTTGTTTAGCGGCTCCAGCACATATCTGCCTTTGGTTTTCCAGGAAGTCCTTTATGACAGACCAACAGTTTCGTCTGCATTATCTATAGGAGCGGAACAGAAGAACTCATCACAACCATCTGCATTATCTTCGTTTACAATGGTTGTGAGTTCGGCTGTCTGATGTTCGGTTACTCATGTGACCTTATACACCTGATTTGGTGTTGTTCTCACCTTTTGGTACACAACAGCCTTTTCTTCTAGAATCGGGGACTTATTTTGGGACAAACGAGCAAACTCCACAGAATTTTCAGAAATAAGATTTTTGTGGTTTTCGGGTTCACTCTTGACAAACTCAGAACAGTCAACTTCATCCTCTACATAAATTTCACTCATATCATCATCCTCATTAAGCTCAGACGCGTTTTCAACATCTATTTTATTTTTTGAGCTCAAGTTGGCATTCAATGAGTCAAACTTTTGTATGATTTCGGTCCTTAGTTTCAGTTTATCGTTTTCATCCAAAAGATTTTTCAGCATGTCCTTATGGTCCTTGGATTTTATAAAAGATTCAGTTTTGTCCAGGCCATACATATAAGTCGGATTCACATCATCAGACGAAACTACACTTTCGCAATTATATGCTTCAACGTCAATTTCATCCTCCTTAAACTCAAGGAAGGGCAAAATCATGCAATGAATTTTCTGTCCTATTTCACAGTTAAGATGAAGTTGAGTGATGTTAGAATAAAGACGCTTAACAATCAAACAAAACACATTCCTTTGTTTCAAAAGTTTTAAATTGTCTCTTTGTAAATAAATGTGTTCGTCTTTGGATTTGATCAGCTCCGACTCCTTCAGCTCTATCCACATCCTCCATTCCTCACTTTTTGATGACACCCTGCTTATTTGGTCAGTTAGGTTAGAATTGGTGACCCGTGTTTGAGTTAAACTACTATCTAGACTTGAGATTCTTGAGTTTAAGCTTTTTAATTCTTTTTCATATGAATTTTGTGGGACTTTAAATGAAATAAAAACGGATTGTACCTTCTTGATTAATTCATCAAGCTCATTGAATTGCATGCTGAGAGGTTTTGCTGTGAAGCATAAGTCCTCTCGCTCCTTCGTTTCTTCATTCCCACCGTCTGTATTGTATCCCCTCATTTGAGATACATCCGTCACCATCAAGCACTTCCCACTGCTTTCTTCACCTCTAGCAACGTATGCCTTTCCATGAGATGGCTTCCTGACCTTATCATCCTCTGATTCGGTTGACCAAACATGCACGCCACCGAACTCGTCATCCGCTGCCGAACCCTGCACAATTAAAGCATTCATTGAAGGGTTAGCAGTAGCTTTCTTTCTCTTGATATCTTCAAGCTTTTTCATCAACACAGCCTCTTCATCATTTTCCTCATCCTTCTCTGCCATTTTCTTCAAGACACAGTCTTTGGCTTAGTGGTTCTTTCCTCCATAGTAGTAGCAGTACACACCAGAATCTCCTTCAGCTTTCGGCTTTTTCTTTGGTTCTTCTGCCTTCGGTTCCTCCCTCACTTTTTCAGAACTATAGTTTCCCTGCCAATTCTGGTTTTTATTTGTAGGGAACCTTTTCTTAATGAACCTCTTTGGATTTGACACCATCATTGCATAATCATCAGATGTAAGATCATAATCTTCTAAGTTGAGATCTTCATCCTCTACCACACTTTTGCTTTTAGACAGAAGGGCCAAGGAACCCAAGCTCGAAACCACATTTTTCTCTTGCAAGACAATCTTTTCTTGGGATTTCAGAATCCCTACTAGCTTTGCCAAAGAATAAGATTTGAATTGCTCATGAGCTTTAACAGTGGACACAACTGCTCTCCACTCAGATCTAAGGCCATTCAAAAAGGTAACCTTTTCTTCAATCAGCTTCCTTTCTATATCGTGTTTGATCATCTTACTAAGAAGATGATTGAAGCGATCGAACGTCTGAGTAACAGTTTCATCGGGATTCTGCTTAAATTCGCCAGACTCTGATAAGAGTAAAGTCTGAATGGAATGCTCCAGATATTCATCTGTGGAATATAACTCTCGCAGCCTATCCCAGATCTCTTTAGCAGTGTTGCATGAACTCACTAGCTTGAACGTATCGGATTGAAGAGCGAATCGAATCAGTCTCAATGCTTTAATGTTGCACTGAAACTTTTCCTTTTCGTCTTGAGCAACATCCTTTACGTCTTTTAACAGATCATTGTACTATTTCTGAGTTTTAATGATTTTTGACGTTGCAGAATGAGCAAATGGTCCAGAAACTATTGCTTCCCAAATAAGGTATCCATTGTCTTCCGATCCAATGACATAATCTTCAAAGTGATGTGCCCAGACTTCATAATCCTGGGTGTAAAGAATAGGAATCTTCGTCGTTGATCCGATGCTGTTTGAGATATTGATGGGATTTGATTGTGACTCGTCCATGCTTGATCGTTTAACCTGTTTGAAAGATCAGACTTGTAATGAATAATATCAGGGCAAAACAAATAAATGTTGAGTTACGTCAATTATGGGATGACGGCTCAATAAATATTAGTTAATTCAGAATAACCCTAATCGCAAACTCTTTCACAGAAAAGATGTGTACGAATTACACAGCCTCCTGCTCTGATACCAATTGATAAGTTATTAATTAACTTGATGATCGATTAGATCTTTGTAACAAGTAATGCGATGAATGTAAAAACAGTAAATAACTCAAGTATAGATCAAGATATGTCGAATGATTAGATTTCTCAATCCTCAGCAGAGCTCGACTAAGAACTTCCGCTGTAGAGGATTCTAGGGTAACAAAAACAAGAACGATAAACTTGCTAAATAATAAATCTGTGATCGTCCTCTATTTCTAAGATGCATGCAAGCACCTGTATATACAAATCCTTACTAAACTCACGGATGGACAGGCCCATAACGAAGATACATATTGGACTAACTAACGAGCCCAATAGACGCAACACAAAATACGACCCAACACTTAGTAACATACATCCAACCTTCCATGTCTCGAACTTCAAAAAGTGTTTGTCCGATAAGACTCTTGTTATTCCACTCGACGAGATCGAGATCAACGGGAGCCTCAACTACTTGGAAGAACCGGTAGAAATCATGGACCGAGAGGTCAAACAAACAAAACAAAGTCGCATACCCATCGTGAAGGTTCGTTGGAACGCCAAGCGGGGACCTGAATTCACATGGGAACGCGAAGATCAGATGAAACAAAAGTACCCTCACCTTTTTCATATTCACTAGTATCCTTACTACTTTAAATTTCGAGACGAAATTCCCTCTAACGGGGGGATGATGTGACAACCCGATATTTCAACTCTTTCTAATGACCTAAAAAGTCAAGTATTGTAACCACTTTTGAGTTAATGAAATTAACTTTGATAATATAATGTCCAAAAAGTTTCTATTTAATTACCTACTATGTTAGATGTCATTAAACCGTGATCGTACGTAAAAAGAACGTCCAAATCCGACTTCGTATATTGAAGTTATGATTTTTCCAAGGTCGGCATAGCAACAGACAGCTAAAAACTCGAATCGGAGATCGAGCGACTTTTGGCCGGAATGACCTAAACGAGAATCGAAGGTCTCGACAATGGTAATTCAGCGGTAAAAAGTCTGGCAAAAACCGACGTCGGATAAAGAAGTTATGAATTTTTAAAGAAATTCCTTAAACACGACATTTTAAAAATAAATAATAAAAATAATTTCGAAATTTGCCGACGGAGTCTAAACGAAAGTTGTAGAGCATAGTCTCACCTACGCGTGGATATAAAGACCATCGAAAACGGAATCCGTATGAAGAAGATATGAATTTTAGAAGTTTATTAATTAAATTAAATATAAATTTAATTATAAATCTTTGGTATTATCCGAAGGGAGTCATCAGATAGAGCCGAGTTACGCCCCGCGTACTCAAGGCCTAGGCCTCGGATCATCCACGTCTCGGCCTATGCGAAGCTAGCCCCTGTCCCATCCGAAGTCCGAGGCAGTCGAGGATTCGGTCATGCGTGACGTACGCGTACACCCTGCGTACCCTCATACGCCCCGCATACTGAGGCGGTTCCCAGCCCCTATAAAAAGGGATGCGAGGGTTCCGAAGAAAGGGCTCCATTTCTCTCATTTCCTTTGCGTTCTTGCCTCGTTTTCCGTGCCCGTGCTAACCCGAGGCCCTGGTCATTTTGCTCAAGTCCCGAAGATCGTTTGTACTCCCGAGATTCCCGAGAATCCCAAGAAAATCCGTTTTCCCGAGACGAAATTCTGCCCGGTTTCCATCTCGCTTTCTTCAAACTTTTAAGTGAGTTCATACCCCTTAATTTACCCATTTTAAATATTCTAAATGCTTTTATATGCTTTCAAGGGGGGGGGGGGGGGGGAATACAAGTAAAACACACGATTATTATCGGGTGTTATATATAAAGTTTTATTATACACTTTTATTAAATATAATCATATGTGATTTATAAACTTTATAGGGAACTCTCGTATATAAAATATATTACAATAGCATTCTATCTTTTGAAATATAAATTGTTGTAACGCATGTATAAAACTAAACATTTTTCTTAGATTATATGTATACGTGTCTATCTTAGACACTATAAAAATCTATACTTTCACATCAAGTGATTCATTTTCTAGGGACTTTTAAACAAATGAGACACACTTCTAAGAAAGCTATAATAGGTATAGTTTTACGAGAATTTTGCTAAACTTTTACATACTAGAAACACAATTTTCAAGAAGTCACTTTCATATACTAGAATAAACGAACATTTTAACACGTAAATCTGTTTTTATACTAAGATTTGTGAGACATTAACTTCACGTACGTTCGAGTACACATTTCAAGTCCTGTATTATATACCAGAATCCCTTGGAGGGGGAGCATGGTGTTTGTGTACAGATCTATACGGGCTTGACAACCCGCGCCTTGACTGTTAGCTACAGTCCACCATTTGGGGTGAAAAACGTCATAACATTCCAACGCCTGAAGAACGTTGTGTATAGGCATTCCGAGTCAATAGTATGGTTATAAAACTCACACGGGGTATTAAAAATACATTGATTTTCGAGGTTTTCAAACATATTGGTTATTTTACACGTACATACATTTTCTAGAAACAAACATTTGTCTTGTTAAAAGGCTACATTTATGTTAGTAGAAAATATGGGATTTTCTAGAAACAAACAAACAAAAACAAAACATTTCATTTTCATACAAACATTGTCATTTAATACTTATGAAACTCACCAGCTTAAATGCTGATCTATTCTTTCAAGACTACTTGTATGTCCCAGGGATTCAGTAATTATAGGTATCAAAACAGCTTTTGAAGAAGGGGCGTTGTGTCGTCATTTTAAATTCATATTTTGGCATCATATTGTAATTGGTTTTGAACATGTACTTTTAACAATGTAAACTTTCAATTATATATATGATGGTTGTATTGCTTTCTTTACTATGTATTCATTTGTTATGCTACCACATGAAGTCATCCGCCCCCGAACGTTTCCGCCGTTTCGGTTTGGGGGCGTGACACATAATCAGTTTCTGTATGTCTGCTATATGCGATGACCAAGAATGAAATAAACAAGGTAAAAATTAAACAAACTAATAGAACATCATTGAAACCCAAATAAAATTATAATAAGAAAATATGTCTTCCATATGCAATGACCTGGAATGGAATCCAACATCCATGAATGTAATTAAGTTTGTTAATCAAATCTGATCACTCTTGGACACGGGCATTAAACTTAATAAACAATAAAATTTTGCTATCTGTTTTCTTTTCTTATTAGGACATTATAGTTTTAAAATTCTTCTACATACCCTTTCTATTTGGATAACATATGCTATAAATGGTATATATTTTTCAAAGAAAGCACATTGCTATTTGTGCATTCATTTTTTTGTCTCAACAAATGCCTCGATTTTCATTAATTGGTAAACAAATTTAAGTTTTGTTCAGTTTTTACCTGATTGTACTTGGCTAAGCACTCGCCACGAGAAGGAGAACCTGCTTTGTTTTGACTAGAGGCAAGACCAACCGCCAGGTCAGCAATGAAAGAATCATCCATTTCCCCACTTTTCTATGATATCACCACCCCCATTCAGCATCCTTTGCCATCTTCACCACTTCTATCGCTTCTGTCATTGTCCCTATTTGGTTCACCTGCCCTTCCAAACATTATCAAAATCCAACATACTTTTATTATATATTATTATTATTATTGTCACACCCCAAAACCATGAACGGCGGAAACGTTCTGGGGCGGAGGATGTCATGTACAGTATTACAACAATGAAAAGTAGTAAACAAGCAACAACATCATCCATTGCATTAATAATATAATTTTAATACAAGTGTGTTCTGTCAAATTATGATATACACTAAAGTATAAATCAAAATGAAAGATGAGTCTTGATCGAGCACCATCTTCTCTAAACCTTGCATCAGTACCTGTCTACTGTTGACCTGAGGATACAAGTTATTTTGAAAGAGAGTATCAGCTTTAAAGCTGGTGAGATCATAAGTATTTTAGTGTCTTAATTTGTATGTAAGTATTTGTATGTATGTGAAATGTAAGTATTTGTATGTATATGAACTGTAAGTATTTGTATGTATATGAACTGTAAGTAATTGTATGTATATGAACTGTAAGTATGAAAATGTTTTTAACATCCTAGAAAACCATATGCTTCCTACTAAAAGTATCCTTCTACCAAGGCATCTAGTATCTGTGTGTGTCTCTTGTAAGAGTGTGTATTTTCCCAAATCTAACTATCATTAACCAAAAATATAGTATTTACATTACCGTGCATAGTGTGAATGTTCACGAAGTGAATGTAATGGGGAAATAATAATGTAATGTAGTTTTATAATAAGTGACTACTGTTGTACTAACTACCTTAAACCAAATGAAATTTAAAGTAACATGTGATCGTCCTGTATCCTGCTACCGACTCAATATTAAAACGATGATGTAAGACGCCGTAAGAAATGACATTTGGCACCCGTAGACTTGCAAGTCCCACTGTAGCGAGCAGCAAGGTGTAGGATAGTCAATCCAATATAGATCTATACGCAAACTCATATGCTCCCTAATTAAGGAGATTCTGGACACAAAAACAGTCATAGAAGGTAGTGCCATGACCCGTTTAATGGCTCACATAACTGAATGTAATGTATATGTAATGTATATGTAATGTATGTGCTAGCTGTATTGTGTGTTCTTCCTCTGTCAAGCCTGTATGTTTGTTTCGCATCACTATGTATTATGTTTCTTTCTCATCACTATGTATTATGTTTGTTTCTCATCACTATGTATTATGTTTGTTTCTCTTCACTATGTATTATGTTTGTTTCTCATCACTATGTATTATGTTTGTTTCTCATCACTATGTATTATGTTTGTTTCTCATCACTATGTATTATGACTCATGTATGAACTGACTCTTTGTATGATTCATTGTTCTAGTATTAGTATTAGTAAAACCCTAAACTACGCCTATTGTAGTTTACTAGTAATATAACTTGTACGTATGAACATGGAAGTATACCCTTGCTACCCAAGGGTATTAAATTGACTGGGAGAACCTTTATGACAATATATGTACAGATGATATATAACAAATAGTTAAACGACCTTCGGACGAATACCCGATACCGCACCAGACCACATCCCAACGGGGAAAAGGAAATAAGGCGGGTTAGCCTTCCTAAGCCCTTCAAACATTACTTATATAACTATACATATCTAGGCATGCAATTGACAATATAAAATCATAAAATAAGTTTTGTAACACCTTTGAACATGATTACTATCTAAGAAAAGGTCGATTTGATTTCAGCCTATAAAACATTTTGAAAGTATTTGTTTGATAAAACAGTTTAAGTATAAAGAAACATTTGTTTGAAACACAATTGTAAATGAGATTGAAATGAAACATACAGTGTATAATGAACAATTTAATAAGGAGTTTTAAACATATAAAACGTTTATGAAAATCATTTGAAGAAAACTGTTTGGTAAAAAAGCTAATGAATAGTAAATCATTTGAATGTTGCTTATTAATCACATGTGATTGATATAATAACTAGCGTGATTCTACTTGTATCCCCCACCCCCTAAAAACATTTAAAAACATTTAAAACATTGACTAAGGGGTATGAACTCACCTTTAGTGAGTGGTATGGATGAGCTGAAGATGTAGGATTGCTAGATGCCAAGTGAAGTCTTGAACACACTCTATGATCCTAGTTAACATATAATAACACATATATGTATCCAATTAGTCTTTAAAAAACTAATAAACAAGTCAAGACACCCTAGGACATGCTAAACACCTTATACAAGTGTTATAAGTCTCAAGGATTTCATCTAAGTGTTGTAGGGAAGGGCTAGTGTGTTTGGAGTTCAAGGAAAACTCCATTAGGGAGTTTACGGTTTTGTGGTCACTAGCAAAAGGGTTTACAGTCATAAACCCTTGGGTTTACGGTCGTAAGCTCGTCCCCTTTGTGACCATTTGTTGTTTGAAGACTTCTAAGCCAATCCAAGCATTCCTACTTCATGTTTATGTTGGATTAGTGTCTAAGTCCATAACTATTTTGGTATGTACTTGACCCGATGATGCATGGTGCTTTTGGGTTGCATTCACCAAAGCAACTTGATAGGATGAATTATGGAGAGAAAGGATTAATTATGATTTGTTAATATATTATGAGAATAATATATTAAAGGATAAATCATATTGTTTAATTAATATTAGTCAAGAATTAATTGATAATTAATTTTGTGGCTAAAAGAGATTAATTGAACTTAAGGGACTAGAACTGTAATTATAAGATAATTGCAATTGGGCTATGGATTACTTAATAATATATAAGTTGGACGAATTCTATGGGGAAGCCCATTGGAAATCGTCCAAGGGATATGCTAAAGCAATCCATGGGCTGCTTAGGGCTTAAGCAGTCAGATTAGGGTTTCCTAGTTGAAAACCCTAATAGCCTACATGTATATATAGCACCCTTAAGCCCCAAAAACGTGGCTAACAATTCCTCTAGGGTTTTGGACTTTTTGGGCAGCCTCCTCTCTCCTTGTTCTTCATCCTCTTACTCCTGGTGTTTGTAAGCCATTAGAGGAGTAACAATTGTGACTCTAAGCTTTCTAAAGTCATTACAAGGTGGATTTGAGATTGTTATTGCTACATAACAATCAAAGGTAATTCTCTAAACCCTAATTTCAGTTTATAATATGTTAAATATAAGATTGTAAGTCTTGGATACATTGCATGTTCAATAGAGAAACCTAGATCCAAGCATTAGGGTTTGCATGAGCACATAGGATGTTCTTATGGCTAAAACCCATCAGTGGTATTAGAGCCTTGATTGGTTTCTATTGTATGTGATGCTATGTTGAATTATTTACTGAAAATGGAATTATGGCCTTCTGTTCGAACTGACTCGGCGAGTCACTACATGGACTCGGCGAGTCTGCCCTACTCGGTGAGTTCCAATGTGGGACTCGGCGAGTCGGAGCATCAGACAGAGGAAATTTCGGATTAACTTGTTGTTTTGCTTAAGGATAATTACCATATTCGTTTTAAACTAAGAAAATATGATTTTATTGTTTCTAAAAGATTATCCTTACCAAAACACAAGATAATTACCAATTGATTAGATAATAATTTCCTTATATGATTAAATATTGATTATTTGTATTAATTGGGTACTTTATCTTGCAAGAAATCGAAATTCGGTCAAATATAGATAATGACAAAATTAATTGTTTAATTTCTATTATTTGTTATTTGATCCTTGTGTTGTGACAAATATAGATTATCCCCATGTAAGTTTTATGGTTTAAATTTGAACTTAAGGTTTTGTTTTGAAATTTAAATACTTAAAACCCTAATGTTTTGAAATGTTTCAAAACTTGCCCTCAAGTTTTGGAATTTAAAAGTTGATTAAAAGTTTAATTTAGAAATGTTAAATTCTAAAAACCTAGTATAGTTTTGAAAAGTTCAAATCACACCCTTATGGTTTTATTAATTAATTAAAGTGTATAATTAAAGGAGATTTAGTAAATCCATAAAGTTTTGGTTTACAATTTAATTAAATTAAAAGTATAATTATTAAATTTGACCACCTAGTATTTTAAAAGTGTAAAATACACGCTATACTATATATAACATTAAAAGTCTAATATTATATATATATATATGAGTAAAAGTCAGTCTTACTGTTAGTAGGCCTCATTCACGAAACTAATCTATAAGGGTTGTTTAAGGAAATTGCCTATAAAATGGCGATTGAATGGGTATCCACTCTTACCCACCGCAATCTTGACTAGTGGAGGGTCGTTAGCCGAACGGGTAGGATAGGACAAAAACCTTCCATTATAAGTATAATGAAGTACAAAAGTAACTAAATGCTTTTACAAAATTCCCAATCTTAGTTACTTTAGGCAAAAGTGAATTGATGCAATTTCATGAAATTACACTTTGTACCCTTGCGAAGACGTTAGTGGAGCGTGTGTGGTTAACCGGCACACTAAATGGTTCTAAGAAAAGGTAGCAAAGGGTGACTCAATGTTTGTCATAGTTCGGTGGAGCGTGTGTGGTTAATCGGCAAATCGAATAGGTGACTATAACATGTGGGGGCACCATGTAAGTTTGCATGGTTATTCACACCCGCTTTGTGATCCTCGGTATCCCAGTCACAAACTAGAGGGGTATATCGAGATTTAAACATGCCATTGAAATGTTCAATGAATCTCAAAAGATCTAGGAATTTTCAATAGATTTAAAACTTAATTTTTTTTCGTTTTTCATGGTGGAAATTGGTAAATCGTCATTTACCTACCATCAAATATTCTGCAACTAGATTACGGCATCCCTTTTCTAGGTTGTAGTGTATTGTGTTGGATCCTAGCCTAGATGTTTCATTTGGGTGTCACATCAAGTATTCTAATCAACTAACTTGAATTTGTTTTCTCCCATTTTGTAATTGTAAAAGTATGACAACTATGGTATTCCCAAATCCCGTGGAACAAGATTTCCACATGAAGATGATATTCCACGATTCGATCGAGGAACAAGAGATCATGCTTCACTTCCTCCACCTCCTCCAATTATTCTCCCTAACCCACAAGTTCGAAGGCTTGAAAATTTCAAGCTCACTCAAGCCCTTTTGGCAGGTAAACATGAAGAAGGAAAGTCGGTGTGTGCACACATCCTTGAGATGAAGTCACACATTGATAGGTTAAGAATGTTGGGATCTGTTGTCTGTGAGGAGCTGGCTGTTGACTGGGTTCTTCAGTCACTCCCTGACTCATATAGTGAGTTCGTAAGAGAGTACTATATGATGAACCACGACGTAACCCTCATTGATCTCACCTATATGCTTATTGCTGCTGAATCAGCAATGATTTGGCGCACTGGAAAAGCAAAGTTGATTGATGAATCGGCCTTCCAGACCTCTATGGATATAGACAATAGCAACAAAAGGCATGCCATGATCGAAAAGTTTGATCATAAGAGAGAGGCAAAGTCAAAAGTAGTTTCGTGTGCTGTTCCAAAGAAGTCAATTTGCTTTTATGGCCAACAAAAGGGGCATTGGAGACGAAGCTGCCCTATTTACCTAAAAGATCTAAGAGATGGGAGAGTCAAAACGTATGGCTCTGCTTTACATAAAATCCATTAACTAACTCTTTTAAGTTCCTATTCTAGATTCTTAATACATGATAAGATTACAATTGATGTTTTATAGGATCAAATAAAAGGAGAGGAAGCTTAAGGGAAGAAGTGAGCGGAATCTAATCATGAAGAAATGGGTTTTGATCGCATTACTTGAAGATTAGATTCTTAAGCTACTACTTGGAGTTAGAATAAGATTGCTAAGAAATATGTATTAACATAGTTTTTCAATTGAATTGCATTGTAAGGACAAATTTTTCTGCAATAAAATAAATTTTGATATATATTATTTATTTATCCTTGCAATGGCGTGTATGAAAAATTGATGTTTGAATGTTTCTATTATTAGCAATAATGGATTTGATTCTTAATTATGTTATTTGTGGAAAGGTCAAGAATTTACCAAATAGGGAGAGTTTCTCATTGCCCAAGTTTCAATTGGACAGAAACTTGGAATCATGCAACGTGTATGATGAATGAAAAACTTTCACATTTGGAAATTAGACTAATTCGTTGACAAAGTGTCAAGTGAAGGACTAAGAGATCGAGTACACAAAGTTGTGTGTTGATCAAGTTAGCAATATTAATTATAGAAAACAAGAGTTATACATTGCAAAGTCGTAAGGATTGAAAAGTTGTTTTGATATAATTAAGGGAGAGAATATTGTGCTTCATTTCAAATCTAAAGGCTTAGGTTGTGGAATGTTATTAAATTTAGTCAAGGATACATAGTGCGTTCTCAAATTTCGATTATGACTATGGCATCCCTCTTCATAGTTCGAATTGTGAGAACGTGACACATAAAATATTATGGCAAAAGATTGATAAAGTATCATGTCTTTATGTAAGACATTATGCATCGTGTCCCATACGCTTCGGGTATAGGATTGATTTCAAATGCTATAATATTTGACCATTCTAAAATTTTCCAAATGTCTAGCGCATTTAGAGGGAAAAATGACAAGAATTGGTTTTGCCTAAGATAATTAAACAACTATCAAAGGACGATCCAAAGCTCACTAAGGATTGGTCGTTTGTTAGTAGTTGGAAGTATGATATTGGATGGACCATATCGACATTATTATGAATAGATGAGACTCTATTAAGAATAAGTTGTCATATGGCGAATATGGAAATGTTTCCATATTAGGAGTTGGATATTGAGAGTCTACGTCTAGATTATAAAATTTTAAGCGAAAGGATGTTCGAGGAATGTACTTTGAGTGAGAGACATCACGTCTGTGGAATTGTATTGTAACAATCTTAGATAGAGGACTTTGCTATAATTTCATTGGCAATAGTCATTGTGAATTTTGTACTATGACATTATGAAAGGATCATTACATAAAATGTTAGAATCTAGCATATACTATAAGTGGTAAGAATTTGATATTCTTTCACTTGTGAAAAGGATTAGGAGTTGTGAAATGAGTATGATTGGAAATGTGTTCATTTGATCTATTTCACAAAGTAAGAACCATAGGTAAACATTGTGTGCATGCTAAGAGCATGGGTCAAATGTAGTAATAATTCAAGTAAGAAGTTGATTACCCAAAACGACTAATAATGAGTAATCGATATGGTGATAAATAAAAGGTGTTTTATTTATACTCAAAGGTTTGAGGCCATATGGGATTAGTATTATTCTTGTGTTTCACTTTGCATGTTTTGACTTCCTAAATAATTTAATTGGTTCAGAACAGTCAAATTATTCGAACGGGCCACAGTTGTTCGAATGTTGGAAGTAGGTATGAATGAAGACTGTCGTGAAGTGGTGTGTGGATTGTTTAAAGTGTATTAGACATAAGCAAATGTTTGTTGCAACGTTCATGAGTGCTTATGAATATGATTTGAGCATTGGATTAAACCCACGCTCACTTGGATCACGTCATGGATTTTATCACGAGTGATTGGTGAGACGATAACATCTTATATTCTTGAAACCGAGATGTGTGAGTTGTATTTTGCGAATCGGTTGCACATTGATAATATGTAAACGCACCAGTAACTTGGTGTTATAAAACATATTGTTGTGTGTGATTCGGTAAGTAAGTGAAAGCAAGCATTGAATCAAAGTTTATCCGTTCCTTTTATCCAAAGTAGGATAAAAGCGATATCTTTGGGCCCCTCGATGATTTAGAGATGGCACCTAAGCGCTTGGCCGAGCCGGGACTAATTTGATGTGAATAATTGTAGTCTGTTTTCAGTCTTCATAAATCCGAAGTCGGGAAATAGTATAGAGGGAATGATTAAGTTCATGTCTCATATCTATACGATATCTAAAATGAAGGAATATATAATCCCTTATATAAAGGACACGTGTATCTGATAAAATAAGAGTTCACAGCGGCTTTGGAAAGCTACGATTGCAGATCAGGATATGAAGTTATACGCAGAATAGTAATTAGACTTATCCAAGTGGGAGAGTGTTGGATTAGTGTCTAAGTCCATAACTATTTTGTTATGTACTTGACCCGATGGTGCATGGTCCTTTTGGGTTGCCTTCACCAAAGCAACTTGATAGGATGAATTATGGAGAGAAAGGATTAATTATTATTTATTAATATATTATGAGAATAATATGTTAAAGGAGAAATCATATTGTTTAATTAATATTAGTCAAGAATTAATGGATAATTAATTTTGTGGCTAAAAGAGATTAATTGAACTTAAGGGACTAGAACTGTAATTATAAGATAATTGCAATTGGGCTATGGATTACTTAATAATATATAAGTTGGACGAATTCTATGGGGAAGCCCATTGGAAATCGTCCAAGGGATATGCTAAAGCAATCCATGGGCTGCTTAGGGCTTAAGCAGTCAGATTAGGGTTTCCTAGTTGAAAACCCTAATAGCCTACATGTATATATAGCACCCTTAAGCCCCAAAAACGTGGCTAACAATTCCTCTAGGTTTTTGGACGTTTTTGGGCAACCTCCTCTCTCCTTGTTCTTCATCCTCTTGCTCTTGGTGTTTGTAAGCCATTAGAGGGGTGACAATTGTGACTCTAAGCTTTCTAAAGTCATTACAAGGTGGATTTGAGATTGTTATTGCTACATAACAATCAAAGGTAATTCTCTAAACCCTAATTTCATTTTATAATGTGTTAGATCTAAGATTGTAAGTCTTGCATACATTGCATGTTCAATAGAGAAACCTAGATCCAAGCATTAAGGTTTGCATGAGCACATAGGATGTTCTTATGGCTAAAACCCATCAGTTTAAGCCTTAGGAAGTGTTTTGTGCCATCAATACACTCCTAAAAGGAGTTTACAGTCCATGGACCATTTCTCCATGAGTTTACTTCCATAAAATCTTATGGACTAAGGTATTTTGATGTTTTCAAGTCCCAAGCATAGCAAGGTAATAGCCTAGGTTAGATTCTAGGCAAAAGGAAGGAGTATGGGACATTAATACACTCTTTGGGGTGTTTACGGTTTTGGGAGATCCCCAAACCATAAACACATATAAATGTAACATTTTTGTGCTTTTTGTGTGATCAACTCATAAAGGAAGGATCCAGACAAGTCTCTAA
Organism: Lactuca sativa; assembly: GCF_002870075.4. Lineage (NCBI taxonomy): Eukaryota > Viridiplantae > Streptophyta > Magnoliopsida > Asterales > Asteraceae > Lactuca > Lactuca sativa. The sequence continues at coordinate 54,191,894 of NC_056625.2, forward strand.
GGCATTATGAAGCATCTAGGCACCCTAAGGCACCCTTTTGCACCTTACTTGGTGTTTACGGTTTTGGGAGCCTGCCAAAACCGTGAACACCTTGTTCTTGGTGTGTTCTTGGTAGATTTCCTTGATATTAAGATGTATAGAAAGCTTTAAAAGACTCTAGGATAGAAGTACTTACTTTGTGGAAGCTTGAAATGAACTAAAAGTCCAAGAATACTAGTGTGTGTTCTTGGTTGTTTGGAAATCTAGTCAAAACACATAAATGGATGATGAAAAGATGTACAATCACTAGATTAAGTGATATACTAACTTGAAAGGGCTAGAAACACTTACTAGATTGAAGATATTGAATAAAACTGGGATGATACTTGAGAGAGTTTTTGGAGTTTACTCTTGGGATTGAAAGAAAGAAATGAGGCACTTTGGGGAGTAAACTCATGCTTAAGGCATGAGTTTACGGTTTTTAGGGGAGTTTATGGCCCAAACATAAAAGTTTGGCCGTGAACTTCTAAGCTACGTGGTATTCGCGGTTTTGAAATTTCAAGACTCGAGTCGGCATTTCCTTTCACCCGTTTGTTTAAAGAATAATTATTATAATAGTCAAACGAACTTTAAATTTGTAATAAAACAAATAGAACTGAAATTGACTTATAATTATCATTATACATTAGAGAAATGCTTGCATGTTACGAAAAGGCCATCTCTTCTTCTGCCCATCTCTCCAAACTCTTGTGTTTTACTCTTGGTTGTCTTCGGATGGTTTAAACAAGGGTGGTTCGGTTCGCAAGGCTGTAGGAGGGCAACAATATGTTGGGAATCAGGTTATGGTAGGTCGTAGGAGACCGAGTATGAAGAAAGAATGCAGTTGGTCTTGTAGAATTCAGTTTAGCATCAAGTTAGAGTCGAGATGGTTTGGTTAGTTATTGCTTGTGAGGCTTTTTGTCGGAAGTCATGAGGGGCGACTGTGTCGGAGTCTTTTAGCTCAGCAACCAAGCTGGAACCCGGTATTACAGATAACTGGCTAATGAATTGAGACCAAAGAGGTCTCAGTGGATTTTGGAAAGCAGCCAGGAGGCAATACACTACTTTAGGCAGTTCTAGTGTTTCGGGCAGTTTCAGTGTTTCAGGCAGTTCAGTGTTTCGGGGAGTTTTAGTGGTTAGATCTTGTGTGTGCGTATGTGGAGTAACTGATTGATTGGGAAATGCTAAGACACTCGTAGTTGGATTAAATAATCTCATATTAATTGATTTAACCCTGTTGCGCAACTCTCATTTGAGTCTAACCATTGCAGGGATAAATCTTCCACTCGAAGGATTATCTGAGCCCTCTGTCAAGTATAGGTGCTCTATAGTTGTATATGGTAAATGATTTTTCCCCTTTGAAGCATTTCTTTGGTTCAAAACTTTATGGGGTTATCTTGGCTGCGGTTCAACGTGATGCGTTTGACAAGGATTCAGACCAATTAGATTGTAGGTTTAGAAATTTCGGAAAGATAGGACTAGGTTTTATTCAAATATTGAGGATTCACTCTTCACTGGGATTGAAGATTATTCTAAATCTGGTTTTAGTAGATTAGGATAGGCCATTATATGATCAGAGTTGGAACAGTTAAAATTGGTTTGCTATTCGTTGAGAGAGGGAATGGGTTGTTTCAGCAAGGGCGATCTGTCGAGAAGTCAGGTAATTGTAGATTTCAAGTCTCAGAAGGTAAAGGTGGTTTGCAAGGGTTGAAGGTTTGGGTGCTAGTTTCGGGATATAAGTTTTCGTTTGGGTTTTGGTTGCCTTGGGAAGGTGAAGGGTTTTGAGCATTCTAACACTACTATGGTGTACATGCAACCCTAGATGCTTTACATCTATGTTTTCTCTATTATACATGCACACATTCAATATTCCAAAGCATCATTCTAACTAGCATACAATGAAGCACAAACAACATGAAATACAAGTTAGATGACATACCTTTTAGTGTAGTTGGAACCCTTCGATCTTTAAGATCTTAGTGCCCCAAGTGTTGCACCTCAAATGGAATCACACAACACCACCAACAAATGGAGGAATTTGAGAAGAGCTCACTTGCACTCATAAAACCGACTTGCCCTCTTGTGTTTCCATTAGTGCCAATTTCATGAGCTAGAGAGGTTCTTATATAGTGTCGCTTGATTAGGGTTACACCATGCAAACCCTAATGTACATGAATTTCCATATTTCTCATGCTCCATGGATTTAAATCTGCATGGATCATCCATGGGTCACCATATGGGTTTCACCCAACATAAGTAACTATGGATCACAAGCCCACACTATAAGAATGAATGATTTACATAATCAATCCCCATATATTTAATTAATCTCTTTTGATCACAAAATTAATTCCAAACTAACTCTTGATCAATACTAATTAAATAATATGATTTCATATTAATATATTAGAACTTATAATATATTAATAAATCAAAAATAACCTCTTCTCATTTATCCATCCTTCAGAATGTTCTGGTCCCATGCAACCCAAATGGACCTTGCTACTCTCGAGTCAAGTACATACCAATTATAGTTATGGAATTAGACACTAATCCAACAGTTTCCCACTTGGATAAGTCTAATAACTATTATTGCAAGTACGACTCCATAACCCAACTAGCAATCGTAGCTCTTAAAAGTCGTTGTCGAACTTTGACCTAGTCAATGACGTGTCCATCAGATAAGAGATCATATATTCCTCCATTCTAGATATCGTATCGACTGAGACATGGATTATAATCATTCTCTATGTCCATCAGTTCTCTCCCGATTTCTGATTTATGACGACCGACTAATTGAACAAATCATATCAACACGACTTGGCCAAGCACTTATGGGTTTCATCACTAAATCATCGAGGGGCCCACATAATCGCTTTTATCCACGTGGGGTAAAAGGAACGAATAACCTTTGACCCAAATGCTTGCTTGTACTTACTCACCAAATTACACACAACAATATGTTTTATAACACCAAGTTACTGGTGCGTTTACATACGTCAATATACAACCAACTTGCAACTACAACTCACATGTTTCATCTTAAGAATATAATATATTATCGTCTCACAATCACTCGTGATAAAATCCATGAAGTGACTCAGATGAGCTTGGGTTGAATCCAATACTCGAATCTGATTCCAGGAGTACATATGAACACTGCAACCACTTTGTCCTTTACAAACTACATACCCATTCATGAAAGTATTTCCTCAATACCTACTTCCAAAGTATGATTGACTACGGATGGTTTGAATAACCTAGTTATTCAGGAAGTCAAAACATGCAAAGTGAAACACAAGAATAATACTAATCCTATATGGCCCAAAAACTTTTGTGTCATATTGATTACTCATTATTCATTGTATAATGTTTCAAATAATCAACTTAATATTTGAATTAAAACAATAGTTATGCCATGCTCCAAGCATGCATGTTATGTTTGTCTAAAGAATAGTTATGCCGTGCTCAAATCATGCACACTATGTTTGTCTATGGTCCTTACTTTGTGAAATGGATCAATCGAAAAAACATTTCAATGATGCTCACTTCACAATTCCAAATCCTTATTGCAAGTGTATGAATTCCAAATTATTTTCACTGCTAGAAAGTGTTAGATTCTAAACTATCATGCATTGATTCTTTTGTAATGTCTAGGTACCAAAAGTCACAGAGAGTTGACCAATGATATTACAAAATATTCCTTTGGAGATTGTTACAGGACAATTCCATGGAAATGAAGTCTCAAATTCAAATTACATTCCTTTGAACATCCTTCTTGCATAAAAGTTTCTAACTTTCTATATGGAAACATTCTATATTTGCCATACGACAATTCATTATTAATAGACTCCTGTCGATTCATAATAATGTCAATATGGTCCATCTAATACTGTACTTCCAACTGTCCTTAAGCGACCAATCCTTGGTGAACCTTAGATTGTCCTTAACAGTTGCTCAACCACTTTAGTCATAACCGGTTCTAGTCCTTTTTCCCTCTTAATGCCCTAGGTTTTTGGAAAAATTTAGAACACGAGAATATTATAGCATATGCAATCGATCCAATACTCAAAGCATATGGGACATGATTCATAATGTCTAACATAAAGACATGATACTTGATCAGTCTTTTGCTATAATATTTCTATTTTCCTTGTTTAGATAAATTTGATTATGAAGAGGGATGTCGTAAACACAATCAAATTTGAGAATGCAATTAACATTTCCATATATATAATTTCCTTATGTTGAACCATTCCAACATAGAATTCATACACACACACACACACACACACACACACACATATATATATATATATATATATATATATATATATATATATATATATATATATATATATATATGACTAAATTTGATTAGAAACTCCATCTAAGCCTTTAGATTTTTGAAATGAAGGGTAAATTCCTCTCCCTTAATTATAGCAAAACAACTTTTCAAATCCACAACTTTGCGAATTGAACCTTTTGTTTTCTATAATTAACATTGCTAACTTGCAACATCTTCCATAATAATTATGCTCCCAATAATATAATAATTACATCCTTATGAGCGTAACACTTATGCTCCCACTAGCTTTAACATGTATTCAGAAATCAGTTGGACTTCTAGAAATCAATACTTCAATGAATTTTATTACCAAAGTTCAGATTTCTGACACGAGATGCTTTGGTAAGACTTTATCTAGGCTTCTCATACTCATACACAATTCCTTAGATAGCTCACATGTGTGTCTAAACAATTTAAGAACTTATATCAATAAGTCTCAAATGTTTAGACATTTTTCCATTTCTCACAATTCGAATTATGAAATGGGATGCCGTAATCATAATCAAATGTGAGAATGCAAATATCACAATTTCTGTCTCCTGAAAATCTACTTAGTGAAAGCGTTTCCTCAGCATCATTTTCATGAATCGGAGAAAAACCTTATGACACTTAGATTTTATGGTGTATGTGTTCCTATCCATGTGAATTTGTTAAACCATAATCAAAAGACAAGGTTAGTAACAAATCCAAACTCATATGGACTGAACTTATTCAATCTTGATTTCTTGCCACCTAGTAGCCCAAGAGCCTACCATGTATTCCAAGTTGTTTATGAAAACAATTGAGAACTCATAGAATTTACATGCATAGTCAACTTTCACCGGAATGAGCACAGAAACAAGAATATGTCAACACGATAGGTTACAAACCTTAAGTCGTATGCTAGAGTTTTAACAATAAGTTTACTCTTGATTACTTCTTGAAATTTTCAAGATCTGTAAGACTCTCACTGACCTCTTGACATATAAGATTCACTTTATCAAGGAACATTACTTGAAAAACAAATTGATGAGAATAAATCTCAGATCGTTTAGATCTTTCACCAGTAAAAAGATGATGAACAAACAATTCAAACACAATATGAATATGAACATAGTATAGAATCAACGTAATGCTTATGATTCAAACATAGTCACGCCTCAACAGAGCTCGATGAAGAACTTCCACTGTAGAGGCGAGCTACGATTTACAAAACTTAATAAGAAAAATAATGAAAATCGTTACTTACAAACGCTGCATGCATGCACCTTAAATACTAAACCCTAGAGTAAAATAATCACGGTTGGACAAGCCCAAACCGGATAGCAAAATTGGGCTAAGAACCGAGCCCACCACGCAACACAATAAACACAACAATCTCCTCCTTTGCGTCAAATGAGGTGAGATATTATTTATTCTGAGTCGGCTTCACTGTCTTCACAACCTTGAACAGCTGAGGGATGATAGCAAGAAGTGTCTGCCTAAATTGAATGTACCATCTCAGCATGTCAGTAAACAACTTCTTTTCGGCTACTGTGTTCTGATTACACCTCTGGATAATTTCTAGAATATGCTCCAAGCAAGCGGTTGAGAAGAGGTTCTTGTAACCAAGAGCGAACAGGCATTTCTGACCTTCGCCCCTGATAAACATCACAGTATGATATTTTGAGTCGATTTTGCCCTAAACCATTGAATTCACATCGCCTGCCCTACCCATCGTTTTGATCGTTGTTCGCTTGTGAATGGCAGGGGCGATCTCTTGATCCATATTTGCTACTCCGTGAATGTAGCAAACAAGCATTCGCTTGATGTGATCTATTATCGGCTGATACTCTTGTGGATTTGACAGCAAAATGTTGTTGAGGAGTATCCAGTCGTGGGGATCGAGGTTCGGCAAATCAGCCAGAGTGAAGTTATGAACCGAGCCTTCAGAGCCTCGAGTCACCTTGAATTTGATGTTGACGAACTTCCCGGCTAAATAGGGCTTCAGTACCTTGACTATAGTTATTATCTGTGAGCACCAGGTCAAGTACTGTGGCTGAGCGAACTCTAGATAGAACTCTACCAGATCTTGATCCTCCTTCGGGTCTGGAGAAGGGATAGCAGCAGTCGAGTTGAAGCAGTGAAAAATAAATTCCTTTCGAGTGATTGGCATTTCAAACTGTGCATCCTTGGAGTTCTCAAGCCCAAACGACATGACTGGTTCGAGCCAAAGAATACTTGGTTCATCTATAGCACACCTTTGGAGGGAGTCAAGGGTCCACTCTGGAAAAATAGACTTCTTTTTCTCCAAGAGCTCCTTTTCTTTTTGCTTCTTCTCCACGTCAGCCATTTGCTTCTTGAACTTTTCAGCAAGCTCTTTCTCAGAAAGTTTTGTTTTCTGATAAGGCTTTTCGGGAATTTCGCCCAGAGTATCTTCATAATCACCTTCATCATCAGTATCATCTTCACTGATCTTCTTTTTCCTTTTACTGACCGAAGCGTCATTAACCTTCGGTTCAGCTGTTGGTTTCGGTTCAGGAGGAGGTTGAGTTTTCGCGCCTTTTCTCCCCCTTCTTTTGGCTGGACACCAGTCGCCGAAACACCCTCAATACGACTAAGGATGTCTAGTGCAGGTCTGAGTTTCTCAGCCAAATGCCTTCGGATGGTAATGGTCATGATGGGGTCGTGGGCATCAAGGAGGTGAAGTAAAATGGAATGAACATCGCTAACAGAGCTTCGAATGACCTCCCTTTCAGATTTGAAATCATTAAGCTCAGTTGTTGCAGTGCGAAGTTTGAGGTTCTGCATCTTTAGTTGAGAGGTTCGTTTGTCCAGCTCATCCATGATGCGATTTTCCACAGCCAAATCTGCCTCCAGTTGAGTCAAACGATCATTGACATTATCATGTAGAGTGGCATTGGCAGCTTCGATGGCTTGACGAGCAGCTTCAAGATTGGACCTTTCAGCTTGAAGAGAAAGTTGAAGGTTATCAACCAAAGCATTGACCATCTGAGAATTCTTTTGAGCAACCACCTGGAAAGAATCTAAAAACAAATGAGCCTCAGAAATTAGTTTATCGACTTTTGCGGTCGCATCTTTACATTCCTTCGTTGAAGCCTCAATAGCAAGGGAGGCCTTCTGGAATTGGGAAGTAAAGGCGTCAATAGCCTTAGTTGCAGTAGTGAGAGAGGCATTATGTTCTTGGACAATGGAGGAGAACATTGCATTTAGAGCAGCATCTAAATAGGCAACAGTGGAAGAGGAGGTAAGCAGTTGATCAAGCTTGTCATTAACAGCATTGAGAAGACGTTTGGTGACAGGAGCATCTTCATCGTCGTCACTTTGAAAATGCATCTGAACTTAATGAGGACGATGATCTGAGTGAAATCTTTGTAGAGAATGTGGTGAACTACTCAGAATTTTTCAGGAGCGAACCTGAAACTCACAAAAACCTCATTTCTGAAAATTCCGTTGAGTTCGCTCGCTCGTCGACAGACAAGACAAAAATTCTCAAGGAAAAGGCCGTGGTGTGTCAAAAATTTCAAACCACTCCCAATCAGGTCTACACAGTTCAAGGAGTCACTCCTCAACAAACAGTAGAACTGATTGCTATGGTAGAAGAAGATAATGCAGCTGGATGTGAAGAGTTTTTCTGGTCACCACCAATAGACAACACTGATGAGACAAAAATCCTATCTCAGAAAACCTCATGGAGAGTGAAGGGTAGGTACGTGCCCGAACGACTTAATGAGCCTGCAAGATATGATGTGCCAAGCACTAGTGGCACCAAAACGTCTTTCGGCGAACCAGAACTCACTACCGGTGAAACATCTTCGTCCAAGAGCGAAAGTGATGCTCGTGTTCCGAAGAAAAAGGCTAACATCCACAAAAATCCAAAACAGGTGGCAGATCGAAAACACCAACGCAATCTGAGATACAATAATAATCTCTCAGAAAGAAAAGAGTTCTGGAGATCACAAAATCCTCATTATTTAAGGCACGAAAGGACGCATAAGTCTCGAGAAGAATCAAGGAACTGAAAGGATAGTTTCGGTCCCTCGAATGAAAGGAACCGAAAGGATAGTTTCGGTCCCTCGAATGAAAGGAACCGAAAGGGTAGTTTCGGTCCACAAAAAACAAGGAACCGAAAGGATAGTTTCGGTCCATAGCAAGATAGCAACCGAAAGAACGGTTTCGGTCCTCAGAACATCAGCAACCGAAAGAGCGGTTTCGGTCCTCAACACAATATCAACCGAAAGAATGGGTTCGGTCCAAAGTTCAATCAGAAGAACAAAAGGGAAGAGTGTTCCTGTTCTGAACAAAGGAAGAGTAATAATCAACGATCCAAAATCTTTTCTAAACCCTATTCTTCTCATTCCAATTCTTATCCTTTGAATGATTTAAAAGGAAAAGGAAGGCTCTTTCCAGAAGACAACAAATGTCCAAATGAGAACCGAAAGAGTGCAGACGTCAAAAACTTAAAACCTACGTCAAACAAAATTAAAGTTTTCACAATAAAAAGAAAAGATGAAACTACTTTAACTAAATGAACTTATTTAGTTGATGTTTCTCTTACTATTCCCTGTCTGTAAAAGGCTCACAAGGACCCAAGAAACTTTAGGTTCCTAAATCTGCTTAATATTTTGCAGGTTATTTGTGACGAGTAGTTTCACGAAGAATGGTATATTGATAGTGGCTACTCACGTCACATGACAAGAAGGAAGGAAGAACTTAGGGAGTTTCAGTCTCTCAAGGATGGTGGAATTGTGAAGTACGGCAACAACTCATATGGAACTATCAAAGGCTATGGAATGATTACGAATGGTGATTTCTCTATAAGAAAGGTCGCATATGTTGAAGGATTGCAGCACAACCTTATCAGCGTATCTCAGCTGGTAGTTGGGACCGGATTGAAGGTATCGTCTGATGATGAAGGCTTAGAGATAGTCGAGAAGAAGTCCAATAACATTCTGTTGAAATCGAAGCGAAATGGGGAAATGTACCCTTTAAACCTCAATCAAATTCGAGGGAAACCAGCAATCTGCTTACTAACGAAGGCTCACTCAGACGAAAGCTGGTTATGGCATCGAAGACTCTCTCATCTTAATTTCAAGGATATCAACAAGCTAGTTTTAGGAAATCATGTTCGAGGTCTTCTAGTTCTCAAATTCGACAAAGAACACAAATGTGAAGCCTGTGAAATGGGAAAGCAAAGTCGACAAAGTCATCCTTCTATTATCAACACAAAGGTGATAGAACCATTGGAGCTCTTACATATCGATCTATGTGGTCCCTCTTCCATTGAAAGTATTGGTGGGAATAAGTATATTCTGGTCATCGTCGATGACTTCTCTCGCTTTACATGGGTGTTCTTCTTGAAGCATAAATTAGAGGCTACTCCTAAACTCAAGCTCTTCATAAAACAGGTAGAAGTTCAACTGAGAAAAGTAGTTCATAATGTCAGTAGTGACAATGGCTTGGAATTCAAGAACAAGGATTTCGAAGATTTTCTGGCTGACAAAGGAACAACTCATAATTTCTCGGCCCTATATACTCCACATCAGAATGGAATTGTTGAAAGGCGAAACAGATCTCTGTGCGAAGCAGCCCGTACAATGCTCAACTTCGCTTCGTTGCCTCTGTATTTCTGGGCTGATGCAATTGCTGCTGCTTGTTACACTTAGAATAGCTCATATCTAAATAAGCGATTCTCCATTACTCCTTACGAAATCTTGAACAATCGCAAGCCGAATGTGAAATTCTTTCATTCTCGGTTCAAGATGCTTCATCTTCAACTCCAAAGAGAATCGAAACAAGTTTGATGCCAAGGCTGATGATGGAATATTTCTGGGCTACTCCTTGCACTCAAAGGCCTATAGAGTTCTGAACAAGCTCTCTAAGAACATCGAAGAGACATACTATGTCACTTTTGATGATAGCTATGTCAAGAAGATGAAGTCTACTGAAGATGCACTGCAGGAATCTTTCTAAAGACCAGTCAAGTTACTGCTCCTATCTCAAATCTTTTTGAGAAATATATGCTTCTTTTTGATGAACCTTAAAAGGCTATCGATTCGGAATCCAAGGCAAAAGATAAAAAAGTTGACAGTCTAAAGCAAGTCATTAACGATGTTTCACGGAAGATGGTTGACGATCAACCGAAAGCAACCGAAACACCAGTCTTAAGCGAACCTTCTAGTGACCGTCCCTCTTTCCAGGGGGATGGTTCGTCTCTACAAAAAGATCAAGCATCTTCATTCCAGGGGGAGAGTTCAACGTCACAATCATCCAGCTCTACTGAAAAACCAAACGAAGAGCGAACAAATATTTCTGACCTTCGCCCCTGATAAACATCACAGTGTGATATTTTTAGTCGATTTCTCTACAGTGGAAGTTCTTCATCGAGCTCTACTGAGGCGTGACTATATTTGAATCATAAGCATTACGTTGATTCTATATTTTGTTAATATTCATATTGTGTTTGAATTGTTTGTTCATCATCTTTTTACCTGTGAAAGATCTAAACGATCTGAGATTTATTCTCAACACAAATATCCAAAAGTTAGTACAGATTCTAATCAAGACTAACACTTCAAACAATTGGTCTTATTTGGTCTTTGTTTTACCCAAAACATCACAACTTACCAATTTTAAATGTACAAGAGTAGAAAAGATTTTACTCTACATTTGATAAGTGTTATAAACATTCTTAAGATTATGTCAATCAAGTTACAATCTTGGAGTATGACTCTAAGACTTGTTCTTGGAACGAAGTATGACTCATCTTCTTGATTTAACCGTTTCAAACAATTTACGATTCCTCTTCATAATCATACAAATGCACTAAGATGTCCTTAGAGGATCAATTGTGACATGGTTTCCATAATCATTAAGATGATCATAAAACACGATACTCAAGTACTCTCCCATCTTTTTAGATTGGAGAAACTTCTATCTTTCTACCTTATTTAATTCCTCTTATTCGTTCTGCCATACATTGAACTTTTCCAATGGTTCAGAATTATACTTAAACTTGTAAGCATAACCATATTTACTAAACTTTAGTAAATCATGAAGAATAGTCTAATCGTTCTTTCTGGTGGACTTGACCAGCACACAATCAAGTTCATCAGATCCACTAGTCCTTCACTTGACTCACATATACATGTGAACAAGCAATTAGTCTTAATTTCCTAAAGTCGAAAATTCTCATTCATCATACAATGCAAGTTGCATGATTCCAAGTTTCTATCCAACTGAAACTTAGGTCATGAGAATCTTTCCATATTTGGTAAATCTTAACACTACCACAAACGAAAGAATCAAATTCATATTGTTATCAATGGAAACATATAAACAACAATTTTCACAATTGCCTTTGTAAGGAAACTTAAAAATAAATAAATTTCAAAAAAATTGCTTTTATTTATAAAATTAGGGAAAAACCTTTCATTAAGATGCAAATACAAATGAAAACTATGTTTTTATGTATTCCTAAGCAATCTTTCATAACTCTTAAGTAGTAGCTCAAAATTCTGATCATCAAACCATGCAATCGAAATGAATCTATTCACGATCAGAATCGGCTTACTCCTCCTTTAAGTTCCATTTCATTTCTACGATTCTACGAAACATAAAAATGCGACCTAGTCATATCAAGTCACACCCCCAAACCGAATTAGCGGAAATGTTCCGGGGCGGAGGATGTCATGTACAGTATCATAACAATGCACAATAGTAAAACAAGAAACAACATCATCCATTGCATTAATAGTATAATTTATACATGTGTGTTCTGAATGTATTTGTAAGAAACCTAATATATATATATATATATATATATATATATATATATATATATATATATATATATATATATATATATATATATATATATATATATCAAAATAAAAGACGAGTCTTGAAAATGATCCATCTTCTCAAAACATGGCCATCTATACCTGTCTACTGGTGACCAGAGAATACAAGTTATTTTGAAAGAGTAGATCAGCATTTAAGCTGGTGAGTTCATAAGTATTTAAGTGTCAGAAGTTTGCATTAGTTTGAGAAAAATTTTGTAAGTGTTTTTATGTAAATGTTTGTATACTTCCTAAGAGATCCTATATTTTCTACTAAAATGGAAAGTAGTCTTCTACCAAGACCCGACTGTTCTATATGTTTGTTCTTTAGTAAAAGTGAGTATTTTCCCAAGTATATGACTATCATTACCATAAAATAGTTTACATTACCTTTTATGTGAGAAGATCACTATATGAATGTAATGGGAAAACAAAGATGTGCAGTAGTATTGTATATAGTAACTACTGAAGTACTAACTACCTTAAAACTAATTGTTTAATTAAGGTAAAATGTGATGAAGTTATAATCACACTTGGTTGACTAGTATAAAACATGAAGTTCCAAAGACATCGAAATGGTATGATATTTGTCACCCATAGACCCACAGGTCCAACTGTAGCTAGCAGTAAGCTGTAGGATGGTCAATCCCTTATAGATCTATACAAAAACTCCCGCTCTCCCTCCAGGAGACTCATGTTACAAAATGTGACACAGCAGTATATTTCCATGCCATGAAGTAGTGGCTCACATTAATGATATCTTGTTGTTGTATTAGTATGTATGTTCCTTCCTGTTCTAGTATATAGTATGTTCCTTCTGTTCTTGTTATAGTATGCTCTGTCTATTCTAGTTATAGTATCTTTGAACTGACTCGTGTATGAACTGACTCATGTAATATTCACTGTTCTAGAAATAGTAACTAGTAAACCTCTAAACTATACCTATTATAGTTTACTAGTATGATTATTGGACGGCTACTGATGTATAGAAAAGAATCAATTACTTCCTAAGCAACTAAGTTAAGTATAATCCTTAGAAATGGTTTTAATATTCACATATCTATTCAATAAGTATCACTATGATTTAACAGACATTCGGACTAGTGTTCCTACCCCGAGCCTACAACCAAACAAGGAACAGGATTCAAGGTATCTAGAAATAATCCTAAGTCCATTAAAGCATACTTATACGTAAATAGATAGACAAATATGATATGGTATAAAAGAAGTTTATAAATGCTTTAAAAGAGTTCTCAACAAGTTTGAGTATAAGAAATCCTTTTGAATGTTGTTTTCACATGTAAATGATTAACACAATAACATTGTGTTATACTTGTATTCCCCCCCCCCCCCCCTAAAATAATTTAAAAGTATATAAAAGCGTAGTTGTAGGGGTATGAACTCACCAGTAGTGAGTGATTTAAGATCGATATAGGATGCTAAGTAAGCCAAGTAAAGTCTCGAGCACAAATGGATCCTATTAAGCATGTAATGACACATATATGTATACAATTAGTGTATATAACAACTAATCATGTATGGGAACAACCTTAGGTACTAGGAAACATGTGCAATGAAGTGTTACAATCACATATGATTGTTTGAAAGGAGTTCATGACCACATTTGATGCATTCAAGGATGCGATTCATAGGAAACACATGCTGTCAGGAACTCGTCCTTCAGCTAACTGTGTATCACCCACCTAAGCCTAGTACAGAGTGGATCTACACTTCCGTCCATAGAGGGCTACAAACAGAGTAGCCTTTATGCTTGTGTGATAACAATTATTATAGGAGAACTCGACAAAGGGTAGATAAGTATCCCATTCCTTTCCAAAGTCTATCACATAGGCTCGAAACATATCTTCTAGAGTTTGAATAGCCCTCTCACTTTGTCCTTCAGTATACGGATGGTAGGTCGTGTCATGTCCAGCCTAGTTCCTAGGGAACTTTGTAGCGTCTGCCAGAATCTTGAAGTGAATCTACTATCTCTATCAAAGATAATGGATGTGGGAACACCATGCAGTTGTACAATCTCCCTAATGTAGGTTTTTGTTAGTTTTTCCATCTTGTTAGTTTCTTTGATAGGCAGGAAGTGTGCGAACTTGCTTAACCTGTCTATGATCACCCATATGGTATCGAGACCACCTGTTGTCTTAGGAAAATTGGTTATCAAGTACATTGTGATCCGCTCCCACTTCCACTCAGTTATTTCCGGTTGTTGTAGCAAACCTGAGAGTTTATGGCATTAGACCTTAACCTTGGCCCAAGTAAAACACTTGCACACGAAGGTAGCATTCTCTGCTTTCATGTTAGGCCACCAGTATAACTTTTTGAGATCTAGATACATCTTATTTGAACCTGGGTGGACGGAATATCGAGTATTGTGCGCTTCGGTCTTGACCAAGTCTCTGAAACCACCGAGCCTTGGTGTCCAGATCCGATCCATCAGATACAAGGCTCCACCACCCTTGACTTCCAAGTTTTTATACATCCTTCTCAGGGATTCACGCACCACATTTTCAGGCTTCAAGGCTTCTAGCTAAGCCTCCTTAATTTGTGTGGACAGATGTGAATGGATAGTCATAGTCAAAGATTTGACTGCACGACCATAGTATTCTTTCCGACTTAGGGTGTCAACTACTATGTTGGCTTTACCGGGATGATAATGAATTTTGAATTCGTAGTCATTGATTAGCTCGACCCACCATCGTTGTCTCATGTTGAGCTCTTTCTGGTCGAATATATGTTGAAGGCTTTTGTTGTCTGTAAAGATAGTGCTTTTTGTACCATACAGGTAGTGTCTCCAGATCTTCAGAGTGAATACCACTGCTCCTAACTCAAGATCATGTTTGGTGTAGTTAACTTCGTATGTGTTTAGTTGTCTTGAAGCACAGGCAATGACCTTTCCCCGTTGCATACGAACACAGCCAAGCCCTTGGTTAGATGCATCGCAATAAACCACAAAGTCTTCTATCCCTTCTGGGAGGGACAGTATCGGTGAATTACATAAGGCTCACTTCAGTGTTCGGAACGCTTTCTCTTGTTTCTCTTCCCAGTCAAAGGTCACACCTTTTGGTTCAATGTTGTAAGCGGTTTCGAGATTCTAGAGAAGTTCTGAATAAACCTACGATAGTATCCAGCGAGGCCTAGAAATTGACGAATTTCAGTAGGCATCTTTGGAGCTGACCAAGTCTCAATGGCCTTTATTTTGGAAGGATCCACATGAATTCCCTCTTTGCTAACAATTTGACCCAAGAATTCGACTCTTCGAATCCAAAATTCTCACTTAGAGAACTTCGTGTAGAGTTTCTCCAATCGTAGTGTTTCTAAGACCTGCGTAGATTTTGGTTATGCCCCTCCTTACTTCGAGAGTAGATAAGTATGTCATCGATGAATACAATAACGAACTAATCCATGTAAGGACGCCACACCCTATTCATTAAAACCATGAATACAGCAGGCGTATTAATTAATCCGAATGGCATCACTACAAACTCGTAGTGTCCATAACGAGTTCGGAAGGCTATTTTGGGAACATCTTCCTCTAACACTCGTAACTAGTGATAGCCGGATCTCATATCAATCTTTGAAAAGTAATTCGCCCCTTGCAGTAGGTCGACCAATTCGTCTATAAGGTAGCGGGTATCGGTTCTTGACAGTAAGCTTGTTTAGTTCTCTGTATTCGATTCACATACGGAACAATCCGTCTTTCTTCTTCACGAACAAGACCGGTGCTCCCCAGGGTGAGAAGCTTGGTCTAATAAAACCCATGTTGAGCAGTTCGTTAAGTTAACCGGAGAGCTCCTGCATGTCAGCTGGTGATAGTCGATAGGGTAACTTGGCTACTGGGGTAGCCCCTAAAACTTAGTCTATTTTGAACTCGACTTGACGCTATGGTGATAATCTGAGTAGTCATTCTAGAAATATTTCGGGAAAGTCGCATACTTCTGGGATGTTCTTTAAATCATTCTTCCATTGGCTTGTATCGACTACATGAGCAAGGAATGCATGAAATTCCTTTCGTACGTACTTCTGGGCTTGTATACTCGAGATGATACGAAGGTTCGTGTCAAGTTTGTCGCCATAGATAACTAGGGTTTCGTTAGACGGTATAATAAGACAAACGGCCTTCTCATAACACATGATGTCAGCACGATGAAGACTCAAACAATCCATGCCGATAATGACGTCGAAACTTGTAATTGAGAAAGACATGAGGTCGATTGGAAATGAATGGCTATCTAGAGATAGAGTACATCCTATGTATATACAACTAGTCCTCTCAGTCTTTCCGTTAGCCTTTTCTACGGTGAACGGTTCTTTCAGTGCACGTGATTTTTATTTAAGTAAGTGTGCAAATTTCTGGTTCACGAAACTCCTCTCCGCTCCAGTATCAAACAGTCTGCATGCATAAGAGTTATCGAGGAGAAACGTACCAGTGACCACTGTAGGGTCTACTACCTCTTCCTCGTGGCCTATCGCCAATACCCTTCCCACTCCGACAGCATTCCCTGCCTTCGGGTAGTTCCTTTTTGCAGTAACACACCTCGCCACATCCGTAGCAAGCCTGGCCCACACCAACGTCGGAGACTTGGGTGATTGGCCTAGCCAGAGATTTACAGAAATACGCAGTATGCCCCTTAATGTTGCAAATAGCGCACTGCATTTCCCGACAGGGTCCGTTGTGGTGGAAGCTGCACTTGTTGCACTTTGGCAAGCTTCCTGCATACTGCTTCACTGGTGAAGTGGCCGTAGGTGCTATCGCGGCAATAACAGCCACGACCCGTTGCTTCTTGGCAGAGTTCTACGCCGCGTTGCCTTTCTTCTTGTCCCAGAACTTCCGCTTGCTGTCAGCGGATTTTGATAGTTATGGGATGGCAATGGTCGTCGTCGTTGTTAGTGTGCGGACTCCGTGATCGATGAGCCGCTGTGCCAATCGCATGCCACTGTCGAAGGTAATGGGTTTTGAAGCTAAGACATTTCCATGGAATGGAGGCACCAGCCTTCAAATAAACCTCTCGTCCTTCTTTCCCTCATTATGGACCATTCTTGGACATAGAGGCACCAGATCGCTAAACCTGGTGGTGTAGGCTACTATGTCGGAGCCCTTCATGGTTAGGCTCCAGAGTTCCTGTTCAAGTTTTTGAACCTCGCCCCTCGGGCAGTGTTCCTCAATCATAAGCTCCTTCAGAGCTTCCCAACCCATTGCATTAGCCACTGTCAAGGTAAGTGACTTGACAAGGCTATTACACCATGTCAGGGCTCTATCCACGAAGGTGCATGCAACAAAGTTTACTTTGCTTCCTTCTGGACAGGAGCAGTTCTCGAAGATCGACTCAGTCTTTTCGAACCTTTGATACAGAGCAACGATCCCACCACTTCCGTTGAAGGCTCTGGGTTTGTAGTTGGTGAAGTCCTTATATGAACACTCTCTAGAGTGCACGTAAGCATCACCTTGAGTAGAATTTATAGTTGCTCCACTCTTGCTAGTATCGCTAGCGCTGAATTGAGCTAAGGCTGTCCTAACAGCCGCAGCCATTGCAGCTTCGAGAGATGTAGGATCATATTGTGGAGGAGGTGGTGGTTGAGTTAGAGTTATCGGAGGATTACGTCTCGTTGAATGACATGGAGGCATCTTTCAACTGTAAGTTTACAACAATGAAGATGATAGTAAGCATTCAATTGTGAGTATAATGAGAGTGGTCCATGGACTAAATCACCATATCCCAACAAAACAAATGAGAGTATGACTGTAATGGAGATCTAATAATAGAAGGATGAAAGTATTTGGATAACGATTTCCCATGAGATTAGATGCCTATCAATATCATTGGCATTAAAGATGTAACAAGTTCGGGAAGAATGACCTTGGATTAGATCTTACATCAAACCAGAAATGAGAAATTTTTGACAGAACAAAGACCTAACAGACTAAAAGTTCAAGGTGCTTAACATAAGTCGGAAGTTAGTACTAGAGTCTATACGTAGACCTAATTATATCTAAAAGACAGGGTAGAGTAGGCTCTAACTGTCTAGAGGAAATTTATTAGGTTCAGGTGGATCCGGTTGATTATGCGATTCGGTAGATGATTCGGAAGTTGGTCCAGCGATAGATGTAGTCGATGGGCTAAATCGTCGAACTCCTCATTGCCCCAATCTTCCCTGTAGGCTCCCTGCTTACTCGCGAGAGGAGTTATTCTGGTTGGTACTTGATCCAGTCCTGGCTTCAGCCAGCTGATGTTCCCTTTCCCAAACACGTCTTTGTAGTGCCACCTAGTTCTCACGAAGATCCCTGGTCTCAGATTGACAGGCATCTAGCTCCACCTATAGGGCGTCACTGCGAGACCTTTCAAAGTCCTGTTCATCAGTCAGATGATGAAGACTAACTGTGTTGACTCCGTAGATAGCACGGATCTCCAAGAATTGGTTGAAGTTCGCTCTTCCCTTCTCCGCATTGCGAGCAACCCGATGAACCATAATAGGAAGGACTTTGTCTACTGAGCCTCCCTCATTTAGGTTGGAGAAGCTTTGGTCTCCGTTGTAGTGAGGTGGTTGTCCCTGCTCTTGGCTCCACCTGCCCATGTTCACCGCCCACAAAGGCGTCGGGCCTTGAAAATCCGGACGAGGGTTAAGATTTCCAGTAACTTGGGGTGGATTGTAGACCTTTGGTTCTGAGTCCGAGTCTTCTTGGACTTCCTCCTCGTTCTCTTCATCAAAACTCTCCTCAGGGTCTTCTTCTGCTGGGACCACAAGTTCTCGTTCTTGGGTTCAGCTTTGAGCCGTCCTCCGACTCCATGATCGGGAAAGTACGAGTCGCTAGGGAGATGGAATCCAGCCATGTTATCTAAGCGAGAAAAGGGATGTAAGAAACATATAAGAGATGTACTACTTAAGATAATTATAGGATGATCGTTACCAGTTACTTCAATACTTGCGTAGTGCATACCAGTCATATGTAACCAAGATAGAATAGACCTTCGAATAAGTGACCCTAACTCTAAGTCGACAACCAAACAAGGAACAGGAAGTAAAGAAAAGATCACAGATTCTAAGTCTATATCACCCTAGTCACATATAACCTTTGCTTATCCACCCAGCAACTATTGACCTACTAATAAAGACCTTTTAGTTTTCACATAAGTAATTATAGTATCACAAAATACTCCTATAGTATTTTTAGTTTATGTTATGTTCTAAAGTTTTCATTGTAGTAGTGTTGGTAAGTTTTTAGACTTACTGCAACACCACAACCATTCCTAGGCACATGCAAATCACTTCTAAGAAAGATATAACTAATCAGGCTATATCACTCCTGGATGTGATCATATGTCTCCAAGACTACTTGTGTTGTTTAACAACCACAATATTTTTGTTCTATTCTAGTATGACACTGATCCTAGTATGAATGCATGTAGTTTAGTTAAATATTTTATTAGTTTAAAACTATAAACTCTTGGTCAGAGTATTTTAATCCCTATATGCTTATAGTTGTATATATTGTATGGGTTGATATACTCAATTCACTATAATCAAAGCTCTAATACCAATCTGTCACACCCCTGAACCGAATTGGCGAAAATGTTCGCGGGTGGAGGACGTCATGTATAGTACCATAACAATGCACAATAGTAAAACAAGCAACAACATCATCCATTGCATTAACAATATAATTTATGCATGTGCGTTCTGAATATATTTGTAAGACACCATATATATATATATATATATATATATATATATATATATCAAAATAAAAGACAAGTCTTGAAAGTGCTCTGTCTTCTCAAAATCTGGCCATCTGTACCTCTCTACTGGTGACCTGAGAATACAAGCTATTTTGAAAGAGTAGATCAGCATTTAAGCTGGTGCGTTGATATGTATTTTAGTGTCAAAAGTTTGCATTAGTTTGATGAAAATTTTTGTAAGTGTTTTGATGTAAATGTTTGTATACTTCCTAGAAAATCCTATATTTTCTACTAAAATGGAAAGTAGTCTTCTACCAAGACCCGACTATTCTGTATGTTTGTTCTTTTGTAAAAGTGAGTGTTTTCCCAAGTATATGACTATCATTACCAGAAAATAATTTACATTACCTTTTATGTGAGAAGAGTACTATATGAATGCAATGGGAAAATAAAGATGTGCAGTAGTATTGTATATAGTAACTACTAAAGTACTAACTACCTTAAAACCAATTGTTTAATTAAGGTAAAATGTGATGAAGTTATAACCATGCTTGATTGACTAGTATAAAACACAACGTTCCAAAGACATCGAAATGGTATGACATTTGTCACTCGTAGACCTGCGGGTCCCGGTGTAGCAAGCAGCAAGGTGTAGCATGGTCAATCCCGTATAGATCTATACACAAAATCAGCTCTCCTACCAAGAGACTCTCGTTACAAAACTTGACACAGCAGTATATTGCCATGCCATGAAGTAGTGGTTCACATTACTATTATATTGTTCTTGTATTAGTATGTATGTTCCTTCCTGTCTAGTATATAGTATGTTCCTTCTATTCTAGTTATAGTATGTTTGAACTCACTTGTGTATGAACTGACTCATGTATGAACTGACTCATGTAAGATTCATTGTTCTAGAAATAGTAAGCATTGAACCTCTAAACTATACCTATTATGGTTTACTAGTATGATTGTTTGACTGCTACTGATGTATAGAAAAGACTCAATTACTTACCAAGTAACTAACTTAAGTATAATCCTTAAAAGTGGATTTAATATTCACATATATATTCAATAAGTATAACTGTGATTTAACCGACGTTCGGACTAGTGATCCTACCCCCAGCCCACAACCAAACAAGGAACAGGAGTGTCTTGGTTTTCCATGATTGATTTTAGGTCCGACTATCATTAGATGAGGGTACGGGAGGAGCATATTCAGAAGATGGCCTTTCGAACTCGTTACGGGCATTACGAGTTTGTGGTGATGCCATTTGGGCTCACCAACGCACTGGCAGCATTCATGGACCTCATGCACTCAGTATGTAGGCCCATGTCAAATCAATTTGTGATAGTGTTTGTTGATGACATTTTGGTATATTCGAAGACTATGGAGCAGCATGCGGAGCATTTGTGAGAGATTCTTGGGGTTTTGAGGATTGAGAGGCTTTATGCCGAATTCTCCAAGTATGATTTCTAGTTGAGAGAGGTTCAGTTTTTAGAGCACCTCATCAATCAGAATGGTATTTTGATCCACCTAGCCACAATTAAGGGAGTAATGCAGGCGGAGGTGTCGAGATCTCTATTCGAGATTTGGAGCTTCCTTGGTTTGGTAGACAATTATCGGAAGTTCATCAGAGATTTCTTCAAGATTGTTGTTCCTCTCACCAAGTTGACCAGGAAGGATGTTGCCTTTAGTTGAGGGCCTGAGCAGCAGGCATCATTTGAGACTCTATGTCAGAGGTTGTGCGAGGCCCCAGTGTTTAGCCTCCCGGAGGGAGTTAAGGATTTTGTAGTTTATTATGATGAATCCATTATGGGATTGTGTGTTGTCTTGATGCAGAGAGGGCATGTGATAGCCTAAACTTCAAGACAACTAAAGTCTCATGAAGCGAGGTACCCCACTCATGATTTAGGGGCGGTGGCTTTCGCCCTCAACATTTGGCGTCACTATCTCTATGGTGTTCGGTGTACCATCTACACAGACCATAAGAGCTTGAGATATCTTATGGATCATTCTAACTTAAATATGAGGAAAAGGAGGTGGTTGGATGTAGTGATGGACTATAATTGTGAGATCTTGTATCATCCAGACAAGGCAAATGTGGTGGCCGATGCCTTGAGTGGTAGGGCAGTGAGTACCCCGATGCGAGATGTATGTTTGAGGATGACAGTGATGACTCTAGTTTTAGAGATCATCAAACAAGCACATTCAAAGGCCATAAAAGAAGAAAACCATAAGAGTGAGCGGGTGATCAGTAAGGTATCGGCATTTTATATAGATAGTAGATGGCTTTTGACTCTTCCTAGACGGGTGTGGGTACCCATATACGGGTGGGGCTAGGCAGATTTTGATGGAGGAGGCCCATAAATAGAGATTTTCTATCCACCCGGGGGGGGGGGGGGGGGGGGGGCGCAAAGATGTATCCTGACCTGAAGCATAATTATTGGTGGCCATGTATGAAAAGATATGTGGCATGGTTTGTGGAGAGATGTTTGACCTGGCGGAAGGTCAAAGCAAAGCACCAGCGCCCTCATGGAAAGTTGCAGCCTCTGGAGGTTCCCTTGTGGAAGTCGGAACAAATCACTATGGGTTTTATTACTAAGCTACCGAGGACTGTTAGGGGTGTTGACACTATTTGGGTGATAGTGGATCATTTCACAAAGAGTTCTCACTTCTTATCCATTAGTGAGAACTCTTTTGTTGAGAAATCGGTCGATATTTATGTTCGTGAAGGAGGTGGCTCGACATGGGGTGCCAACATCTAGTGTTTCTGACTAGGATGTGCGTTTTACTTCTAGATTCTGGAAGAGATTTCATGAGAAGTTGGGTACCCTGCAACATTTTAACACTGCGTATTACCCACAGACAGACTGGCAGAGCGAGCGGATGATTCAGATGCTCGAATGTATGTTGCGTACCTACGTTATTGATTTCAGTGGGAGTTGGGACTCCTATCTTCCATTGGTTGAGTTCTCTTATAATAACAGCCATCATGCTAGTATTGGTATGCCCCCATTCGAGCTCCTTTATGATCGGAGTTGTCGAACTCCTATTTGTTAGGGCGAAGTAGGTCAGAGAGTCATGGAATTCGTACATCTATTTCCTTGGCCATTGATCATTATGATTTCCAACGCACATGATTGGTTCTTTGGTTCCTTGTTAATTATGGTTCTCTATTGAACCTTACCTTATATATATATATATATATATATATATATATATATATATATATATATATATATATATATATATATATATAAGTTCAGGTTCATTTGAAATCATCCTAATTTTGTGAGACCGTGAGACCAAATCTAAAAATAATATTAAAATGCAAATAAAAAAAATCCAAAAAAATTTAATTATTATTTTCGGAAATTTAATTACCTAAAAAAATAAAAAAATAAATAAATAAATTACCGTTTTTTTTAATACGTGAAATATTCTAATAGAATATTACACTGTAAATATTTTAATGTGATTTTTAAAATGTTAGAATATTCTATTAGATTTTTCAGATATGTAGAATATTCTAATATTCTACTAGAATATGTAAAAAAAATGTATTTATTTATTTATTTATTTATTTATTTTTTGGAAAATATAAATTTCAAAAATAATATTTGAAAAAAAAGTTGAATTTTTTTTAATTATTTTGCATTTTAAAAATGTTTTTTTATCTACTAAATCTGTGGTTAGGATTGCGTCTCACGGTCTCACAAAATTAGACTGTTTCACATGAACCTACCCCTATATATATATATATATATATATATATATATATATATATATATATATATATATATATATATATATATATATATGAAAGACCCTCACTTTCGTATTTATGAAAGACCCAAACTTTCATACTTGACAATATAGTTACTCCAAAACGTGCTACTTGCATATTTATAAAAACAATATTTTACATTGATAAAGCGGTTACAAACTACTGGATACAAACCGACTATTTTAAAGTGTTATATATTATATAACTTCCCATGATTTTATAGTTTTATACATATGGAAGTGCAAAATACAATAGTTTCAAACTATTCATAAGCTTCTATCAATACAATAGTTTCAAACTATTCAAAAATATTCTACCAGTATATAACTATATTGGATGCTTATGTCCTACTATTTGTTAAACATTGAGAGGGTAAGTGGTGACGCTTAGTGAGTTCAATAATAGATACAATATAACGTTATGCTATATATATATACCTCAATATAGCAGAAGCAAAGAGGAACAAGGAACAACAAGGGCATATGTGAATCATGTGTCAAACTTTTCATATCAATTATTGATTTGATTCAAAGATATGCAATCAATGAGACATAACAATTTTCATACTTGATATACATCAATAAAGCTTTGGCCCAAATGGCACAGAAGACATACAACTTCGGATTAACATTTTGGTAGATTCCGGGTTTATAGCCCTGTCTAACCTTCTGCCAATACCATAGAATAGAAATCATTCTCTTACGGAGACATGTTCTACATGGCCAGAGACTGCATACCAGTACCAACGTGAATCTAAGTCCTTTCACTAATCACATGGTCAAAAGTATTTCTTTGCTATTAAAAATAGCGAATAAAAATAACACGGGAAAAATAACCCGGAATAATAACATTGAAAACAACATAGCACATATAACACATAGCATACAATTGTTGCTATATATTAAACTCACCGTGAAATAACCGGGGGCTAAAATATTAATTTGGGCAGCACTTCGTCTCTAAATATAACTTTCTTCGTTGAAAACTGGGAGTTTTTGTTGATAACCGGGCTCTGCGAAGGTAGAGCTTCAAAACCGAAAAGATAAATTTTTTGGGCTTCTCGGGCACTTCGGGGCGTGTTTTGGGTGTTAAAAATAAAACCGGGGCTGCGGGGGAAGTGGAAGTAGATGAAATATAAGTTTAGGGGTAAAAAGTGGCAATTTTCTAACATTTACCCGGGAGGTCTCACACCCCTTATATAGGTGCGAGCCTCGGATCCGAAGCAAGAGGGAAGGGCCAGGTTGCAGCGAAGCTCGAACACGCGGCAGAAGGGCGAGGCTCGGATGCGAGGGTTGGAACAGCTGGCTCGCAGATGGCAGCTTCGAATTGAACCCAACTTCGGTCCAATGGGCAGGCTCCATGAAGGTTCGAGGGTCATCCGAGGAGTGTGTGCGGTGTGTCTCATGAGAAGGTGCCCGAGGCTTAGTGGACTGCGAACTTGGTCCAATCAGAAGGCGACCT
The DNA here is from genome assembly GCF_002870075.4 of Lactuca sativa. NCBI lineage: Eukaryota > Viridiplantae > Streptophyta > Magnoliopsida > Asterales > Asteraceae > Lactuca > Lactuca sativa. The sequence continues at coordinate 54,217,020 of NC_056625.2, forward strand.
AGCAAACCTCAGTCCTATCAGGAGGTGACACGTGGAGGTTGCATGCGAGGGATGACGTGGTTGGCACTATTCATGCGATATTTCTCGAAAATTGTGTCCGATCTTGTAAAATCCATATCTTTCTCATACGGTCTTGGTTTTTTACGTTCTTTACATGCACGCATAGGCAAAATTATGTTCTACAACTTTTGTTTAGACTTCGTCGGCTAATTTTGATATTATTGTTTTTAACATACCTGGACAGGAAAATCCATTAAAAATTCATAACTTCTTCATCCGACATCCGTTTTCGTTAGACTTTTTACCGTTGTACTACTAACGACAAGACCTTCAATTCTCGTTTAGTTTGTGTCAGCTAAAAATCACTCAATCTAAAATTCGAGTTTTTAGCCGTCTACTGCTAAGCTGAAACTTAGAAAAATCATAACTTCCTCATACGAAGTCAGATTTTGGCGTTCTTTTTATCGAACTTCTCGGTTTAATGAATACTATGAATTTCATCTAGATTATTAAGGCTAAAAAGAAGTTTATCAAAAACTCACTTTTTACGTCATTCGGTGTCGTGTCGATTTTGTCGCAGATCTTCGAGTGGTCATAACTTCTTCGTTTTAACTCGGATTTCGATGAGGTTTTCGTCTAAATGTTTCTAACGAGATTATCTAAAACTTTCAATAATAAAATTTTAATTATTCCAAATTTTATATTTTTGTTAAATTTCACTATTTGATATTTGATTGGAATCTAATAAGACTTCCAATACTTTCTGAATGATTCTAAGCATAGTTTTACTTCAATTCTAGTAAAAACTATATGTTAGAACTCAACATTCAAATTCACATAATATTTCATAATATTATTTAATTAAAACATGATTTCAAAATGTGTATGTTACAAATACCTCCTCCTTTTGAGGATTTCGTCCCCGAAATTACATCGATTAAAATAAATGGGGATATTTTGCTCTTATCTCATTCTTATTTTCCCAAGTATAATTTGGGCCTCGATGGTGTTTCCACTTGACAAGCACCAACTCTACTTTTTTATTACGTAGATTAGTTGTTCTTTCATTCACGATCTCTTCAGGCTCTTCTACATATCTTAACTTATTATCCAATTTCACCTCAGATAATGGAACTGTCTCATCATTGATGCTCAAGAATTTGCGCAGATAGCTCACATGAAACACATGATGAATACCTGCTAAATCCTCCGGCAATTCCAAGCGGTATGTTTGTTTACCAACTCTCTGGATGATTTTGAAAGGACCAACAAATCTAGGGCTTAGTTTTCCTTTTTTCCCAAATCACACAATGCCTTTCCCTGGGGATACCTTCAACATTATGAAATCACCCACCTGGAATTCTATGGGTCGTCTCCTCTTTTCCGAATACGACTTCTGTTGATCCTGGGCCGTTTTCATTCTTTCTCATACAATTTGAATCTTGTCGGTGGTGTCTTGAATCATTTCAGGGCCTCCAAGGATCTTCTGTCCTATGTCTCGCCAACATAATGGCGTACGACATTTGCGACCATATAATGCTTCGTATGGTGGCATTTTGATTGAAGCGTGGTAGTTATTATTATACGAAAATTCGACAAGAGGTAATTATTTATCCCAGTTACCACCGAACTCCAAGACACATGCACGAAGCATATCTTCTACTGTTTGGATTGTTCTCTTCGTCTGTCCATCTGTCTGGCGATGATAAGCTGTGCTGAGAGCAACTTAAGATCCCAATTCACGTTGTATACTTGCCCAAAAGTGAGAAGTGAAGTGAGTATCACGATCGGAAATGATCTTTAGTGGCACACTGTGTCTTGCAACAATTTCATCCAAGTATACTTCTACGTATTTCTCCATTGGAGCCGTTTCATGCATGGCAAGAAAATGAGCGCTTTTAGTCAGGCGGTCAACGATTACCCAAATGCCAGCATGCTGTCTAGCAGTCTTTGGCAATTTGGTAATAAAATCAATGGACAGTTCTTCCCATTTCCATACAAGAACACTAAGACTTTCTAGGGTTCCATAAGGCTTTTGGTGCTCTACTTTGACTTGTAAGCATACTAAGCATTCATGTACATATCTTCCAATGTCTCTCTTTAATCCAGGCCACCAATAATCAGCTCTTACATCATAGTACATTTTACTTGTACCAGGATGTATTGACAGTTTAGATTTATGGGCTTCATCTAAAATCTTCTGTCTTAATCCATCAATCTTTGGAATCCATATCCGATTCTTGAATACTTTTAATCCTCTCATATCATCAAGTAAAGCATCATTATAATGTATCATCCCTTCTTTCTTCACATTTTCTGGCCTCTTCTAGCCATTTCTCTAATTCATCTAAAATAGTGAATTTTAATGTAGTATGAGTAATAGCATAACACATACTATTACGATAAACCTTTCTGCTAAGTGCATCGGCAACTATGTTGGCTTTTCCAAGATGATATAGGATTTGATAATCATAATCTTTGATCAGCTCCACGGCTCGTTGTTATCTCATATTCAAAGTTTCTTGACCGAATATGTACTTGAGACTTTTGTGGTCGGTAAATAATTGGCATTTTGTACCAAAAAGATAATTCCTCCAAAGTTTTAGGGCAAATACAACTGCAGTGAGTTCGAGATCATGACTGGGATACTTCTTTTCATAATCTTTCAATTGTCTTGAGGCATAGGCTATCACTTTTCCACGTTGCATCAACACACAACCGAGTCCCAATCTTGAAGCATCGCTATATACAAAGAAATCATCATCGCCTTCTGGGAGTGATAAGATCGGAGCATGAGACAAAAGATCGTTTAGAGTTGAAAAAGCTTTTTCTTGGGCTTCACCCCATTCGAACATCACTTCCTTCCGTGTAAGACTCGTGAGAGGTACGACTATACAAGAAAAGTATTTAATGAATCTCTGGTAGTAGCCCGCGAGACCCAAGAAACTACGAATTTCAGAAGCATTACGGGGAACTTCCCAATTTTGAATAGTTCATATTTTAATAAGATCTACGGATACACCGTCACTAGAAATAACATGGCCGAGAAATTGAACTTGGCGAAGCCAAACATCACATTTCGAGAATTTAGCATATAGTTTCTCCTTTCGAAGAAGCTCTAATACCGAACGAATATGAATGGCATGATCAGCCTCAGGCTTGGAATAGATTAGAATATCGTCAATGAATACGATGACTGATTTATCAAGCATTGGGCGGCATACCTGATTCATCATATCCATGAATACAGCAGGATCATTTGTTAAACCAAACGGCATAACAAGGAATTCATAATGCCCATATAGAGTACCAAAGCAGTCTTCGGTACATCCTGCTCGTGAACTTTCAACTGATAATAGCCAGATCTTAGATCAATCTTTGAGAAATAGCTAACACCGTGAAGTTTATCGAACAAATCGTTGATGCGAGGTAGTGGGTACGTGTTCTTGATAGTCACCTTATTTAACTCACGATAATCAATGCACATCCGCATCGATCCATCTTTCTTCTTGACAATCAGTACCGGAGCACCCCAGGGAGAGGTACTCGGTCGAATGAAACCCTTGTCAAGTAGTTCATGTAGTTGGATCATCATTTCTTTCATCTCAACTGGCGCAAGACGATAAGGAGTCTTTGCAATCGGAGCAGCACCAGGCACAAGGTCAATTCGGAATTCTACTTGCCTATCCGGAGGAAGGTCAGGCTAGTCATCGAGGAAAACATCAGGATATTCATTAACAACAGTAACATCATTTACAGTTTTCTTCTCCTCTTTTGAGACATCAATTGTGTAGGCCAGATAGATAGAACACCCTTTTTATATGAATTGACAAGCTTTAAGGAAAGAGATTATTTTTAAGAGTCTTTGTTGGGCAAGGAGATAGGGATCAGGTTAGCAAGAAAAGTTCTGCGTGTAGAACACCCTTTAGATAAGATTATCCCCTTCAATAAGAATACGTACTATCTTTTCATAGCACAAGAGTTCTGTGTGGTTCTTTGATAACCAATCCATACCGAGAATAATATGAAAGTTGGGCAAGGAGATAGGGATCAGGTTAGCAAGAAAAGTATAGCCTTCAATTTCTATAACACAATCCCTATAGACTTTATCAGCAAGTAATGATATACTTCCCACAATATCTACGTGAAATGATTGTGCAAGTACAAAGCAAGCAATTTGAAAGGAATGCGCAAATTCATAAGACACAAAAGAATCTGAGGCATCAGAATCAAATAAGATGTGAGCAGGTCTAGAGTTGACAAGAAATGTACCCATCACAACATTCAGGTCCTCGCGTGCCTCCTCTGAGGTAATCTGGAATGCACGACCCTTAGCTTTTGGCACCTCCTCCTTTTTATTTGGAGTACCCTTTGATTGTTGAACAGGGACTTGACTTCTTGCCGGTTATTGAACAGCAGCTTCACTTTCCGTCATCTGACTAGTAAGAGTAGGGCAAAAACACTTCTTGTGGCTAGTAATACCACATGCATAGCAAGTAACACTCTTTCTTGGACAAGCTGGCTTTATATGACCCTTTTCTCCACATTCATAATAGACAATGGATTTCTTATCTATTTTGCATTGGCCCAGATGATTCCTTCCACAAACACGACATGAAGGCGATTGAATAGAAAAAGATTGTGATCTACCGTGTCCACAACAGGCATTTTGAGTTTTCACTTGATTACCAGGTTCAGTCCAAACGGATTGAGCTGGTAGAAAAAAAGGAACATGAACAGTTCTTTCAGTACATGGATGCTTCGGAGCAGTAAAAGTGGCACCACGTATTTCTAAATCATGCTCGCGTCTTTGAGTATACTAAACGGATTTATTGAATAACAAAACTTCTCGATTGGCAACGAAGTCATGGATTTCGTGTCGTAGTTCCTTCATGAATAACTGAATTTTCCCATCTTTAGTTGGAATATACTTTGTAGCAAACCTTGCTCTTTGATTAAACTGAGTTTCATACTCATTCACAATCATTCCTCCCTGTTTAAGCTCGAGGAATTCCTTCTCCAATCTCCTCCTCATGTCTAGAGGTCAATACTTCTCTAGCAAACGAGTTTTAAACATTTCCCAGGCTACATTCTCTTGGTCAAACCCGTTGAGAGCTTCATATGTTGCTTCCCACCAGACCAAGGCTTCTCCGATGAGCATTGCGGAAGCATAATTAGCCTTGTCTTCATTATCCACATGAGAAATACGAAACACATTCTCTTTGTTCTGGATCCAAGTGAGAACAATAATAGGATTAAGAACACCGGAAAACTCTATAGCACCACTACTCTTGAAATCTTTGAACAATGGACGCTTCACCTCTTCTTTCGAAGATTCTCTAGTGGCTTTCTCTTTTCCTTTATCACCATTCTTTTTGTGTTCTAGAGAGTCTGTCGAATAACACTGGTAAGCTTACCCAAGACTCGCTCCTCATGAGGAGATACTGGAATATTCACTTCCTCGGGTTGAGGACCTCCACCAACCTCAGGGGTATGGCTACTAACCTGTTCAGCCATTGCTCTGCAATATGGAGTAACATTGTATTTTAAAACATTAGGGTTTATTATTACCTAATACTTTCACTTAAATATTTCCTATGGTTTTATCCATATACTTACAATGAATCCGTTCATATATTAAACTTCAAATAGTTTAAGTCTAAATACCGATCCATGGAATTTAGTTCACTCAAACTAGTGCTCTGATACCATGATTGAAAGACCCTCACTTTCGTATTTATGAAAGACCCATACTTGACAATATAGTTACACCAAAACATGCTACTTGCATATTCATAAAAACAATATTTTACATTAATAAATAGGTTACAAACGACTGGATACAAACCGACTATTTTAAAGTGTTATATATTACATAACTTCCTAGGATTCTATAGTTTTATACATATACGAGTGCAAAATGCAATAGTTTTAAATTATTCATAAGCTTCTATCAATACAATAGTTTCAAACTATTCAAAAATCTTCTACCAGTATATAACTATACTGGATGCTTATCTCCTGCAATTTGTTAAACATTGAGAGGGTAAGCGGTGACGCTTAGCGAGTTCTGTCACACCCCAAAACCAGGAATGGCGAAAACATTCTGGGGCGGAGGACGTCATGTACAGTATCACAACAATGAATAGTAGTAAACAAGCAACAACATCATCCATTACATTAATAATATAATTTCATACATGTGTGTTCTGTCAAAGTTATAGACACCAAAAATATACATATCAAAATAAAAGATGAGTCTTGAACGAATTCCACCTTCTCAAAAGCCTGTCACCTGCACCTGTCTATTGGTGACCTAAGAATACAAGTTATTTTGAAAGCGAGTATCAGCTTAAAGCTGGTGAGATCATAAGTATAGTAATGTCTGTGTTTGAATGAAAGCATTTGTAAGATGTTCTGTAAGATGTTTTATACAGTGTTTTGTAAAATGTTTGAACTCTCCTAGAAAACCCTATGTTTCCTACTAACTGTAGCCTTCTACCAAGGCATCTGGTTTCTGTGCGTGTGTCTCTTGTTAGAGTGTGTGTTTTCCCAAATCTGACTATCATTAACCAAAAATATAGTTTTTACATTACCGTGCATCGTGTGAATATTCACGAAGTGAATGTAATGGGAAAATATTATAGTACCGTAGTATTTGTAATAACTGACTACCGTTGTACAAACTATCTTAAAACAAAAGGTGTTAAAAGTAACATGTAATCGACCTGTACCCTGCTACCAACTCTAGTAAAACGACGATGTAAGGCGCCGTAAGAAATGACATTTGGCACCCGTAGACTTACAAGTCCCACTGTAGCGAGCAGCAAGGTGTAGGATAGTCAATCCAGTATAGATCTATACACAAACTCATACACTCCCCAATTAAGGAGATTCGGGATACAAAAGCGGTCATGGCAGGAAGTTCCATGACCTGCTCAATGGTTCACATAACGGCATGAATGTATATGTAATAAATGTGCTAACTGAAAGTGTACTCTTTCTCTGTCTAGCCTGTAGGTACTGAAATGTTCTCCGTGTACTAGCTGTAATGTATGTTCTCTCTCTATCTAGCATGTATAGAAATGTACTGACATATGAATGAACTGACTCATTGTATGTTTCATTGTTCTAGTAATAGTATTAGTATCCTCCTGTGCTACCCCTATGGTAACTTACTAGTGATGTAACTGGTGCGTATGAACATGGAAGTATACCCTTGCTACCCAAGGGTATTGAATGGACTGGAAGAAACTTTATGACTATATATGTACACATAATAAATAACTAATATTTAAACGACCTTCGGACGGATACCTGATACCCACCAGACCACATCCCAACGGTGAAAAGGAAATAGAGTGGCTAGCCTTCCTAAGTCCTTAAACATTGCTTATATAACTATACATACATAGGCATGCATTTGATAATAAGTGTAACAGAGCTTAAGTAAGTGTATTTGATAAGTATAAGAATTTGTAAAACAGTTTGAAGCAAAACAGTTTGAACAGTAAGAAAATCACTAGTTTTGTAGTTATTAATCACATGTGATTGATGTAATAACTATAAGTATTTAACTTGTATCCCCCCCCCCCATAAAGCATTTAAAAACATTTAAACCATTGCTTAAGGGGTATGAACTCATCTGTAGTGAGTGGTACGGATGAACTGAAGATGTAGGATTGCTAGGTGTCAAGTGAAGTCTTGAACACACTTTGTGATCCTAGTTAACATATAATATCACATATATGTATCCAATTTGTCTTTAAACAACAAATAAACAAGTCAAGACACCATAGGACATGCTGAACACTTTATACAAGTGTTATAAGTCTCAAGGATTGCATATAAGTGTTGTAGGGAAAGGCTAGTGTGTTTGGGGTTCAAGGAACACTCCATTAGGGAGTTTACGGTTTTTTGGTCACTAGCAAAAAGGGTGGGTTTATGGTCGTAAACTCACCCCCTTTGTGACCATTTGTTCTTTGAAGCTTTAAGAGTCCCTAGAAGCTTTTCTACTTGATGTATGTGACAATGGAAGGAACTAGGGCACCATTTCACTCCTAAATGGAGTTTACGGTCCTATTACCATTTTCCTTTGAGTTTACTACCGTAAACTCCTACGGAAATAGTATTTGGGGTTTTCAATTGCTTAGCTCATCATGGTAATAGTCTAGGTTAGATTCTAGGCATAAGGAATAAATATGGGACATTTATACAACTTTTGGGGTGTTTATGGTTTTGGGAGATACCCAAACCGTAAACATATATAAATGTGAGGTTTTTGTGCTTTTTGTGTGATAAACTCATCAAGAATGGATCTAGACAAGTCCCTAAGGCATTGTGAAGCATCTAGGCACCCTAAGGCACCACTTTGCACCTTACTTGGTGTTTACAGTTTTGGGAGCCTCCTAAAATCGTGAACACCTTGTTCTTGGTTTTCTTGGGACTTTTCCTTGATATTCAGATGTATAGTAAGCTTTAAATGACTCTAGGATAGAAGTACTTACTTTGTGGAAGCTTGAAATGAACTTAAAGTCCAAGAACACTAGTGTGTGTTCTTGGTGTTCTTGGTGTTTTGGAAATCTAATCAAAACACAAAAATGGATGGATGAAAAGATGTATAATCACTAGTAGTTATGATACATCAACAAATCAAGCCAAGAAGTACTTACGTTTTCGGGAAATCGGGCGAAAACCAGGATGATAGTTGAGAGTGTTTTGGAGTTTACTCTTTAGGGTGAAAATGAGAAGTGATCTACTTTGAGGAGTAAACTCATGCTTAAGGCATGAATTTACGGTTTTTAGGGTAGTTTATGGTCCAAACATAAAAGTTTGGCCGTGAACTTCTAAGCTACGTGGTATTCGCGGTTTTGAAATTTCAAGACCCAAGACGACACATTCTTTCACCCGTTAATTTAAAGAATAATTATTATAATAGTCAAACGAACTTTAAATTTGTTAAAAACAAATAGAAATGAAATTGACTTATAATATGAAGTGATTGACTTTTAGGGTTTGACCAAATGAAAATTCCGGGTTGTCACATCATCCCCCTGTTAACGGGAATTTTGTCCCGAAAAGTCTAAGAAAATAAAGTAGTTACAAATAACTAACTAAAAAGACGAGGATATTTCAGTTTCATCTGATCCTCACGCTCCCAAGTGAATTTTGGTCCTCGCTTGGCGTTCCAGCGAACCTTCACAATCGGGATGCGGCTTTGTTTCGTTTTCTTGACCTCTCGGTCCATGATCTCTATTGGTTCCTCCACGAAGTTGAGGCTCTCGTTGATCTCGATCTCGTCAAGTGGAATAACAAGAATCTCGTCAGACAGACACTTTTTCAAGTTCAATACGTGGAAAGTAGAATGTACGTTACTGAGTTCGCGCGGTAAGTTAAGTTTGTAAGCTACAGGGTCGATTCTTGTGAGAATCTCAAAAGGCCCAATGTACCTTGGATTTAGCTTTCCACGCTTTCTGAAGCGTATCAAGCCCTTCCAAGGTGAGACCTTCAATAGAACACGGTCGCCCACCTGGAATTCCAACGGTTTCCTACGTTTATCAGCGTAGCTTTTCTGTCGATCACTGGAGGCTTTCAATCGTTCACGGATTTGAACGATCTTCTCCATCATTTCCCGTATGATCTCCGGACCCGTGAGAGTGCTTTCAGGAACTCATCCTTTAGCTAACTGGGTATCACCCACCTCAGCCCAGCACAGAGGGGATCTGCACTTTCGGCCATAGAGGGCCTCGAATGGAGCAGCCTTTATGCTCGTGTGATAACTGTTGTTGTAGGAAAATTCAACAAGGGGTAAATGAGTATCCCATGCTTTCCCGAAGTCTATCACGCAGGCTCGCAACATATCTTCCAAGGTTTGGATAGTTCTCTCACTTTGCCCGTCGGTCTATGGATGGTGGGCTGTACTCATGTACAACCTAGTTCCTAGGGAACTTTGTAATGACTGCCAGAACCTCGAAGTGAATCTAATATCTCTGTCTGAGATAATGGATAAGGGAACACCGTGCAGTCTTACAATCTCCCTAATGTAAGTTCTTGTAAGTTTCTCCATCTTGTCTGTTTCTTTGATCGGCAGGAAGTGTTCAGACTTGGTCAGTCTATCGACGATGACCCATATGGAATCAAGTCCACCCGTCGTCTTGGGCAACTTGGTTATGAAATCCATAGTTATCCGCTCCCACTTCCATTCCGGTATCTCAGGCTGTTGTAGTAGACCGGAGGGTTTCTGGTATTTGACCTTGACCTTTGCGCAAGTAAGGCATTTACTCACGAAGGTAGCAATATCTACTTTCATGTTAGGCCACCAGTATAGCTTTTTGAGATCCATATACATCTTATCTGATCCCGGGTGCACGGAATAACAAGTGTTGTGTGCCTCATTCATAACTAAGTCTCTGAAACCAACTAGTTTCGGGGTCCAGATCCGGTCCATGAAATAATAAGCTCCGCCACCCTTAACCTCCAAGTTCTTATCGAGGGATTCACCCGCCACATTTTCAGGCTTCAAAGCGTCGAGCTGAGCTGCCTTAATTTATGTGGACAAGTGTGAATGGATAGTCATGGTCAATGATTTGACTCTACGACCAAAATATTCCTTCCGACTCAGGGCGTCAGCTACTACGTTGGCTTTACCCGGATGATAACGAATTTCGCATTCGTAATCACTGAGTAGCTCGACCCACCGTCGTTGTCTCATGTTGAGCTCCTTCTGGTCGAATATGTGTTGTAAGCTCTTGTGGTCTGTAAAGATAGTGCTTTTCGTCCCGTACAAGTAATGTCTCCAGATCTTCAGAGCAAACACAACTGCTCCTAGTTCAAGATCGTGGGTCATGTAGTTGACCTCATGTGTCTTTAGCCGTCTCGAGGCATAGGTGATGACGTTACGTCGCTGCATCAGAACAAATCCGAGTCCTTGATTCGACGCATTGCAATAGATGACGAAGTCTTCTATTCCTTCGGGAAGGGATAGTATTGGCGTGGTGCATAAGGCTCGTTTGAGCATTCGGAATGCTCTTTCCTGTTTCTCTTCCCAGTCAAAGGCCACGCCCTTTTGGGTCAGTGTTGTAAGAGGTTTCGCTATGCGGGAGAAGTTCTGAATGAACCTACGATAGTAGCCAGCGAGGCCTAGAAATTAACGAATTTCTGTAGGCGTCTTCGGTGCTGACCAGTTCTCAATGGCCTTGATTTTGGAAAGGTCCACGTGTATACCTCTTCGCTAACCACGTGCCCTAAGAATTCGACTCGTCGAATCCAAAATTCGCATTTTGAGAACTTCGCGTAGAGCTTCTTCGAACGTAATGTTTCGAGGACTCGTCGCAGATGTTGACTATGCTCCTCCTTACTACGAGAGTAGATAAGTATGTCATCGATGAAGACAATGACGAACTGATCCAAGTAAGGACGACACACTCTATTCATTAAGTCCATAAATACAGCGGGCGTGTTTGTCAATCCGAACGGCATCACTACGAATTCGTAGTGCCCATATCAAGTTCGGAAGGCTGTCTTTGGAACATCCTCCCCTAGCACTCGTAGTTGGTGATATCTGGATCTCAAGTCGATTTTTGAAAAGAAGTTCGCCCCTTGAAGTTGGTCAAATAAATCATCGATACGAGGCAACGGATAATGATTGTTGACCGTCAGCTTGTTGAGCTCCCTGTAGCCGATGCACATACGAAACAATCTGTCTCTCTTCTTGACGAACAAGACTACAGCTCCCCAGGGTGAGAAGCTTGGTCTTATAAAGCCCTTGCTGAGCAGTTCGTTAAGTTGACCGGACAGTTCTTGCATCTCTGCAGGTGCTAGACGATAGGGAGATTTGGCTATGGGGGTAGCCCCTGGAATTAAGTCGATTTGGAACTCGACTTAACGTTGCGGAGGTAATCCTGGGAGTTCTTCTGGAAAGATGTCAGGAAATTCGCGTACTATTGGAATGTTCTGAATGTCCTTCGTTTCTTGGCTCACATCGACCACATGAGCAAGGAGTGCACGACATTCCTTTCGCAAGAATTTCTGATCTTGGATGCTCGATATGATACGAAGGTTCATGTCGGGTTTGTCACCATAAACTACTAAGGTTTCGCCAGACAGCAGATTAAGGCGAACAGCCTTTTCGTAACACATGATATCGGCACGATGAAGACTCAACCAATCCATGCCGATAATGACATCGAAACTTTTAATTGAGACCGGCATGAGATCAATAGAAAATGAATGGCTATCTAAAGTTAGGGTACACCCTATGAATATACTGCTAGTGCTCTCTGTCTTTCCATTAGCCATTTCTACAGTGAACGGTTTATTAAGTGCTCATGATTTTTGCTTAAGTAAATGAGCAAATTTTTGGTTCACGTAACTCGTCTCCGCTCCACTATCAAATAGAATGAATGCATAAGAGTTATCGAGGAGGAACGTACCAGTGACCATTGTGGGGTCGGCAACCGCTTCCTCGTGGCCTATGGCCAGAACTCTTGTCGCTCCACCGGCAAACCCCGCCTTCGGGCAGTTTCTCTTGAAGTGGCCTACCTCGCCACATCCGTAGTAAGTTTGGCCCACTCCAGCACCGGGGGCATGGTTGATTGGCTTCGCCAGAGCTTTACAGAAACGGGTTGTGTGCCCCTTCCCGTTGCAGTTCAGACACTGCATCTCCCGGCATGCGCCGACGTGATGGAAGTTGCACTTGTTGCACTTAGGCAAACTTCCAGCATACTTCTTCACCGGAGCAGCAGCGGCAGGTGCTATCGCAGCATGTACTGCCATGACCTGCTGCTTTTTGGCAGCCTTAGACTTCCTCTTGTCATCCCAAAACTTCCGCTTGGTGTCAGCGGTTCTTGCAGGTTCTGAGATGGCCAGGGTAGTTGTTACGGCCGGGGTACGAACCCCGTGATCTATGAGCCGCAGTGCCAATGACTTGGCACTATCAAATGTAGAGGGATGTGATGCCAAAACATTTCCCTGGTATGGGGCACCAGTCCCCATATGTATCTCTCGATCTTCTTTCCCTCTGAAGGAATCATGTTGCGACAGAGGGCCACCAGTTCACAAAACCTGGTGGTGTAGGCGACTACGTTGGAGCCCTTCATGGTTAGGCTCCATAGCTCTTCCTCCAGCTTTTGGATCTCGCCCCTCAGGCAGTACCACTCAATCATGAGGTCTTTCAAAGTTTTCCACCCCATAGCATTAGCCACTATAAGTGATAGTGACTTAACATGGCCGTTCCACTGTGTTAGGGCTTTAGTTTCGAAGGTGCAAGCAGCGAACTTCACCTTGCTCTCCTTGGAACAAGAGCAGATTTCGAAAACCGATTCGGTTTTCTCGAACCATTGCGAGAGGGCAATGACTCCGCTAGTCCCCTTGAAGGACAATGGCTTGCAGTTCGTGAAGTCCTTATAGGAGCACTCTCTCGAGCGCACAGGAGCTTCAACTTGGATAGACTGAACAGGGGTTCCTCCTCCAGTTGAACCAGATGAATGATACTGAGCCATGGCTGTAGCCACCGCTGCAGCTATAGTAACATTTAAGGCTGTCGTGTCGAACTGAGGAGTAGGTGGTAGAGGAGGTGGAGGATGAGGTGTTTCGTTATTGAGGTTTCTCCTTGGATTTCTGTGAGGCGTCATCTTTGATCTATAGTTTATGAAGATGAAAACGTTGATAAGATTTAAATGGAAGAATTAATGGGAAAGACTCATGGACTAACTCTCCATAGCCCAACGATACGATTGAATGGAAATCTAGAACTAATAGATGATAACATTTGGATAAGAATTCCCATAAGATTAGGTACCTGTCAATATGACTGGAATTACAGATGTAACAAGTTCGGGAAAGACGGCCAACATAAATAGGCCTTACACCAACCAAAATGGTAAAATTTTGACAGAATTACAACCTAACCAAGACCTACCAGGCCTATGATTTACAAGATAGAGAATTAGACCAGAGTTTTAAATAACTAGGTTATATCCAAAAGAGAGGAGTTGGTGAGAATCTATCGGCGACGAGAACTACCAGAGTGAGTTCTTGATCCCAACAGAAAACGTTATATGTCCCTCATGCGCCTGTTAGCCCTTGCTTGCTGAGCTCGAAGTTCTCTGACTTCAGGTTGCGTTTTAGTGAGCTCCCTCTGAAGAGCTGCATTGTGAACTAAAGCCCTTTCATGAGCAGACTCTAGTTGGCTAATGTGGACAGTGTTAACACCAGTGTTGGCGTCAATCTCCAAGACTCGATTGATAGATGATTGACCCAGTATCGTGTTCCGAGAAATCCTACGAACCATGATGGGTAGGACCCTGTCAGCAGAACCTCCATTAGTGAGGTTGTAGAAACTTTTGTCTCCATTGTAGAGAATGGGTTGACCCTGTTCATGGCTCCATGTATTCAAGTTTGTTGACTTCTGGCTCTAAGTCAGAACCATTAGAAAAGCCTTTAGCTTCATGATCATCCAAAGGAATTGGGTGATCATCTTCAGATTCATCTTCTAGCCATCCTGCATTGTCATGGTTGGGATAGTACGGGTCTCCGGGAATGTGGAATCCAGCCATTAAATCTACGCGAGAAGGGAGGTATAAGAATCTAGCGCATAAGTAACTTATAGTAATGCAAACTTCTCCTATAGTATTTTAGGTTTAGGTTCTATTGTTCTCATTGTGATATTGCAGGTAAGTTTTTAGACTTTTTGCAACCTCACAACCACACTTAGGCACATGCTAGTCAACCCCCGGATAATATAGTTGATCAGGCTATATCTTCCCAGTTTTGACCATATGTCTCTAAGTCAAATTGTGTTACCCAACAATCATAATACTTTTGTACAGTCTTAGTGACACTGATTTTAGTATGAATGCAAGCTTGTATACTTAATTAAATATTTTAAATATTTAAAGTATAAACTCTTAGTCAGAGTATTTTAATCCCAATCTATTTATAGTTAGTATCTCTTTTATGGGTTGATATACTCAATTCACTATAAACAATGCTCTGATACCAATCCGTCACACCCCAAAACCAGGAATGGTGGAAACATTCTGGGGCGGATGACGTTATTTACAGTATCACAACAATGAATAGTAGTAAACAAGCAACAACATTATCCATTGCACTAATAATATAATTTCATACATGTGTGTTCTGTCAAAGTTATAGACACCAAAAATATACATATCAAAATAAAAGACGAGTCTTGAACAAACTCCATCTTCTCAAAAGCCTGTCACCTGCACCTGTCTATTGGTGACCTAAGAATACAAGTTATTTTGAAAGCGAGTATCAGCTTAAAGCTGGTGAGATCATAATTATATTAATGTATGTGTTTGTATGAAAGCGTTTGTAAGATGTTCCGTAAGATGTTTTATACAATGTTTTGTTAAATGTTTGAACTCTCCTAGAAAACCCTATGTTTCCTACTAACTGTAGCCTTCTACCAAGGCATCTGGTTTCTGTGCGTGTGTCTCTTGTTAGAGTGTGTGTTTTCCCAAATCTGACTATCATTAACCAAAAATATAGTTTTTACATTACCGTGCATCGTGTGAATATTCACGAAGTGAATGTAATGGGAAAATATTATAGTACCGTAGTATTTGTAATAACTGACTACCGTTGTACTAACTATCATAAAACAAAAGGTGTAAAAAGTAACATGTAATCGACCTGTATCCTGCTACCAACTCTAGTAAAACGACGATGTAAGACGCCGTAAGAAATGACATTCGGCACCCGTAGACTTACAAGTCCCACTGTAGCGAGCAACAAGGTGTAGGATAGTCAATCCAGTATAGATCTATACGCAAACTCATATGCTCCCCAATTAAGGAGATTCGGGATACAAAAGCGGTCATGGCAGGAAGTTCCATGACCCGCTCAATGGTTCACATAACGGCATGAATGTATATGTAATAAATGTGCTAACTGAAAGTGTACTCTTTCTCTGTCTAGCCTGTAGGTACTGAAATGTTCTGCGTGTACTAGCTGTAATGTATGTTCTCTCTCTATCTAGCATATATAGTAATGTACTGACATATGAATGAACTGACTCATTGTATGTTTCATTGTTCTAGTAATAGTATTAGTATCCTCCTGTGCTACCCCTATGGTAACTTACTAGTGATGTAACTAGTACGTATGAACATGGAAGTATACCCTTGCTACCCAAGGGTATTGAATGGACTGGAAGAACCTTTATGACTATATATGTACACATAATAAATAACTAATATTTAAACGACCTTCGGACGGATACCTGATACACACCAGACCACATCCCAACGGTGAAAAGGAAACAGAAGGGCTAGCCTTCCTAAGTCCTTAAACATTGCTTATATAACTATACATACATAGGCATGCATTTGATAATAAGTGTAATAGAGCTTAAGTAAACGTATTTGATAACTATAAGAATTTGTAAAACAGTTTGAAGCAAAACAGTTTGATAAACAGTTTGAACAGTAAGAAAATCACTGGTTTTGTAGTTATTAATCACATGTGATTAATGTAATAATAATAAGTATTTAACTTGTATCCCCCCCCCATAAAGCATTTAAAAACATTTAAAGCATTGATTAAGGGGTATGAACTCACCTATAGTGAGTGGTACGGATGAACTGAAGATGTAGGATTGCTAGGTGTCAAGTGAAGTCTTGAACACACTCTATGATCCTAGTTAACATATAATATCACATATATGTATCCAATTAGTCTTTAAACAACTAATAAACAAGTCAAGACACCCTAGGACATGCTAAACACTTTATACAAGTGTTATAAGTCTCAAGGATTGCATCTAAGTGTTGTAGGGAAAGGCTAGTGTGTTTGGGGTTCAAGGAACACTCTATTAGGGAGTTTACGGCTTTGTGGTCACTAGCAAAAAGGTTTTACGGTCGTAAACTCTTCGATTTACGGTCGTAAGCTCACCCCCTTTATGACCATTTGTTGTTTGAAACTTTAAGAGTCCCTAGAAACTTTTCTACTTGATGTATGTGACCATGGAAGGAACTAGGGCACCATTTCACTCCTAAATGAAGTTTACGGTCCTATTACCATTTTCCTTTGAGTTTACCACCATAAACTCCTAAGGAAAATGGTATTTAGGGGTTTTCAAGTCCTTCGCTCGTCATGGTAATAGTTTAGGTTAGATTCTAGGCATAAAGAATAAATATGGGACATTTGTACAACTTTTGGGGTGTTTACGGTTTTGGTAGATCCCCAAACCGTAAAAAAATATAAATGTGAGGTTTTTGTGCTTTTTGTGTGATAAAATCATCAAGGATGGATCTAGACAAGTCCCTAAGGCATTGTGAAGCATCTAGGCACCCTAAGGCACCACTTTGCACCTTACTTGGTGTTTACGGTTTTGGGAACCTCCCAAAACCATGAACACCTTGTTCTTGGTGTTCTTGGGACTTTTCCTTGATAATAACATGTATATCAAGCTTTAAATGACTCTAGGATAGAAGTACTTACTTTGTGGAAGCTTGAAATGAACTTAAAGTCCAAGAACACTAGTGTGTGTTCTTGGTGTTTTGGAAATCTAATCAAAACACAAAAATGGATGGATGAAAAGATGTATAATCACAAGTAGTTACGATACATCAACAAATCAAGCCAAGAAGTACTTACGTTTTCGGGAAATCGGGCGAAAACCGGGATGATAATTGAGAGTGTTTTGGAGTTTACTCTTTAAGGTGAAAATGAGAAGTGATCTACTTTGAGGAGTAAACTCATGCTTAAGGCATGAGTTTACGATTTTTAGGGTAGTTTACGATCCAAACATAAAAGTTTGGCCGTGAAGTTCTAAGCTACGTGGTATTCACGGTTTTGAAATTTCAAGACCCGAGACGGCACATTCTTTCACCCGTTCATTTAAAGAATAATTATTATAATAGTTAAACGAACTTTAAACTTGTTAAAAACAAATAGAAATGAAATTGATTTATAATATGAAGTGATTGGCTTTTAGGGTTTGACCGAATGAAAATTTCGGGTTGTCACAAGTTCAATAATAGATACAATATAATGTTATCCTATATATATATATATATATATATATATATATATATATATATATATATATATATATACCTCAATATGGTAGAAGCAAAGAGAAACAAGGAACAACAAGGGCATGTGTGAATCATGTGTCAAACTTTTCATATCAATTGTTGATTTGATTCAAAGATATGCAATCAATGAGATATAACAATTTTCATACTTGATATAACATCAACAAAGCTTTGGCCCAAATGGCACAGAAGACATACAACTTCGGATTAACATTTTGGTAGATTTTGGGCTTATAGTCCTGTCTAACCTTCTACCAATACCATAGAATAGAAATCATTCTCTTACGGAGAGATGTTCTACATGGCCAGAGGCTACATACTAGGTCTGGCAATTGGGTTGGGTTCGGGTTGGTGGGTTGGCGGGCTGGAATTCAGAAACTCAACCAAACCCATATAATATATGGGTTGGCAGGTTGGCGGGTCACGGGTTGACGGGTTGGAAACATCAACCCAACCCAACCCACATAACCCGTATAAGTATATGGGTTGGGGGTTCACATGTCAGTGGGTCGAACCCACCCCGTATAACCCATTTAATAAGCAACACATTTTAAGATGTAATTGAAAAATCCAAATAAAATGAAGTCTAAAAGTCATAAACATTAAACATAAAGTCATAAACATCCAAAATAAACATTAAACATAAAGTCATAAACATCCAAATAAAACTCTAATTCATTCATGCTACAATTCCCATTTCTTCCTCCAACACCAACTTCTTCAAGATAACCTTCAAATATAAACAATAAGAATAATCAAATCTTTTGAAAGCTACATAAATATTTGTACTAAAAAGAACTCACCAAATGACACCTTAAAGTATGTTCGAATTTGTTAATTACCTCCGTATTTTCTTCATTGATGTTCAAATTCATTACATTTTGAGTTAGGTTGTCAATAGCCACATTCAAATCAACTGCATAAGGAAAAGAAAAGAAATTAATACAAAATTTTAGATAATACGATAAAACCAAAAATTATGAAATATTACCTTTTTCTCCAAACAACCAATCTCGACTACAAGCCAAAGCTTTAACCACATCGGGCTTCATGGAACTTCGATATTCATTCAAAATTCTTCCACCAAGACTAAAAGCCGATTTAGATGCTACTGTTGAAACGGGAACACAAAGTATATCCATAGCTAATTTAGCTGATTCAGGATACCTATATTGTTGGGCTTTCCAAAACTCAAGCATGTTAATGGAAGAAGTTCTTTTAGCTCTTGGCTCAAGAAGGTATACATGCAATTGACTTGTGGTGTTGGAACCCAGATCATCATTATCATATTCGTCAAACTCCTATAATAAAAAATAATATATATAAAAAACGAATTAGCACTTTAGTATATTTAAAAACTAAACAAATATAAATGAAAATTTAATAGTAATTAGAAAATATGATTTACCTCAAGAATGTTGTTTTGACTAGACTCTCCACCAACATTACTTTGTCTAATGTTGTCGTTGCTCCCTTAATGTGATGTCAAGTCGGATGTTGTTGCATTTTTTGAAGCTTGCACATATTCATCATAAAGTTCATAAAGGGAACTCTCAATAGCCTTAAATTGTGATGAACCTTCTCCATAGAGTTTTTTATAGCAAAAGTCAATAAAAGACAACTTATATCTAGGATCAAACACCACGGCTATAGCTAACAGAACATTAAAATCAGCCCAATATTTGTTGAACTTATTCCACATTTGGGTAGATATTTTTTTCATATAATCATCGGGACTTTTCTTCTCTTCAACCAACTTCAAATGTATTCCAAATATTTGAGGGAAATACAAATTTGAAGTAGGATAAAGTCATCCTGAAAACTGAAGAGTGGCATCATAAAACACTTTCAGAAAGCTACACATTTTCTCAACTCTTTCCCATTCATCAGAGGACGGGCAATCTTGAAAGTTAGAATCACTCAAACTAAGATGCGAAAAGGCTAGTCGACAATAAAGTGCACAAGAAAGCATCATATAAGTAGAATTCCACCTTGTAGGAACATCTTGCATCAAAGCCTTTCTAGTGTCCAAAAGATTTTGTGAGCAACATTGAGAAAACCTTGTTTTTCTTGCTGAATATCCTTTGACATACTTCACACATTCTCTAACTTTTTCCACAGTCACATCGATTTGTTTCAACCCATCTTGAACAATAAAATTGAGAATACGAGCACAACATCTCAGATGAAACAACTTACCATCATATACTAAAGAATTCATCAAACGAAATTGATTCTTAAGCAATCCAACACCAACATCATTAGAGGAAGCATTATCCAAAGTGATAGAAAACAACTTCCTTTCAATCCCCCAACTTTTGATCAAGCCACTAAGCTTTTCAGCAATTGCAACACCAGTAAGTGGAGGAGGGAATTCAGAAAAATTTAAAATCCTCTTCTGTAAGACCCACTTGCTATCAACATAATGGGCAGTCAAACTCAAATAACCATCTGTAACAATTGATGTCCAAGCATCAGAAGTTAAGCATATTCTACTTGGACATTTAAGCAACTCGCCATGAAGTCTAACACAATAACTTGCATGTAACTTTTTAATGTCTGCCTTTACTGTGTTCCTACAAATATGACTGGAATTTGGTTCCAAATATTTGCAAATATTTCTAATTCCTTCATACTCAACAAAGGAGAATGGCAAGTCATGTCTAATAATAGCTTCAATCAACAATTCCCTTAGTCTTTTTTACTAAACTTTGGATTTCGCAAATCCATTACACCTTGGCTATCGGAAATCATATATTGGCCAATGTCTCTAGTATTATTATCTTCACATCTCCTTCGATGGCGAGACGTAGATTACCGGTACCGCTTTCACTTCCTGCTTTATATTTTTTACTACATTTGTTGCACACACAATATAGAGTTTCATTTGGTGTTTTTCTTGGTAATTTAGTAAAGCTTTTCCAAACATCTGAAGTTGATGTCCTTGTTTTCCTTTTCTTTGAAAAAGTACTCTCAACTCCTTGTGATTCATTTGGTTCTTCAACTTCTTCAATTGAATCATCACTTTCACTTTCTTCATTGTCAACCTCAACATGATTGTCAACAATAACATCCTCCATATCGACCTACACAAACAATATAATGATTAACAGTTTAACGCTATTGTTTAACAAAAAAAGAAACACTACTTACTATTAAATAATGGGTAAAACAAGTCAAAATCAGTGTAAAACAGGTTCAAAATCAGTTTAACAAGTCAACAATAACGCTACTATTTAACAGAAAAAGAAGCACTTCTCAGAATCATATTTTCATTTAACATAGTGGGTAAAAGATACACAATGTGCAAGCATTATATTTTCATTTAACATAGTGGGTAAACATAGCAAAGAGAATGATTGTTGGGGGGAAAATGTAACTTTTGAAAGAAGCTAGTAATATTAACATATTCCATGGTGCATTAACATCAAGAAAAAGGTCAAAGAAAAAGCCCTATCTAAGTCAACACCACTTGTTTGTCTTGTGTCAAATAGACGATATCTGTGTCAAAGTGGAGCTACCACAGTACCACTTATATCCCAATAACTCTATTGATTTTTCTTTATTTTATTTGGGAGTTCTACTTCACTGTGATGCATTGCTGAGGGGGCCATATACAATTTTTTGTTTAGAAAATACTGGTATACTAAACAAACTTATGAATTAACTTTAAATACCAGATAAATCGTGATGTAACTCAAAAGTTAAAGAATTAACTTTATATTAAACAACACTTACCGAACATCGTCTAACGAACAAACTTGGATGATGACGATGGGATTTACAATCAAAATCAGAAGTGTCGAACGTCGATAGATAACTGGATCATGAGCGAACGTCAAAATCGGGTGGTAATTTCGTAATTTACTAATATATAAAGTGTATATACTATAGATTGTTACTTACCGTAGAGAGAAAGGAAGGTGGGTTGAAGTGTCGAACGTCGAAGCTGAACAGGAGCGAGTGCGATGTGTGAACGACGTTGAGCGGATGAGGAGCGGCCCGATGAGTGATTGAATCGTGAGTTCGTGATCGTGATGTTTCTGCCTTCGTTCAATCGTTCGTGAATGTGGATACTGGAAAGAGAGGTGTTTTTTTTTATTAGGGCACGCAATGGATGGCTGCACACATGGACTCAAGGAGTGAAGGATGGATGACTAGATCTGTGGATCATGAGCCACAACACAACCCCACAATGCCACATTGCCCAAACATACAACTCTAATACTAATATGGCTGATGATACCAACGAATACCAAACTAATTTTTAAGGATATGATAAATAGAAAATAACAGTATAATATTAGATTGTTAAAAATTAAAATAAATAGATAATTAAATAAATTTGGCGGGTTGGCGCGTTGACCCGCAAACCCAAACACGTAACCCAACCCAACCAATTAAATAAACGGGTTGGCGGGTCAGAAATCTCAACCCTAACCCGCTTATTTTCGTGTTGGGTTACGGGTTGGGTCGAGAGTTGCCACCCCTACTACATACCATTACCAATGTGAATCTAAGTCCTTTCAGTGATCACATGATCAAAGGTATTTCTTTGCTATTAAAAATAGCGAATAAAAATAACACGAGAAAAATAACCCGGAATAATAAGACTGAAAAGCACATAGCACACATATAACACATTACATTGTGACATCCCCAAAATCACGGCCAGAAACGACCGGTTTGTTTATGCTTTGTTTAAAAATCAGAGTTATATTTTAAATGAAAGTGTTGCGGAATTTGTCCCAAAACAAAATGTGATAAAGATTTATCAAAAGCATTTCCATAGAAATGTATTTCATTAAAAGACTTGGGATGTCATGTTCGTACAGATCAAAAGCATAAACAGTACAATATAAGCCTTACTACATTATTTCATATCTACAGGCCTATATCGGTAATCCCTCGTCCAAAACATCACATCTATGCTCATGCGCCACTACCTGTAATACATAAAACTGAGTGGGTCAGGCTTGGGAGCCTGGTGAGCACATAGGGTTTTCAACCAACAATAAATAAGTTTATTAATTTCATCAATCAACAATAACCCGATTACCCGTTCCCGTTATCCTCACTTTACGTCCCTAAACACCTATCATAAGGGACCTAGCCTAAGGATCATCATCGGGACGGACACTACTGCTAAGGGGATTCCTCAGCAATGAATGTCCTAAAGGCAACCATGTGGGGGATGGAGTACACCGGTGAACACATCGTTCACAAACACCTACAGGTTGCGAGCCTGCTAGTGTTCCACTGGACTGTCTAGAAGAGTCCGTGGTCGTCATCCATACTCCGCTAGATGACAGAAACAACAACATCAACATCGAGGCCTCTCATCATTTTATCACACATCACCTATTACATCTACCCATGTTTTACCCCAGCATTTTCGTAGATATAAAATACATATACAGTTTAAATCATTGAAAACATGTATAACAATGTTCATCCGACATAGATAGCAAGTATTCAGATAATATGCACACATAGCACGTAATTTATATAAAATACTTCATATCTATGTGTAAGTTGAAAGTAACTATGCACTCACCTGAAAGGTGGTGACTCAACACTTGGACAACGCTTCGATACTCTCAAAACGATATTCCTTCGACAAAACCTAGTACCAATACCACTAGGGTTTAGTCTAACGATAACCGCGATTAATTAATATTCTAACTATTATTATTATTATATAAGCGTTAAACAATATTTTCCAACCACTATGTACAGACAGGGGCCAGACATAAAACACCGGAGGGCAGGACCATTTTGGCATATAACACTTCTGAAATCCAACAACCCTATGCGGCCCTTTAAACCAGATTCCCCGTACCGCGAGTAGTTAAAAAATATTATAACGACACTTATATAAGTTATAATAATAGCTCAAATATTTATTATAAGTTCATAATAACAATACTAATTTTAAATATAAGCTATATTAAGATAAGGTAAGCATAACTTACTTACAAGGGGGTTTTAGCTAGGAGTCGGGCTCTGCAGGGGCAGAACTTCGTCGCTGAATCTTTCTAAGAAAGATTCGTGCAGCGCTTCAGCGCTCACCTTACTATACTAAGCTACAGTAAGAGAAGTCGAATCACGAGGGACCGAAATGCTCGGGGGATAAGGAGAGAAAGACTCTTGAATCAAGAGAATGGTGCAAGAAATATGAGAGCCCAAGCCTCTTATTTATACTAATTGAATTTTCAAAAACTACCCTCCATAATTACTTAATGACCTTTTAGTTATATAAACAACTAAACACCCCTCTATAATACTATTATAAATGGATTTAATGATATTTGTACTAAACTAATGTCGAAAGAACTCAACATTAGTCTTATAATGACCGCATCGTCGATACCTTTCTAATGATATATACATATGTATATATATGTGTACGTATACATGATTTATACTTTATTTTAATACGTAAATATGCTATTATAATTTGTAACTCGTTCATACGAACTCCGTTTTTGACGTTCTTTATATCCACGCGTAGGTGAAGACGTACTCTACAACTTTCGTTTAGACTCCGTCGGCTAATTTTGACTTTATTTTTAAAGTTATATTTTTAACAAGTCGGGACAGGATTGGTCTGTTTAAAATCTCATAACTTCTTCATACGAAGTCAGATTTGGGCGTTCTTTTTATTGATGTTCTTAGTTTAACATATTCTACGACTTTCGTTTAGATCACTAAGGCTAAATCTCGCTCTATCATAAATTCACTATTCACGCTTCCCGGTATCGTGCCGGTTCTGTCGTGAAACTTCGACGGGTCATAACTTCTTCGTTATAACTCGGATTTCGGCGTTCCTTATATGCACGGAAACCTTGAGACATATTCTACAACTTTATGTAGAGATATTGGGATTATCTCACACTTTAATTTTGACGCTCATTTTTATTCTTTATTAATTATACATTTATAATTAAATAATAAACACATATAATTCACATAATACTCAAATATTTCATCTTTATTACTTCAAAAAGAGTTACAAGAGTTGACCTAGACGATTACATTGACAAAAATGCTTAGCCCTGAAACCCGGGCGTTACATACATACAATTGTTCCTATATATTAAACTGACCGTGAAATAACCGGGGGCTAAAATATTAATTTGGGCGGCACTTCGGCTCTAAATATAACTTTCTTCGTTGAAAACCAGGAGTTTTCTTGATAACCGGACTCTGCGAAGGTAGAGCTTCAAAACCGAAAAGATAAATTTTTCGGGCTTCTCGGGCACTTTGGGGCATGTTTCGAGTGTTAAAATAAAACCGGGGCTTTGGGGGAAGTGGAAGTAGAAGAAATATAACTTTAGGGGTAAAAAGTGGCAATTTTCTAAGATTTACCCGGGAGGTCTCGCACCCCTTATATAGGTGCGAGCCTCGGATCCGAAGCAAGAGGGAAGGCCCAGGTTGCAGCGAAGCTCGGACATGCTGCAGAAGGGCGAGGCTTGGATGCGAGGTTCGGAACAGCTGGCTCGCAGATGGCAGCTTCGGATTGGACCTAACTTCGATCCAATGGGCAGGCTCCACGAAGGTCCGAGGGTCATCCGAGGAGTGTGTGCAGTGTGTCTCATGCGAAGGTGTCCGAGGCTTAGTGGACCGCGGACTTGGTCTAATCAGAAGGCGACACAACAAACCTCAGTCCTATCAGGAGGTGACACGTGGAGGCTGCATGTGAGGGATGACGTGGCTGGCACTATTCATGTGAAATTTCTCGAAAATTGTGCCCAATCTTGTAAAATCCATAATTTTCTCATACGGGGTCCATTTTTTACGTTCTTTATATCCACGCGTAGGTAAAATTATGCTCTACAACTTTCGTTTTAACATTTTTGGCTAATTTTGAATTTATTTTTAATATTATTCTTTTTAACAGACCGGGACAGGAAAATCCGTTAAAAATTCGTAACTTCTTCATCCGACATCCGTTTTCGTCAGACTTTTTACCGTTGTACTACTAATGAAGAGACCTTCAATTCTCGATTAGGTTGTGTCGGCTAAAAATCATTCGATCTAAATTTCGAGTTTTTAGCTGTCTACTGCTAAGCTGAAACTTAGAAAAATCATAACTTCCTCATACGAAGTAAGATTTTGGCGTTCTTTTTATCGAATTTCTCAGTTTAACGAATAATACGAGTTACATTTAGGTTACTAAGCCTAAAAAGTAGTTTATCAAAAACTCACTTTTTACGTCATTCGGCGCCGTGCCGGTTTTGTTGTGGATCTTTGATTGGTCATAACTTCTTCGTTATAACTCGGATTTCGATGAGGTTTTCGCCTAAATGTTTCTAATGAGATTATCTACAACTTTGAATAATAAAATTTTACTTATTCCAAATTTTATATTTTCGTTAAATTTCACTATTTGACATTTGATTGGAATCTCATAAGACTTCCAATACTTTCTGAATGATTCTAAGCATAGTTTTACGTCAATTCTAGTAAAAACTATCTGTTAGAACTCAACATTCAAATTCACATCATATTTCATAATATTATTTACTTAAAACATGATTTCAAAACGTGTATGTTACAATGTATATATATATATATATATATATATATATATATATATATATATATACTATATATATATATATATATAGGGGATAGGGAATATACGTTACAGCCCCACCTAAGCTTAGGTACTAAACCTCTAAAATATGTCATTTTAACATGCTAAATATTCCCGGTTTGGTTTCACTTGGTAAATATATCATTCTCCAAAACATTTCTTTCTTTCTTTATCGTTTTATCATCTCCGTTTTCTTTCCTCAATTATCGTTTATTACTTCATCCAAGTGAACATTACTAAACCCTAAACCTAAACCTAAACCCTAAATTTAAACCCTAAACACTAAAGCTAAACCCTAAACCCGAAATCTAAACACTAAACCCTAAACCTTAAACCCTAAACCCTAACCCTAAACCCTAAACCCTGAACCCTTATGTAACACCGTAAATTTCAAAACAATTTTTCATTTAAAAATAATCGTTTAATTCTTAAAAACACTTTTCTTAAAATCTAATTCCTAATCGAATTACAAAAACATAACTCGATTTTCACTTGCATAATAAACCAGGATCCTCAAAACATGACTCTTTCTCTGGTGTGTACAATCGAACCGGTGCCGTCCCGTGATCCTGAGAGAAACCTGAAACACATAACACAAAACACTATAAGCACAAAGCTTAGTGAGTTCCCCAAAATACCACACATAACACATATTAGCCACTTGAGGCTATAACTCTGTGGGCCCGTGGACCCTACTCTATGAACCCTCTAGTTCTAACTCTGTGAACCTTCCGGTTCTAACTCTGGGAACCTTCCGGTTCTAACTCTGTAAACATGCACAACATAAATCACATAGAAATAATGCAGTACAACACATAGCATACAAATACTCTGTCACATAACTCTGGTTACCTACTCAAGGTAAAGTATAGTGAGAAGACTCACCGGACAAGCTGAAAGCAGATATCCCCACACTTGAATCTCGAACTCGCCACCACCTAACACATAACGCAAATACTCTCATGAATATAACTCTCGAGACTAGAATCAACCCTCTCTTGGCACCCTCTTAAGGGTAAAAGACCATTTTACCCCTCTTTTGGCCCAAAGGCCACATCGCTGACCAAACCCTAAAAGTCAACAAAATTCAACGGTCAACTTTGACCGGACTCGGCGAGTGCACTAGGGTGACTCAGCGAGTCTATACGTGTCCACTGACTCCCTTGGATCCTCTCTTGACATGTAATGCCCATGTTTCTGGGCTTGCCATTTTTTTAGCAATGTAATAGTCTAGGTTAACCTTTGTAACCCCAATTTGAAATAATAAAAATGTATTATTTGTGAATTATGTGAATTATGTGATTTATGTGTGTGTTCTTAATTATTATAATTTAATGAATTAAGAATAAAATAAGCGTCAAAATTAAAGTATTAGATATGCCCGATATCTTTACATAAAGTTGTAGTGGTTGAAACAAGGATTCCGGAGATATAAGGAATGCCAGAATCCGAGTTATAACAAAGAAGTTATGACCTGTCGAAGTTTCGCGACAAAACCGGCACGGCGCCGAGTGACGTAAAATATGAATTTAAGATAGAGCGATATTTAGCCTTAGCGATCTAAACGAAAGTCGTAGATTTCGTTAAACCGAGAGCATGCACAAAAGGAACGCCCAAATCTGACTTCTATGAGGAAGTTATGATTTTTCTAAGTTTCGACTTAGCAGTATGCAGCCCGAATACTCGATTTGAGATCGAGCGGTTTTTAGCCGAAACAATCTAAATGAGAATCGAAGATCTCGTTGTTAGTAGCGAAACGATGAAAAGATAGGCGAGAACGGACATCGGACGAAGAAGTTATGATTTTATAACGAAGTTTTCCTGTCCGGGCCTTCTAAAAATAATTAATAAAAATAAAAGTCAAAATTAGCCGACGGAGTCTAAACCAAAGTTGTAGGGCGTAGTCTCACCTTCGCGTGGATATAAAGAACGTCGAAAACGGAGTTCGTATGAAGCAGATATGAATTTTTGAAGTTTAATAAATATTTAATATTTATTTTTAATTAAAACTCCGATATTATCCGAAGAGGGGTCAGCCGGTCTATCCGAAGTACGCCCCGCGTACAGCGAAGGGTGACGAACCAGCACTCGAGTACTCCGAAGTCGTATGCGATGACGTAAGAGGACCGATGACGTAAGCGCTGACGACAACCGAGGCGTACGCCCCGCGTACGTGCGAGGGTTCAGCCTATAAAAGGGGATCCGAAGGCAACTCTTTCCTCTTTACAAATTCCATCCTTCTCTCTAGTCTTTTGCCTCGTTTTGCGCGCCGTTTGTACCCCGAAGCCCCGGTATTTTTTTCCCAAGCCCCGAAGCGAGATCCGAAGCCCCGAGAATCCTGAAGAGTGTTATTCCCGAGCCGAAGCCCTGCCCGCGAGGAGCCCGGTTTTTGTGAAGATCTTCCAGATCTACGAAGAGACACTACTTCTGCAAGCCGTAGTGCTGTCGGATCATCTTCTGATCAAGTGAGTGTGTAGTTATTTTCTTTCCAACGCAATATTATGAAGTATTTAATATAAAATACGTGCTATGTGTATATATATTTTGTGGTTATATGTGTGAATGTATATTCTCTATGAAATACGTGTGATGTGTGTATGCCTCATCTGTTATGTGGAATATGTATTGATTAAAGCATGCTATACAGGTTTTTAAACAATGTATAAAAATGTATATTTTTATCTAATAATATGTTGGGTAGAACATGGGTAGATAATTGGTGTGAAATAAACAAATGAGAGGCCTCGGTGTTATTGGTGTTATTCTAGTCATTCAGCAGAGTATGGATGACGACCACGGACTATTCTAGACTGTCCTGTGGAACACTAGCAGGCTCATTACCTGTAGGTGTTGTGAACGACGTGTTCACCGGTGTACTCTATCCCCCACATGGTTGCCTTTAGGACACTTATTGTTGAGGAAGCCCCTCTGGAGTAATGTCCGTCCCGATGAAAATCCTAAAATAAGTTCCTTATAATAGCCGTTATTTTTAGGAACGTAAGGTGAGGATAACGGGAATGAGTAATCGGGTTTATTGTTGATTGTTGTAATTAAATATAATTATTGTGGGTTTGAGAACCCTATATGCTCACCAGGCTCCCAAGCCTGACCCACTCAGTTTATTTGTATTACAAGAAGTGGCGCAAGAGCTTAAGACGGGCGAATCATCAAGTTGTTTTTGTTTACAAGTCTGTATATGTATATATTTGTTGAACGACTTGTAATGTTATCGTTTATGCTTTATGATCTGTATCGGAACATGACATCCCGACTTTTGATTTTGAAATGAAATCATATTTCTTTATGAAATATTTTGATAAATATCTATTTTATCATGTTTTGTTTTTGGGAACAATTTCCGCATCTCTTTTAAAATTAAAAGGATTTACTCTGAAAATGTTTAAAAAGCATAAATGAAATCGGTCTTTTCTGGCCGAGATTTTGGGGATGTCACAGTTGGTATCAGAGCATTAGTTTAAGCGAACTACGAATTTGTAAGATTTCTAGACTTAAACTTAGTATGCTAGGTGGAGATTGAGAGATGTGTGTCTGATAAATTTTAGACACGAGCACTAGTTTATTTTAGGAAAGTTGCCTAAAATGCTTTTATGTGCTAAATGTTATATGTTGCCAAATATGATATTGTTGTTCGGATCTACGGTTTGTTGCCAACCGGATCTGAAGGTTTATGTGTTTAGGATTCTAAGCGTATGTATACGATATTAGAACTAGCATGTAATCGTTTGGAGTAAAAAAGTGAAATTATTCGGTGTGTAGATCAAAAATGGTGAGAACAAGAAGCGGAGTTGGAAATGCTGATGAAAACAGGAATCAACCGCCTGTAATTCAACAAATACCTGTCGTAGCTGATGCACCTGAGCCGATAACAATGGCTGGTGTACAAATGATGATTCAAATGATGTTGGATCGTCAGATGGAAGAAACAAGACGCCTGTTTAGGCAGAATCGTGAAGAACCGTCAATTCAAGCGGAAGAGGCTGAGGAGAATGGAGGGCAGTCTGAAGGAGAAAACTTTAGTGGGATCATTGGTCAAGACGAACAACCAGTGGTTAGACGCAATAACCAGTATGGAGGAAATGATGGTCGTGGGTGCAAGTATAAGGATTTCATGGCATCCAAACCACCATGTCTATCCGGAAGCCCGACGCTGGTACAAGTTATGGACTGGGTCTCCGAAATGGAGACTATGTTTGAAAGTTGCGAATGCAGCAACAGGCAGAAGACCGCTCTTGCGATCCCTCTGCTAAAATCTGGCGTGTTGAGTTGGTGGAAGTTGTTAGCTGACTCTATGCCCAAGGGAGAAGCAAGCAAAATGTCTTGGGAAGACTTTGTGGAACAACTAAAACTGCAATACTGCTCCGAGCAGGACCTTCTGGAAATCAGTAATGAGTTTCAGAATTTGAAGAAAGGGAAATTGAGCGTTACTGAATACGCTGCAAGTTTCACAGAAAAGATGAAGTTTATCCCATATTTGGTGCCTACAGAACTCTCTAAGGTCAACAAATTTGCCCTTGGACTACCAGCAGACTATGGTCCAATGGTTAAGCAAGCAACCACATTGAAAGCCGCCATCTGGGCTGCTAGAAATGTTGAGACCCAGATCAGGGAAAAAGGTCTGGAAAGGTCAGAGGTTGGTGAAAAGAGAAAAATCGATGGATTTTCAAGGTTTAGCAAGAAAAGTAAATTCTCGAAGTCTAGTTCGAGAGGAAGTGGAGGAAAGGTAGAGGCGAAATGGTGCGACAAGTGCAAGAAGAAGCATCATGGGAAGTGTGGCGGGGAAACCACATGCTTCAAATGTGGAAAGCTAGGGCATTATGCCAATGACTGCACCTTCACCAAGAATGTTTGTTATGGTTGTGGTGAGGAGGAGCACATCTCAAGGGATTGTCCGAAAAAGAAAGAAGCAGCAAGACCCAACATTCCGCCAAAGCCAAAGGCGAGAGCATTCCAGATGACACTGGAAGCTGCTAAAGATGAAGCTGATGTCGCTTCAGGTACCTTTCTCGTTAACAAATTGCCTGCCCAAATTTTATTTGATTCTGGAGCCAACTACTCCTTTATATCGCATGAATTTGGTAGAAAACTAGCTTTGCCTGTTGATAGACTAGATAATGCCTTATTAGTCGAAGTTGCTAGTGGCAAGTTTGTACCTGTTAGCCATCGTATGAAAAACATCTTAATTGATCTGAATGGGAATAAGTTCCACGAGGAATTATTGCCTATCGAACTTAACGGTTTCGACATCGTTTTGGGAATGGATTGGCTTAGCGCCAATGATGCCGAAACTTTATGCAAGAAGAAAATAGTGAAAGTGAACCCGCCTGGGAAGGAATCGTTTATGATGTACGGAGATAAACGCAGAGTAAATTCTGGAATCATTTCTCTAATGAAAGCCAGAAAATGGTTAACCAAGGGGTGTACATCATACTTAGCATTCGTGATCGATGCTAAGAAGGAAAAGAAGGTGATGCAAAATATTCCTGTTGTGTGTGATTATCCGGAAGTATTTCCCGAAGATCTTCCTGGATTACCGCCCGATCGACAAGTAGAATTTCGTATCGACTTGTTGCCCGGAACAACTCCAATTGCAAAAGCACCTTATCGATTAGCACCAACGGAGATGAAGGAGCTGATGATGCAACTTCAGGAGTTATTGGACAAAGGTTTCATTAGACCTAGTTCATCACCCTAGGGAGCTCCGATGTTATTCGTAAAGAAGAAAGATGGAAGCATGAGGATGTGCATTGATTACCGAGAGCTGAATAAGGCAACAATAAAGAATAGATATTCGTTGCCAAGGATTGATGACCTATTCGATCAACTACAAGGTTCAAGTTATTTTTCAAAGATCGACCTAAGGTCAGGATATCATCAGCTAAAGGTAAGAGAGCAGGATATAGAGAAGACTGCATTCAGAACGCGGTATGGACACTATGAGTTCTTGGTTATGTCGTTTGGACTGACCAATGCTCCAGCAGCATTCATGGATTTCATGAACAGAGTTTGTAATCCGTTCCTTGATAAATCTGTGATAATGTTCATAGATGACATTCTGATTTATTCGAAAAGCCAAGAAGAGCATGGCAGACACCTGCGAGAAGTGTTGGAAGTCTTGAAGAAGGAGAAGCTGTATGCGAAGTTCTCCAAATGTGATTTTTAGATTCGTGAAGTCCAATTCTTGGGTCACGTGGTCAACCAAGAAGGGATAATGGTTGATCCAGCAAAGATTGAAGCTGTGATGAAGTGGGAACAACCGAAAAATCCCACAGAGATCCGAAGCTTTTTAGGATTAGCCGGATATTACCGAAGATTTATCCAAGGCTTTTCTTCGATCGCTAGTCCATTAACAGCTTTGACCCACAAAGGAGCTGCTTATGCTTGGAATGATAAGCATAAAGAAGCATTCGACAGACTAAAGAAGAAACTATGTGAGGCACCGATACTTTCTCTACCCGATGGGGTTGAAGACTTCGTTGTTTATAGCGATGCGTCTGGAGTTGGATTGGGTTGTGTTTTAACCCAAAGAGATAAGGTGATCGCATATGCGTCTCGACAGCTGAAAGAGCACGAAAAGAACTACCCGACTCATGATTTGGAGTTGGCAGCGGTAGTTTTCGCACTGAAAATATGGAGGCATTACCTCTATGGCACGAAGTGCAAACTTTTCACTGATCATAAGAGTCTCCAATATCTTTTTGGTCAGAAAGAATTAAATATGAGGCAACGACGCTGGCTGGAATTACTTAAGGACTACGACTGTGAGATACTTTACCACCCCGGTAAGGCCAATGTTGTTGCTGATGCTCTCAGTCGGAAAGTCAATATTGAAAGGAGAAGGCCAAGAGCGTTGAGAATTGAAGTTGTCTCGACTATTTTGGAAAGTATAAAGAAAGCTCAAAGCGAAGCTTCTGAGAAGAATGACCGGAAGGAGGAACGTTTGGGCAAAACGTTGGTGTTCGGTGTAAACAGTCATGGATTGAAGGTGTTCCAAGATCGGATTTGGATACCTAAGACAGGAGGAGTCAGAGATCTTCTAATGGAAGAAGCTCACAAAACCATGTACTCGATTCATCCCGGTAGCACAAAAATGTATAGGGACCTGAAACCCTATTATTGGTGGCCGACGATGAAGCTCGACATCGCGAAGTATGTCGCCGAGTGTGTAACCTGTGCAATAGTCAAGGCACAACATCAGAAACCATACGGGAGTTTAGAACCTTTACCTGTGCCTATGGATAAGTGGGAAGACATTGCTATGGATTTTGTCACTAAACTACCAAGAACAAAAAGTGGTCACGACATGATTTGGGTGGTCGTTGATCGATTCACTAAGAGTGCGCATTTCATAGCAGCCAACGAGAAATGGTCTATGGAAAAGCTTGCGAATTCTTACGTAAAGGAAATTGTGAGACTTCACGGTGTTCCGCTAACGATTGTGTCAGATCGTGATAGCCGTTTCACCTCGTGATTTTTGAAAAGTCTACAAGAGGAATTGGGTACCAAGTTGTGTTTAAGTACAGCTTACCATCCGCAGACTGATGGTCAGAGCGAAAGAACGATACAAACACTTGAAGATATGCTGAGAGCGTGTACCTTGGAATTCCTAGGTAATTGGGATGAACATTTACCTTTGGTAGAATTTTCCTATAATAATAGTTTTCACTCGAGCATAAAGATGGCACCTTATCAAGCATTGTATGGACAGAAGTGTCGTACGCCGTCTTGTTGGCTTGAGGCTGGGGAAAAGCAGTTTATGGGACCGGAGATAGTCCATCAAATGGCTGAAAAGTTAAGAATAATTAGGGAAAGAATGTTAGCAGCTCAGGACCGTCAAAAGAGCTATTCTGACAAAAAGCGAAGACCGATGACTTTTGAAGTTGGAGATTCGGTTTTGCTTAAAGTCTCGCCGTGGAAGGGACTTATAAGATTTGGTAAAAGGGGAAAGTTAAGTCCAAGGTTTATTGGACCGTTTAAAGTTCTACAGAGGATTGGGAACCAAGCTTACAAGCTCGAACTACCAGAAGAACTGAATGGAATTCATAACACTTTTCATGTGTGTTACTTGAGGAAGTTCACAGGAGAAGTTCCCGACATAATTCCACTTTCGGAGTTGAGGATCGATGAGAACAAAAGGTTGATTGAGGAACCGGAGGCAATCGTTGACCGAAAGACTAAGAAATTCCGACGTAAGATGGTTGAGTTAGTGCTTGTCCGATGGAAACACACGAATGGGCCAAATCTCACCTGGGAGATGGAGAGTGACATGATGAGTCGCTATCCGCATTTGTTTGCTGAAGTTTGATTCCGGGGACGGAATCATTCTAAGGTGGGGAGAATTGTAACGCCCGTGTTTCTGGGCTTGCCATTTTTTTACCAATGTAATAGTCTAGGTTAACCTTTGTAACCCCAATTTGAAATAATAAAAATGTATTATTTGTGAATTATGTGAATTATGTGATTTATGTGTGTGTTCTTAATTATTATAATTTAATGAATTAAGAATAAAATAAGCATCAAAATTAAAGTATCAGATATGCCCGATATCTTTACATAAAGTTGTAGTGGTTGAAACAAGGATTCCGGAGATATAAGGAATGCCAGAATCCGAGTTATAACAAAGAAGTTATGACCTGTCGAAGTTTCGCGACAAAACCGGCACGGCGCCGAGTGACGTAAAATATGAATTTAAGATAGAGCGATATTTAGCCTTAGCGATCTAAACGAAAGTTGTAGATTTCGTTAAACCGAGAGCGTGCATAAAAGGAACACCCAAATCTGACTTCGTATGAGGACGTTATGATTTTTCTAAGTTTCGACTTAGTAGTATGCAGCCCGAATACTCGATTTGAGATCGAGCGGTTTTTAGCCGAAACAATCTAAATGAGAATCGAAGATCTCGTTGTTAGTAGCGAAACGATGAAAAGATAGGCGAGAACGGACGTCGGACGAAGAAGTTATGATTTTATAACGAAGTTTTCCTGTCCGGGCCTTCTAAAAATAATTAATAAAAATAAAAGTCAAAATTAGCCGACGGAGTCTAAACGAAAGTTGTAGAGCGTAGTCTCACCTTCGCGTGGATATAAAGAACGTCGAAAACGGAGTTCGTATGAAGGAGATATGAATTTTTGAAGTTTAATAAATATTTAATATTTATTTTTAATTAAAACTCCGATATTATCCGAAGAGGGGTCAGCCGGTCTATCCGAAGTACGCCCCGCGTACTGTTGTACGCCCCGCGTACAGCGAAGGGTGACGAACCAGCACTCGAGTACTCCGAAGTCGTATGCGATGACGTAAGAGGACCGATGACGTAAGCGCTGACGACAACCGAGGCGTACGCCCCGCGTACCCCAAAGTTACGCCCCGCGTACGTGTGAGGGTTCAGCCTATAAAAGGGGATCCGAAGGCAGCTCTTTCCTCTATACACATTCCATCCTTCTGTCTAGTCTTTTGCCTCGTTTTGCATGCTGTTTGTACCCCGAAGCCCCGGTATTATTTTCCCGAGCCCCGAAGCGAGATCCGAAGCCCCGAGAATCCTGAAGAGTGTTATTCCCGAGCCGAAGCCCTGCCCACGAGGAGCCCGGTTTTTGTGAAGATCTTCCAGATCTACGAAGAGACACTACTTCTGCAAGCCGTAGTGCTGTCGGATCATCTTCTGATCAAGTGAGTGTAGTTATTTTCTTTCCAACGCAATATTATGAAGTATTTAATATAAAATACGTGCTATGTGTATATATATATTTTGTGGTTATATGTGTGAATGTATATTCTCTATGAAATACGTGTTATGTGTGTATGCCTCATCTGTTATGTGGAATATGTATTGATTAAAGCATGCTATACAGGTTTTTAAACAATGTACAAAAATGTATATTTTTATCTACTAATATGTTGGGTAGAACATGGGTAGATAATTGGTGTGAAATAAACAGATGAGAGGCCTCGGTGTTATTGGTGTTATTCTAGTCATTCAGCAGAGTATGGATGACGACCACGGACTATTCTAGACTGTCCTGTGGAATACTAGCAGGCTCATTACCTATAGGTGTTGTGAACGACGTGTTCACCAGTGTACTCTATCCCCCACATGGTTGCCTTTAGGACACTTATTGTTGAGGAAGCCCCTCTGCAGTAATGTCCGTCCCGATGAAAATCCTAAAATAAGTTCCTTATAATAGACGTTATTTTTAGGAACGTAAGGTGAGGATAACGAGAATGGGTAATCGGGTTTATTGTTGATTGTTGTAATTAAATATAATTATTGTGGGTTTGAGAACCCTATATGCTCACCAGGCTCCTAAGCTTGACCCACTCAGTTTATTTGTATTACAGGAAGTGGCGCAAGAGCTTAAGATGGGCGAATCATCAAGTTGTTTTTGTTTACAAGTCTGTATATGTATATATTTGTTGAACGACTTGTAATGTTATCGTTTATGCTTTATGATCTGTATCGGAACATGACATCCCGATTTTTGATTATGAAATGAAATCATATTTCTTTATGAAATATTTTGATAAATATCTATTTTATCATGTTTTGTTTTTAGGAACAAATTCCGCATCTCTTTTAAAATTAAAAGGATTTACTCTGAAAATGTTTAAAAAGCATAAATGAAATCGGTCTTTTCTGGCCAAGATTTTGGGGATGTCACATGACACGTCGAGTATTTCTCTGACTCGACGAGTTTCACATGGCATAAATCGCGGGGCCACCACGACTCAACTCGCCGAGTCTCAAGAACAACTCGGCGAGTTCCGGCTTGACTCAATCCCCCCTGACTCTCCCTGACTCACTGAGTCGACCCCTCAACTCGACAAGACCACTCGCTGAGTGGTTACGAGCAAACTTCATGCTACTCGATGAGTCTGTTCTTCAAACTCAGCGAGTCCATGCCATGCATAACTCAAACTCACTTCTGAGGTCAGATCTGTTCCATACAATCATAGATCTGGCCTCCCCAGGCATGATAATCACGTAAAGTCCAAACCTTGGTGATCAAACAACGACTATTTGCTCCAAGATGATGTTTTAGCCCCATATCTCATAACTCTAGGTCAAAACTCCCATGAATGCTCATAAAGCTTAAGGAATAAAGCTTCTCTAGAGCTCTATGGATCTCATCCCAAGCCTCATCACAAATAGGGAAGAAATGGACATCAAATCTAACCAACAAAGGGGTCAAGAAACCCTAACCCCCATGTTTATCATGACAACAGAAAAGGAAGCCAAAATATACCTCCAGGATGATGCTCTGAGCTCCAAAATCGAAGGATGCCCACCTTCTTTGCCTCATCTTAGCTAGAATCTCCTTTGCCTTGCAAAACAATGCTTCAAAGGTCAACAATGGCCTCTTCTCTCTCCTAAAATGCTCAAAATCTCTTTAGGGTTTCTCTCTGGGGTTGGTGGCCGCAAATGACGGCCATAAGCCCCTTTAAATAGGTCTCAAACCCTGGAAATTAGGGTTTCATTAAACAGCGTGGACTCGCCGAGTCCGGACGTGAACCCGGATGAACATCCGCGACCCTACTCGGCGAGTCTTGGCTCCAACTCGCCGAGTTCCTCCTTAAACACCAAAATAATTAAATAAAATAATATACCTGGGAAATCAGGATGTTACAATTCTCCCCCACTAGAATCAAACTTCGCCCTCGAAGTCTCACTCTGGAAACAACTCCAAATGCTGCTCACGCATCTCGTGCTCCGGCTCCCAAGTAAGCTCTGACTCCTTCCGGTGTTGCCACTGGACCTGCACCAGAGGCACCTCTTTGTTCCCTAGAACCTTGATCTTTCGATCCCGAATAGCCACCGGTCTCTCAACGTAGTTCAGGCCCACATCCACCTGAATATCCTCTAATGGCACTACTGCCGACTCATCGGCTATACACTTTCGCAGCATTGTCACATGGAAAGTGTCATGGATCTGACCTAGCTCTGCAGGTAGCTCCAACCGGTAGGCTACCCTGCCTACCCTCACGATCACCCAAAAAGGACCGATATATCGGGGCCCCAACTTGCCCCTCTTCCTGAATCGGATCACTCCTTTCCAAGGAGAGATCTTCAGGAGCACGAAGTCACCAACCAAAATTCAAGCTCGGACAGGCGCCTGTCCGCATAACTCTTCTGGCGACTCTGAGCGGTCAACAACCTCTACCTGACCTGCTGTATCTGCTCTGACGTCTGAAGCACGATCGCTGTACTTCCC
Organism: Lactuca sativa; assembly: GCF_002870075.4. NCBI lineage: Eukaryota > Viridiplantae > Streptophyta > Magnoliopsida > Asterales > Asteraceae > Lactuca > Lactuca sativa. The sequence goes on from NC_056625.2 coordinate 54,255,914, forward strand.
ATCACACGTTACCCTACCTCTCCCCAGCAAATGGGGTCTGATACCTCCTTCCCTACAACAGCTCAAAGGGTGGCATACTGATGTACTAATGATGGTTGTTGTTGTAGGAAAACTCTGTCAAGGGCAAATACGGGCCACAATTCCCCCCCCCCCCCCCCCCCCCGAAATCTAATACACAAGCCCGAAGCATATCCTCGAGCGTCTGAATCGTTCGCTCGCTCTGAAGTGTCCACAGACATCACCATGGTAAACTCTAGCTCATTTCTCATATTCATCTTTGATACCGAGCACCAGGTCATCTTTTGGCCCCACAGCTGAACCCCCAAAGGTCACACATAACATGATCCAAAATATCTCACTAACTTCCTCCCCATGACCGCTATCACGGCCCAGTGACATGCAAGTCACGAAATTCTCTTTTCCTCAAAAAAATACAATCCAATTGAAGATCGACTCAGCTCTAACCTTTGGCGTCTGTTGCACATATTCTCCCGTGCGCCTCGCTGACCCTCCCGATAGAGACGGAGACCCCAATCTCGCCCCGGTTTAACCACTAGGCTCCATAAACTCAACACTAGGGCTACTCAAGCCTAAAACTCTTCTGCATCATGCACTTATCGGAGAACACTCCCTCATCACACTCTTTTTCCGTCTAGTTAGTACTATGGCTTCCCACAACATTACGACAGCCTCTGACTAGTGAGTACTACGGCTCCCTCCCTCTGACTTGTGAGTACTACGGCTCTCCTTAGCATCACAACACCCTCTGACTGGTGAATACTACGGCTCCCTGTAGTATCACGACTCTTTCTCTCTGGCCTGTGAGTACTACGGCTCCCCGTAGCATCACAACACCCTCTGACTAGTGAATACTACGGCTCCCCGTAGTATCATGACTCTCTCTCTCTCTGGCTTGTGAGTACTACGGCTCCCCGTAGCATCACAACACCCTCTGACTGGTGAATACTACGACTCCCCTTAGCTTCACCCTTTACTCTCATTCTCATTACAACGCCACACTATGTTCACTAACTCTTGCACCAAAGACTATCCTAGATAGTTACACACACACTTGCCCCGATATGCATTACAGACTCTGGCGGCAACCGCCATAACACAGAACCTACCTCTGCGGAGATCCACTTCCTTAAATAATCCCTCTTGATGAAAATACACGAAGGGCTCCCACTGGAACCATAGATACATGATACATCGCTAGTCGTCTTAAACTCAAGACTCTAAATAACTCCGAAATCAGGACGCTATACGCGGAAACCACGGAACACCCTAACAGAGCATCACAATGTCCTGCCTATACCACTGATTCCCTTACTCCCAATACCATACACATACAACAATACATTTCCTCTGAATCCTATAATAGTTTCCTATTTCACTCAATGCGCAACTTCAGTGCATCCAAACACTCAATTGGAATACAAGGAAGGCGCTAACTCTTCAGAACACACTGATGATCCTCCAAAACCCTTTCCACTACTGCTCAAAGTCCAAGCAAGAATACACATCCTAGCCCGGGAGTTGGCTACTCGACAATCTTTTACCCATATTTCAACCCAAAAGTTCTTAACTGCCCATACCATCATTACGAGTCTTCCACTTGAAACGACTCTGACCACTACCAAATTCCTGACCATTGACCACCCGCTGTGGAGACACCCATCCTTTTCTCAGACATATACCACATGCATTATCTCGCCCTGCACCTTTCCCTGATCACCAATGACCCTGATCTCATGAATTCAAGCCACAGGTTTTCTGTATCCAACCCCTAACCGCTCTTGAACAAATCTCTGGTTTTCTCAGTAAACCACCCGGTTCTCCCCCACTTAGGGTTCGAACCATCACTATCCGACACACCAACAATCTCACAAACTATTTTCACCAGCAATAACGCACCTGCCCTTGGAAAGTGCTACGCAACGCCCGATAATCCCCTTTAAGGAAATCAATCGATCTCATATACTCTGAACCTCGGATGAAATCCTCTAGAACTTCTCGTCACGACTGCCTCTAGTCGTTCCAAGTCTTGTACCAATCCAATACCAAACAACTCAACTGTCCAATAACATCACTGACTCATAGACTGGACCATGAAATCATCATACTCCCCCACCTCGACTCATCAACCGACGTTCCAACACCTGGATCATCCCAAGAACAGGGACCCACTCCCATATTCAATACCCAACATAGATAGAAAACCCACTACATTGATAAACTCGACTGGACTCCCCACTGATACCTCTACAATATCCCCTACTATACTCAAATAGGTGTAACGTGGTCCTCGACTATCTCAGTCCAAACTGACTATCTGCTCATAGTAAATCACTACCTCGTGGCACACATGCTACCTGATACTCTGATGGAAAATCATCATCAATGACAACCTACAGGGTTTACCCCCAAACCCAAAACTTAAACATCATGCCTCTCATGTTTCGCACACGAACATAAATACCACCCCCCAGGTCATAGAAGGTGACATCTCCTCTATCGACTGATTGCTCAACTCAGACAGAAACTCTCCCCTCCTTACCAAAATACTCTGAAAGGCTCTCGACCTCCCTCTCAAGGGACGCCTCTTCGAACTCAATCATGTCCCACTGGCCTAAAACCCATAGCGTCCAATCTCTACCTCATCAATCTTTACTGGATAACCGGGGAACTACAAGCATCATTCACTACGAACCATGGTACTCATCCCATGACATCTCTTCTCAATATGCTCCGGTGTATGTGATGGGTTTTGAGCATTCTAACACTTCCTAAGTGTACATGCAACCCTAATAAACCTTGGATCTATGTTTTTCTAAGATACATGCAAATAATTATTTTTCCAAGGCATATATCCTAACTAGCATGGCATGGGGAACTTGAATCAAATAAAGCTAGTAGAAACACTTACCTTGTAGTTGTGGTTGATTGCTTGGAGTTTTTGAGCCTAGCACCAATAGTGTGGATGTCTCAAATGAAAGTCACAAATCACCACAAACTTGGAACTTTGAGAGAATAGTCATCACTTCTCTTGAAATCGGCCCTCACCTCAACAAGTGTCAACTAGTATCATTTCAAGAACCAAAGCCTCCTTTATATAGTGTGGTGGATTAGGGTTACATCCATGTAAACCCTAATACCCATATCTCTTCATTTCCATGAGATCCATGGGTTAAAGCTCCATGGACTTCTCCATCCAAGCCTAGCCCATTCCAAATAAGCATAGGCCCACACTATATAAATATAGAAGCCCATATTTAATTAGTAATATCTTTGATCACTAAATTAATCCTAGATTAATTATAGATCACTACTAATTAAATAATATGATCTTATATTAATATATTAGAACTTATAATATATTAATAAATCATAACCTGTACTATTCTCAAATATTATCCAATAATTGTTCGGGTGAAGTGCAACCCAAATGGACCATGCCGGGTCGGGTCAAGTACATACCAAATATAGTTATGGACTTAGACACTATATCCAACAGTCTCCCACTTGGATAAGTCTAATAACTATAGTTGCAAGTATGACTTCAGGAACCGATCAGCAATCGTAGCTCTTTAAACTCTGTTGAACTAGAACGCGCCATTTAGATAAGTGATCATATAATCCTCTGTTCTAGATATCAGCCGGACAAATACATGGAACATTGTCTTGCTTATTGTCCAGCAGTTGTTTCCCGATTTTCGATTTGTTTGACATAGAACTCAACTGAACACATCAATTTAGTTCTGACCGGGCCCGGTACATAGGTCAAAACAAAATCATCGAGGGGCCCAGATATCAGCTTCTAATCCAAGAAGGAACAGATAAACTTCGACTTATGTGTTTGTTCTACCACTCATTGAATTACACACAAAGGCACATTTTATAACATCGAGCTACCAATGTGTTTTCGTACAATCAATGCATAACCAACTTGTAAGTAACAAATCATATCTCTAGGTTTGAAGACTTATATGATATTACCGTCTCACGATCACTCGAGATAAAATTCCATGAAGTGATTCCAGTGAGCGTGGGTTGAGTCCAATGCTCAGAACTTATGAGCACTCATGATTGTTGTAGCCATGTCCAACACCTTAGACCTCTGCAACCAATCATGACAGCCTTGATTCATACCTACTTCCGACATATGACCGACTGTGGAGGTTTGAATAATATGATATACCAAAAATAATTATTCTGGAAGTCAAAACATGCAAAAGAAATATAGTAAACGATCGACAAGAGATAGCAACACTTTACTCATAAATAAAACACCTTTTATTCATCATCTAATGTCAATTACACTTTACAAATTTCTAGGTTATCTAACTACTAAAACTTATATCATCCTTCAGCCCTATGCTCCGAGCATGCTGGAGATGCTTAACCCTACTCAGTCCCTTCGTGAGGGGATCTGCTGGGTTCTCATCCGATGGTACCCTCTTCGCCACGAGGAGTCCTTCTTCGATTCGATGTCTGATAAAATGGTATTTTATGTCGATGTGTCTGGATCTCCCATGATCCCTTGGTTCCTTGGCTAAGGCAACCGCACTATTGCTGTCACAGAAAATCTCCATTGGCTCTTTTGTAGCTGGTACAACTCCAAGGTCTCCGATGAAGTTCTTTAGCCATATCGCCTCCTTTGCTGCCTCGCTTGCTGCTATATACTCTGATTCACAAGTGGAATCAGCCATTGTCTCCTGCTTGGAACTCTTCCAAGAGATTGCTTCTCCGTTTAGGGTAAAGACCCAGCCTGACTGAGAGCGGAAATTATCCCTATCAGTCTGGAAGCTAGCATCACTATACCCTACAACTCTCAAGTCATCACTCCCACCGAAGGTAAGGACCCAGTCCTTAGTCCTTCGCAAGTACTTGAGGATATTCTTTACCGCAGTCCAGTGTTCCTTGCCAGGGTTCGCCTGATACCTGCTAACCATGCTCAAAGCAAAGGCTACATCAGGTCGAGTACACGTCATAGCATACATGATCGATCCTACAGCTGAAGCATAAGGAAATCGACTCATTTCTGCTATCTCAGCCTCAGTACTAGGGCTTTGTGTCTTACTCAATCTGGCGTTACACTGAATGGGTAACTCTCCTTTCTTGAAGTTATGCATATTGAATCTTTTCAACACTTTGTCCAAGTAGGTACTTTGACTAAGTCCAATTAGTCTTTTACTCCTGTTTCTCAAAATCTTTATCCCTAGGATATAGGCAGCTTCACCAAGGTCCTTCATAGCGAAACACTTCCCAAGCCAGGACTTAACTTCCTGCAGGGTTGGGATGTCATTTCCTATGAGTAGTATGTCATCCACATACAGTACCAAAAAACTGACTATGCTCCCACTAGCCTTGATATAGACGCAAGATTCATCTTCACTCCTTGAAAAACCAAATTCCTTGACTTTCTCATCAAAGCAAAGATTCCACCTGCGAGGTTCCTGTTTCAATCCATAAATGGATTTTTCGAGTTTACACACTCTATTAGGGTACTCTGTACTGACAAAAACCTCTAGCTGAACCATGTAAACATCCTCAGCCAACTTTCCATTAAGGAAAGCGGTTTTGACATCCATTTGCCATATTTCATAGTCATGAAACGCAGCTATGGCTAACAGAACCCTAATAGATTTTATCTTGGCCACTGGTGAAAAGGTTTCATCATAATCAACTCCCGGAGTTTGAGAATAACCTTTTGCAACCAGTCGTGCCTTATAAGTGTGTACATTACCATCCATTTCGGTCTTCTTCTTGAAGATCCATTTGCACCCTACAGTCTTACGACCAGGTACATTCTCAACCAAGTTCCAAACTTGATTGTCATACATGGATTGTATCTCTCTATCCATGGCCTCTTTCCATTTAGCAGTCTTAGGGCCTGCCATGGCTTCCGTGTAGCTGTTAGGTTCATCCAGACCTACTAGTGTCTCATCACTAATAAGTGTCTCACCTTCCGCAGTAATATGAAATCCATAATAATGCTTAGGTGCATTCCTAACTCTCGTGGAACGCCTAAGAGGTACAGGCACATCAGCTGGCTCAACAGGAGTTTCCTCCTCAAGTTGAGGGCTAGGGTTTGAAGTTCCTTCACCACTTGACTCTTGAATTTCTTCAAGATCAATTTGCCTCCCACTGTTTCCTTGGCTTATAAATTCTCTCTCTCGAAAAACTCCTCTTCTTGCTACAAAGACCACATTATCACTAGGTCTGTAGAAGAGGTAACCAAAGGATTGTTGTGGGTAGCCGATGAAAATACACCTCTCGCTTCGAGGTTCGAGCTTATCATGAGTCTCACGTCTCACGAAAGCCTCGCAACCCCAAATCTTGATGTGGTCTAGCTTAGGTACTTTACCAGTCCACATCTCGTGAGGAGTTTTGGCAACTTTCTTTGTAGGGACAAGATTAAGAATATGGGCGGCAGTCTCTAAGGCATACCCCCAGAATGAAATTGGTAGCGTAGCTCAACTCGTCATGGAACGAACCATGTCCAACAAGGTTCGATTACGCCTCTCAGCCACACCATTCAACTGTGGTGTCCTGGGGGGTGTCAATTGTGAGAGAATCCCACATTCCCTAAGATAGTCAAGGAACTCTGAACTAAGATACTCACCTCCTCGATCAGATCGAAGCATCTTAATGTTCATGCCCAATTGATTCTCGACTTCCTGTTTAAATTCCTTAAACCTCTTGAAAGTCTCTGACTTATGCTTGATTAAGTAGACATATCCATATCTACTGTAATCATCAGTAAAAGTCAAATAATAACGATTAGCATCCCTTGTGGCATGTTTGAATGGTCCACACACATCCGTGTGTACAAGGTCCAACAAACCTTCACCCCTCTCACATGAGCCTGTGAAGGGTGACTTTGTCATTTTTCCAAGTAAGCATGATTCGCAACTATCATCTGACTTTAGGTCAAACGACTCCAAGACTCCATCCTTTTGGAGTTGGCCTATGCGTTTCTTGCTTATATGTCCAAGACGACAATGCCATAATGATGCTTTATCCAAGTTATTATGATTAGTAGAATCAATACACAAAACATTATTTCCTAAGTTATCTACAACCAATACAGCTTCATACACACCATCACAAGGTAATGCTTTAAAATAAAAGACATTATTATAGAAAACATCAATAGAACCAACTTCAGTATTAAATGAAAAGGTAAACCCTTGTTTGTACAAAGCATGAAAGGAAATAATATTTCTTGCCATTCCTGGTGAATAACAACATTTATTCAATTCTAAATTAAACCCACTACTTAGCGATAAAGTATAAACTCCAATCTTGGTGACAGGTGAAGCTTTCCTATTCCCCATGATCAAGTTTATTCTTCCTTGCTCCACATTCTCACTTCTTCTTAGTCCCTGCAAGTCACAACAAATATGAATACCACAACCGGTATCAAGGACCCAAGATTTAGAATGGGGTGAGTTATTAGAAATGATAGTGTAAATACCTGCATGGTTGGGTTTGACTTTCCCATCCTTCACATCCTGCTGGTATTTTGGGCAGTTCCGCTTCCAATGAGACTTTTCATGGCAATAGAAGCATTCAGCCTCTTTTGGGTCAGAAGAAGGAGTGATGAAACCTTTCTTGGTTCCACTTGAAGAAGAGCCATCAAGGGTCCGAGCCTTGGTACCCTTCGAGGACCTCTTTCTCTTCCTCCATCGACTTTTCCCAATTGCCAAAACCGGAGTTGAGTTTGGAGTAGGAGTGATAGCAACCGACTTCCCCTTAAGACCTGATTCTGCGGTCTTGAGAGGTCCCTGAAGTTTGCTGAGTGTGACCTCTTCCTTATTCATGTGATATGTCATGCGGAATTGATCATAGCACGATGGTAAGGAGTGCAAAATGATATCTATTGCAAGATCCTCAGGGAAGTTCACATTAAGCTTCAGCAAACGATCCACATACCTTTGCATTTTCTGCATGTGGCTCGTGACGGATTCCCCGTCCTTCATCATGGTTGTTATCATGGAGCAGATGAATTCATACCTCTCTTGCCTTGCACTTTGATGGTATCTTTCCATCAAATCTTGGTGCATTTCATAAGGGTAGAAATCCTCATAAGACTTTTGGAGTTCCACTGTCATCGTGGCCATCATGATGCAAGCCACTTTCGTAGCATCCCTTTCATGTGCCCGAAAGTCAGCGATCTCCTGAGGAGTTGCAGTGGTCTCATCAATCTCCTTAAGCTCCTTGTCAAGGACATATTCTTTGTCCTCGTAGCGGGTAATCATCCTGATGTTTCTGATCCACTCATTGAAGTTGGATCCATCAAAGGTGACTTTCCCACACAAGTTCATAAGGGTAAATGAGCCATTAGGATTAGAGCCAGAAGCAGCATTGTTTGAAGACATCTGAAAGGAAGAGAACAAGATTAGTTTAGATATAAGAGAGTCCTTAATAAAACACCCAAATGTAATATTAAGGCTAGGATCCAATCACAATATAATATAACTTAGAAGAGGTATGCCGTAATCTAAGCTATACCATATTTGAAAGGTAGGTGAATGACGATTCACCAATTTCCACCACGAAAACCGAAATGTTTAAATATTAGGTTTTTGATTGGTTCTTAGAAATTCCTAGATTCTTTGAGATTCAATGAACTTTTCAAAGGCATGTTTCAATCTCGAGTGTGCCCTCCAAGTTTTGTGACTGGGATGCCGAGGATCACAAAACGAGGTGTGAAGTAACCATGCAAATCACTTGGTACCCTTAAGGTTTATCACTCAATCGATGTGCTGGTAAACCACACACGCTCCATCGATACTATAATAAACCCTAAGTCACCCTTTACCTACCTTGTTAAGTCCAAGTTAGTGTGTCGGTTAACCACACACGCTCCACCAACGACTTAATCAAAGTGTAAAGTGTGATTTCATGGATTAGCACCTTATTCACATTTTTCCTAAAGTAACTAAGATTGGGAATTTAATAAAACATTTAGTTACTTTATAATATTCATCATACTTTAAATGAGAATTTATAAGTCCTTGTCTTACCCGTTCGGCTAACGACCCTCCACCGGTCAAGCAAGCGGTGGGTGAGAGTGGACACCCATTAAGTCACCATTTTATAGGCAACAACCTTCTACCCACCTTATAGACCGGCTTCGTGAATGAGGCGTACTAGCGGTAAGACGACTTTGTTCTTATATATATATATATATATATATATATATATATATATATATATATATATATATATATATATATATATATATATATATATATATATATATACACATATATATATAATTATTAAATCATAATAATATAAGTATAAGGGTTGAATTTTAACTTTTAAAATTCTAAGGGTTGGAACTAAAGTTTTAACTTGACTTTACTTGTTCCAAAACTTGAGGGAAAGTTTTGTAAACTTCCAAAACTTTTCATATCTTGTAACTTATGAGTTTAATAGAGCAATAAAATGAAGACTCTTCACTTTTCTAAGTCTTGTGTTCTTTTAATGGTTTTCAATCCAAGAGACTTTTGGTTTTCCATAACTTGAGGACAAGTTATGGACTCCATTAAATCACATTATGATCAAGAATTAATCTACCACATAGGTTACACATAATTCCTATGATCATCTAAACATCATAAGAACAAGATCATGAACATGAACACTTTCATATATCAAAATCACACTTAATCTTTGTAATTTTGATAACTAGTTGTTGTAAATGAGTTAGAAAAGACATTACACCTTCTAAAACAAGTTTTCAAGTACCAAAACAGTTTAGGGTAATGTTTCTAATCCATTTCCACCAACTAAAGTCGAAAACCTGCAGTCTGTCGACCCTACTCGCCGAGTGCATGAACCTACTCGGTGAGTAGGTTGAAGATACAAGTGAACTCGGCGAGTCCCCCCATGGACTCGGCGAGTTCAGCAGTCAGACAGCAATTTTTTGACTTTTTCAAGCATATTGCAACAAGTATCAAACAAACAAGCCTAGGCTCTGATACCACTGATGGGTTTTGAGCATTCTAACACTTCCTAAGTGTACATGCAACCCTAATAAACCTTGGATCTATGTTTGTCTAAGATACATGCAAATAATTATTTTTCCAAGGCTTATATCCTAACTAGCATGGAATGGGGAACTTGAATCAAATAAAGCTAGTAGAAACACTTACCTTGTAGTTGTGGTTGATTGCTTGGAGTTTTTGAGCCTAGCACCAATAGTTTGGATGCCTCAAATGAAAGTCACAAATCACCACAAACTTGGAACTTTGAGAGAATAGTTACCACTTCTCTTGAAATCGGCCCTCACCTCAACAAGTGTCAACTAGTATCATTTCAAGAACCAAAGCCTCCTTTATATAGTGTGGTGGATTAGGGTTACATCCATGTAAACCCTAATACCCATGTCTCTTCATTTCCATGAGATCCATGGGTTAAAGCTCCATGGACTTCTCCATCCAAGCCTAGCCCATTCCAAATAAGCATAGGCCCACACTATATAAATATAGAAGCCCATATTTAATTAGTAATATCTTTGATCACTAAATTAATCCTAGATTAATTATAGATCACTACTAATTAAATAATATGATCTTATATTAATATATTAGAACTTATAATATTTTAATAAATCATAACCTGTACTATTCTCAAATATTATCCAATAATTGTTCAGGTGAAGTGCAACCCAAATGGACCATGCCGGGTCGGGTCAAGTACATACCAAATATAGTTATGGAATTAGACACTATATCCAACAGTATGGTACCCGAACCATAGCATCACTCCTCCATCCGCTCCGATGTATGGTACTCGAACCATAACTTCACTCCTCAATCCGCTCTGATGTATGGTACTCGAACCATAACATCACTTCCTCAATCCGCTTTGATGTATGGTACTCGAACCATAACATCACTTCCTCAATCCGCTCCGATGTATGGTACTCAAACCATAATATCACTCCTCAATCCGCTCCGATGTATGGTACTCGAACCATAATATCACTCCTCAATCCGCTCCGATGTATGGTACTCGAACCATAACATCACTCCTCAATCCGCTCCGATGTCTGGTACTCGAACCATAATATCACTCCTCAATCCGCTCCGATGTATGGTACTCGAACCATAACATCACTCCTCCATCTGCTCCGATGTATGGTACTCGAACCATAACATCACTCCTCAATCCGTTCCGATGTATGGTACTCGAACCATAACATCACTCCTCAATCCGCTCTGATGTATGGTACTCGAACCATAACATCACTCCTCCACCTGCTCCGATGTATGGTACTCGAACCATAACATCACTCCTCCATCCGCTCCGATGTATGGTACTGGAACCATCACATCACTCCTCAATCCGCTCATTAGAACCTTCAGAATACTCCCTGTATCAAGTATAGGTCCTCTGCTTTCAGTAGTATGGGCCCATACTACCTGCCACATCTACCCATACTTTCCACACAGACTATCCTGGAGCTCCTAAGTAGCTGCTTGACCTTCTCGTTTACCAATTCCGTCGCATGTGCTCGCTCCCCAGCAAAATTCTCTACTCTGCCAGCGCACTCATATGGCTAAGGTTACTCCCTAGGCTCTTCCTAGATTCCCACACTTCTCTACCATCAGCTACTGAAGAGCTCCTAATGATGCCAGCCATCTACCTCCTCAATATCGTCATATTCGCTTGGTAGCTGACTCCCATCATCGAGAGTTCCACAAAGCACGAAGCAAGCAACATTCGAGCATCGAAGAATACATAGGACTTATTCTGGGTGATAACTCCGCTTGCTCTGCTCATCCTCGAAACTACCACCGAACTCTGCAACTCTTCCCCTCGCGGTTTCTAACTATTCTTTCGCTAAGTACCACGGTATTCATCTAGGTATCTCCCCTAGATTATTCCTCTACTCAAATCCCCTAAAGGATTCCAACTAAATATTCTCACTCATCACATACTCAAAAGCACATCGCATATAACAGCAATCCCTAGGCTAAGGCATCACAAATCAGGCCACTCTAGTCCCAAGATATGAAATACCTAGCCGGTCTCTAGCATGCAATAATATCTCATAAAGTGCATCATAAATATCTCAGGACACAAAAGTAAGGGTATTTTGGGAAATCACCGTTCGGGCTATGGCTGATTGTACACACTGCTCTTTCTCGCTTTCACTTTGAACTCTTATTCGCTTTAGAAAATTATTTCTTTGAAAACTTTTCTTACTTCCTCAGTTTGAGTCCAGATTTACCCGAAGGTGCATCCGAATCCCTCAAACCAAGGCTCTGATACCAACTTGTAACACCGTAAATTTCAAAACAATTTTTCATTTAAAAATAATCGTTTAATTCTTAAAAACACTTTTCTTAAAATCTCATTCATAATCGAATTACAAAAACATAACTCCATTTTCACTTGCATAATAAACCAGGATCCTCAAAACATGACTCTTTCTCTGGTGTGTACAATCAAGTCGGTGCCGTCCCGTGATCCTGTGAGAAACCTGAAACACATAACACAAAACACTATAAGCACGAAGCTTAGTGAGTTCCCCAAAATACCACACATAACACATATTAGCCACTCGAGGCTATAACTCTGTGGGCCCGTGGACCCTACTCTATGAACCCTCTGGTTCTAACTCTGTGAACCTTCCGGTTCTAACTCTGGGAACCTTCCGGTTCTAACTCTGTAAACATGCACAACATAAATCACATAGAAATAATGCAGTACAACACATAGCATACAAATACTCTGTCACATAACTCTGGTTGCCTACCCAAGGTAAAGTATAGTGAAAAGACTCACCTGGCAAGCAGAAAGCAGATATCCCCACACTTGAATCTCGAACTCGCCACCGCCTAACACATAAGGCAAATACTCTCATGAATACAACTCACAAGACTAGAATCAACCCTCTCTTGGCACCCTCTTAAGGGTAAAAGACCATTTTACCCCTCTCTTGGCCCAAAGGCCACATCGCTGACCAAACCCTAAAAGTCAACAAAAGTCAACGGTCAACTGTAACCGTACTCGGCGAGTGCACTAGGGCGACTCGGCGAGTCTATACGTGTCCACTGACTCCCTTGGATCCTCTCTTGACACGTCGAGTATTTCTCTAACTCGACGAGTTTCACCTGGCATAAATCGCGGGCCACCACGACTCAACTTGCCGAGTCTCAAGAACAACTCGGCGAGTTCCGGCTTGACTCAGTCCCCCCCTGACTCTCCCTGACTCACTGAGTCGACCCCTCAACTCGACAAGACCACTCGCTGAGTGGTTATGAGCAAACTTCATGCTACTCGCCGAGTCTGTTCTTCAGACTCGGCGAGTCCATTCCATGCATAACTCAAACTCACTTCTGAGGTCAGATCTGTTCCATACAATCATAGATCTGGCCTCCCCAGGCATGATAATCACGTAAAGTCCAAACCTTGGTGCTCAAACAACGACTATTTGCTCCTAGATGATGTTTTAGCCCCATATCTCATAACTCTAGGTCAAAACTCCCATGAATCCTCATAAAGCTTAAGGAATAAAGCTTCTCTGGACCTCTATGGATCTCATCCCAAGCCTCATCACAAATAAGGATGGAATGGACATCAAATCTAACCAACAAAGGGGTCAAGAAACCCTAACCCCCATGTTTATCATGAAAACAGAAAAGGAAGCCAAAATATACCTCCAAGATGATGCTCTGAGCTCTAAAATCGAAGGATGTTCACCTCCCTTGCCTCCTCTTAGCTAGAATCTCCTTTGCCTTGCCAAACAAAGCTTCAAAGGTCAACAATGGCCTCTTCTCTCTCCCAAAACGCTCAAAATCTCTTTAGGGTTTCTCTCTGGGGTTGGTGGCCGCAAATGACGGCCATAAGCCCCTTTAAATAGGTCTCAAACCCTGGAAATTAGGGTTTCATTAAACAGCGTGGACTCGCCGAGTCCACTAATAGACTCGCCGAGTCCGGACGTGAACCCGGATGAACATCCGCAACCCTACTCGGCGAGTCTTGGCTCCAACTCGCCGAGTTCCTCCTTAAACACCAAAATAATTAAATAAAATAATATACCTGAGAAATCAGGATGTTACACCTTAACCCTAAACCCTAAACCCTATTGTGTCGATCTTGAATTTACATCTTGAAGTATTAATCGTGAATCCATTAACCGTAATCTTTATATAGTAAAACAATGTATTTTCAAGAGGTTTAGTACCTAAGCTTAGGTGGGGCTGTAATATATATATATATATATATATATATATATATATATATATATATATATATATATGGAAAAGTGAATATACCCTTAAGGTATATAAGCTTAGATACTCAAACTTATCATACTACGTTGTTTTGTATCATATAATACATTTTAATTGACCAATGTTCTTATAAGTTAACTTCTAACTTGATTACTTCCATTATTTTTATAAATTACACATTTATCTTAATCTTACATAATTTTCATTTTCAACTACAATAAATATAGCCTAGTAAGTGTTCGGCACAAAGATGTGATATAAGAGAAAAATAATTGTGAAATTTCGAAAAACATGAAAGTAAATCAAGTTAGGGTTGAAGCTTAAAAATATTATAATGAATATGAAACTAGACAACGTATTATGGTGTGTTTTTGGTACCTAAACTTATATACCATTAAGGGTATACTTACTTTATATATATATATATATATATATATATATATATATATATATATATATATATATATATATATATATATATATATATATATATATATATATATATATATATATATATATGGTGAAGTTCAATAGAGAAGCATAATTAACAAAGGAACCAATCGTGAGTGTCAAAAATCATAACAATCAACGGCCAAAGAAATAGATGTACATTTTTACATTGGACGCACACACACCAGATTATACCAAAAAAAATCCACCCTTTACAAAAAACTCACCACTTTTTTTCGTTTAAAATTTTTTCAGGCCATGTTTTTTATCGTAAAAAAAACCGAATATGCCGTTGCTCACGATTTTTCGTCCTCTTTCTATAGAGATCCATGATGATATATAAAAAACGAACTTTTTTTTCAAAAATAACCCACTTCATTTTCTTTGATGATGAAAAAAGTTAAAGTCTATTTTTTTATATTAAAAAAAATTAATAAATATATCAAAATTCATATTTTTTGTACTTTTTAAACATAGATTCATATTCATGTTTAAAAAAATGATATTTCAGTTCAGATTCACATTGTGAACCTGTTCAGATTCATATTATAAACATGTTCAAATTCACATTGTGAACCCCTCAGGTTCACAGTGTGCATAATAATAAGTCAGATTCACAATGTGAATCTGAACTAATCGGAGTTCATTCACATTGTGAATGTTAAAATTTGAAATATTTACAGTTTAGATTCTGTGTAAATCTACACTGTTCGAGGTTTCTTTTTTATGAACCTTCTCAGATTCACAGTGTGCATAATAGTAATTCAGAATCACAATGCGAATCTGAACTGTTCGAGATTTTTCATATTGTGAATGTTAAAAATTGAAATATTTACAGTTTAGATTCACAGTGTGAATCTACACTGTTCGAGTTTTTTTTTTTTTTTTAAATTTGTGTTGTTATTTATTTAATAGAGTACAAAAAATTAATATTTTGGGTATAATTAGTTTTTTTTTTTTTTTGATAAAAATAAACTTAAATATTGAAAAAACTAACAAAATTAAGTGGGTTTTTTTCGGAAAAAAAAGATTCGTTTTTTATATATCATCATGGATCTCTGTGGAAAGATGACGAAAAATCACTACAAGAAGATTGGGCAACAGCGGCGACATGCGTCGCCGCTAAAGGGTGGGCTTGTCGCCGCTAATACCTTTAGCGGCGACATGTCGCTGCAAATGCGTCGCCGGTATTGTTTCGTCGCTAATACGCTGAATGTCGCCGCTAATACCCAACGTCGCCGCTAATACCAGGCGTCGCCGCTAATACTGATCGTCGCTACTAATAGTGTGTCGCCGCTAATGACGTTACGTCGCCACAAAAGCTGTCGCCGCTAATACTCTTTTAATTTTATTTTTTTTAATTTATTTAACATTAAATTTATAATCAATCCAACTATTAATCCATATAGCATTTGAGAAATCTGATATGTTTTTATAGAAATATTAATACATATTATACAATCAATCCAAACTATCATACTACATTAAGTATTCTTCCAAATTACAAAACGTTTCATAAAATCCTAAAATAACTACTCGTCCTCATCATTATCTCCTTCATTATTTGGTGGCGGCAATGAGCGAAACCACTCTTCCAATGCTGCAGAACAGGCCGGGTCCTGTAGTATTGTTTGGAGCATTTGCAACTATAAAGAAAACGAAATATATTAACAACATATCAGAATAACATTATAATTAATTATACCATTCTACAAAATATCAACATATCAAATCATAACCAACATATCATTATAGCATTCTACTTTCCATTATAGCATTTACTAACAATTACCTGTGATTGTGGTTGTTCTTGTGTCATTGGTTGCTGCTGATCATATATAGACACAACGGTAGGGGGTTTACGCCCAATGCCTCTGATATGCCCAATGCTTCTAAAGGTAAATTAATTAGATTTTATAATTAATTTAATATTTTCTTTTTTGTTATTAGTTTAATTTATTAAACTAACTTTATTTTAATTTTAATTTATTAAACTAAATTTATTTTATTTTAATTTTAACATTAACTTGATTTTACAACTAATTTATTATTTTTTTAATGTTTTTTTTAAATTAATTTAAATTTATTCTATAATTAAATTAATATTACTAGAAGTACGTTGCTATTAATAACCTAATTAAAGCTAAAGTTGTAATGACCAACATTAAGTCACTAAAAGTATGTTGCTATTAAGTTGGCCAAACATTAAGTCACTAACAAAATTAAACACTTTGAAACCATATACAATACATTACTAGAAGTAAGTTGCTATTAATAACCTAATTAAGCCAAATGTATACATCCAATTTGCATATTTCAATTTCATCCAATTTCATCCAATTAAGCCAAATGTATATATCCAATTTCATACAATTCGCATATTCCAATTTAATCCAATTTGCATATTCCAATTTCATACACTTAAGTCAAATGTATACATCTAATTTGCATATTCCAATTTCATCCAATTTCATACAAATATAAACATCTAAATTTCATTTTAAGGCAATGTGGTATAAACATAAATTTCAATCCAACAAATGTATATATTCATGTCATTTTTTTTTATACATCAATCTAATCTAAACATAAATATCAAAATATACACAAAATGCATAATTAAATTCCCACAAATCTGGAAAAAACCACACACAAACCAACAAAATAATCCAACAAAATACATACAATCAAACAAAATTATCCAACAAAATGCATAATTAACCACTTCATATCTAAAAATACAAACATAATCACTCAATATAATTGAAAAATGCTCACATTTTATCATCTTAATTAACACAAAAATAGAAAAATCATAGAAAAAGATGAGAAATTCGACCTTGGGGGAAGGAGGGGCAATTTCGGAATTTGCAAAAATATCACATGTTTATGGCTGTCTTAGGGGAAGGAGGGGCAAGCACCGATCCAAGAAGCAATTCCAACTCCACAAACTTGTCAAAAAATCGTGATATTGAAGAAAGAAAGAGAGGAAAACGAGAGAAGGTGGAAGGTAAGGAATAAAATGGCAGAAAGGGAACCTGTGAAGGGCTAATCTGCGTTTAGTATTAGCGGCGACGAGTTTTAGCGGCGACGCAAGGGCAATAGCGGCGACATTAGGGTATTAGCGGCGACATGTGGAGGGAAAAGGTAACGCGCGTTTCCGCTTTCCTCTACAGCCGTTAGATCAAAGTAAAATCAGACGGATGGGGTGAAAATGACGCGGATCGCTAAATCAAAGCATTAGCGGCGACGCATAGCAATAGCGGCGACACGTAACGCGTCATTTACATGTCGCCGCTATTGCTATGCGTCGCCGCTAATGCTTTGATTTCTTGTAGTGAATCGTGAACAACGGTATATTCGTTTTTTTTTCGATAAAAAACTTGGTCTAAAAAAAATTTTAAATGAAAAAAGGAAGTGGGTTTTGTTATAATCTGGTACATGTGCGTCCATTATAAAAGTTTACAACCCTTGATTTTGCCGTTAGTAGATTTAAATTTCGACGTTTTGGATTGGTTCTTTAATTAATAATGGTTTTCTATTGAACTTATATATATATATATATATATATATATATATATATATATATATATATATATATATATATATATATATATATATATATGGTTAGGTTCATGTGAAACGGTCTAATTTTGTGAGACCATGAGATGCATTTTTTTATTTATTTTTATTTCTTTTAGTTAGTTCAAGTTCCGAAAATAATATTTAAAAAAAGAATTTTTGGATTTTTCCATTTATTTTGCATTTTAAAATCATTTTTTAGATTATGTACAGTGTAATATTCTATTAGAATATTTCACGTATTTTTCAAAAAAATGGGATTTTTTATTTTTTTTAGTTAATTCAAGTTCCAAAAATAATATTAAAATTTTTTTTTTAGATTTTTCCATTTATTTTGCATTTTAAAATTATTTTTTAGAATATGTCAGTGTAATATTCTATTAGAATATTTCACGTATTTTTCAAAAAAAACGGGATTTTTTTTATTTTTATTTTTATTTTTTTTTAGTTAATTCAAGTTCCGAAAACAGTATTTAAAAAAAGAATTTTAGGATTTTTCCATTTATTTTGCATTTTAAATTTATTTTTAGATTTGGTCTCACGGTTTCACAGAATTAGAATTGTCTCAAATAAACCTGAACATATATATATATATATATATATATATATATATATATATATATATATATATATATATATATATATATATATATATATATAAGCGGCAAAAATGAAATGAAAGGTTAGAAACACGGTAACAATTTCAATAATCTATAAATATTATTAAAAGAGAACCCTTAATTCACCAATAAAGTAATCATGGCCCTTGATTGTATTTCAATCATATGTTTTCGACCATTAGATCAAATTGATGACATCATCTTTTCCAAATAGAATTCAAACACAATTATATTTAATTATATAATCTTTAAATTCAACAATTATGTTATCAATTAAAACATATCATTCTATTTATATAAAAGATATTAATTTCTATAATTAATATTGTTTCTAATTTCACTCCTTTATTTATAGCTTTTGACTTCAAAATTTAAATCTGTTTTTTTTTTTTTTGAAATAACTCTTTAAATAAGCAAATCATTAATTTGGTTATTAACCTATAAAATCTAATCTAATCCAATTAAATCTGCAAAATATTTGAGAGTCAAAATTAAAGTCATTATCATTCATAATTTATCTCACAGAATATCTCAAATAAAATGAATCGATTTGAGATAATGATTTGAATTTTAAAACTCATAAAATAAGCAAATCAATTAATTTGTAAATTTGAATCAACATAACTGATTTCTTTTTTTTTTTTCTAGATTAATAGCCGGAAATCTCCAAGATGATATCTTAGGATCCCATTTTTTAGAAGATAATGATTTGATTATTCAAAAACGCCTTATATACACGATTACATTGAAGTTGTTATTTTTACGATTTTAGACTGAGTCCTACAATTTACAATGTTCTTCTTTAGCAATTTTCTTCTTCAATTCTTTTTTCTAGGTTCTTTCTTTACTTTGTTCTCCTTCTCATTCTCCAATTTCTTGCATTTACTCGATCTTCATATTACATGTTTTTATTGTATTCATGTTGAGAGGTCATAAAAAAATTAATCAATCTACTTTAAGCATATTAGTTTCATTCATATCTAAATATTATTAGAAGAGAACCCCCAATTCATTAATGAAGCAATTAGGACCCTTGATTGTATTTCATACATATGTTTTCTACCCATAAATCAAATTGTTGACATCATCTTCCCCAAATAAAAATCAAACACAATTACATTTAATTATAGAATCTTTAAATTCAGCAATTATGTTATCAATTGAAACATATCATTCTATTTATATACGAGATATCAGATTTTATAATTAATATTGTTTCTAATTTAACTCCTTTATATATAGCTTTTGACTTCAAAATTCAAACCCGTTTAGTTTGTTTTGTTTGTTTTTTTTTTTTTTTTTATTTTTAGAAAAACTCATTAAATAAGCATATCAATAATTCGGTTATTAACCCAAAAAATCTAATCTAATCCCATTAAATCAGCAAAATATTTGTGAGTCAAAATTAAAGTCAATATTAATCATCATTTATTTCCCAGTATATCTCACGTAAAATGAATCAATTTGGGATAACAGTTTGAATTTTAAAACTCATTAAATAAGCGAGTTAATTAATTTGAAATTTTGAATCAATATAATTGATATCTTTTTTCCAGATGAATAGCCAAAAATCTCCAAGTTGATATCTTAGGATCCCAATTTTTTGGAAGATAATGATTTCTTATTTAAAAATACTATATATATATATATATATATATATATATATATATATATATATATATATATATATATATATATATATATATATATATATATATATAATTACATTGAATTTTTTATTCTTACGATTTTGGCTTGAGTCGTACGATTTATAATGCTCTTCTTCAATGGTCTTCTTCTTTATTTCTTTTTTCCAGGTTTTTTCTATACTCTGTCTCATTCTTCTTCTTTAATTTCATGCATTTACTATGTTCTTATTACATGTGATTAATATATTCTTGTTATTACTATGAGTCGCAGCATGTTGTGATAAAACAAATATCACGTGGATCATTTATGTTAAAAATTACTGTATTAAAACACCAAATTAGTCTAATATAAATATTAAATATTTTTCTTTAATAATTTTGGTTCAAAAACTCAAAATGAATCTAACTAACACTTTTTATTAAAATTTCACCTAAACAATACCATCTATTAATGTGATGTGTATTTAATTTATATTATCCGCATTTAATGCGGGTCATAATCTAGTTATAATATTAAAACTCGGATTAGACTACTTGTCTACTTGATGACCAGAGGAAAAATATTGACCATAACCCCATTAGAAATCACTAAATAAATATACAATTTTTGTAAATATTGAACTAGATTATATAGATTTATAATATATCATCGTTAGAATTTGAAATAAGAACATAAAATAGCTACTTAGTTTGTGATAGATTTTTTCATATAGAGAGAATCCAACTACTATTATAACTCTAGAACAGATTTTAAATATAAAATATCCAAGGAATAATTAGGATAGGCCTTATGGTGCAAATAAATAGCACAGAGAAATTCCAATTGTCTCATTCACCTATGGTGCGTTGTCCTCGAATGTCCCATGTGTTCCTTAAAACTAATGGGTGTATTATATTAAGATAAAAAAATATTATTAATAAGGATTTTATTTTTTTTATTTATTTATTTTTGCTACAAATCTAACATTATGCGTAGACCTTAGTCCATAGGTCTTACTGTTTCATGGACCACTTAAATTTATTAATTTAAAAAGTTATTAATTAATCAATAAATTATTAAATTATATATTAATTAGTTAATATTTTATTAATTGATAATGAAAACCTTGATTTACTTTTCAACCTTCAACTTAACTATTATATAATATGTACGCTATATTAAATTAATTACCCAGTTTTTAAGGTTCTTTTAATCTTCCACCTTATTATGTTTTCTGTGTTCAATCTATCATTTTATGACCATTCAAGAACAATTTCTATATAAATACATCAAAATATGCTGATACAAACAAATAATAGACCAACATGACTTCTCATCACATTGAATAATTTTGTGTTGAGTTATGTGAAAACAAACGGCAGCTGTTCTTACAATGGTAAGGAAAATTAGATAGGAGAATCAAGATGGTATTGATTTCAATAAAAAAAAATTAAAAAAAACGTTTGAATCATTTTTAGAATAACTTTCATAAACCATTCATTATGTAATATAATATTATGTAGCATTTATGAATTTATGAATTTATATCTTTTATATATAAACTAACAAAAATATATAATCTTATAAGTGTAGTTAATTAATGATTTAAAAGTTGAGAAAATTTGTGATATAACCAAAAAGGAAATGTTGTTTGAAGAAAATGAGCAAAAAATGGATTTTGGAAAATGACCAAAGGATCCGTAGAGCACCCTCTGCGGATCTATTATGCCCTCTGCGGATTTGCTATACATCTGCGGAATGTTGTTTTTTTTTTAATTTTTTTAATTTTTTTTTCATTTTTTTGCGTTAATTTTAGTTTTTTATTATTATTATTATTTTTAAATACACTAATACATTATGTTATTATTATGTAAAAAATTTGATAAAAAAAGGTTTTTTCCATTTTTTTTTGCATAATATTAATTTTTTTTAAATACACTAATAAAAACCAAATACATATAAATAACGTAATACAAACCGGTGCATATAAATAACATAATTAAAATTATACAAATATTCATGCTTTTTATAGGTTACAAAACATACATTAAAAAACATAAACATACAACCCTCATAATAAACATACTTTGAAATAAACTTCATTCATTCAAATCGAATCACGGAAAACTTTGATCTATTTTCGTATTCCGTCTATGGGTTATCTGTTGCTTGTGTCCCTAGGTTTACTCTCTCTTGTGTCCATTGGTTATCTGGCTCTTGCTGCCATTGGTGCTCAGTGCAACCCTGCCATTGGTTTTGTGGCTCTTTCTACAGTTGGTATACGGTCTCTTGCGTCCATTGGTTATGTAGCTCCTGCTGCCATTGATGTTCGGTCTGTTGTGTCCATTGGTTGTCTGGATGTTGCTGCCATTGATGTTCGGTCTGTTGTGTCCATTAGTTGTCTGGCTGCTGCTGCCATTATTGTTTGGTATGTTGTGTCCATTGGTTCTCTGGCTCATGCTGCCATTGGTTTTCGGTCGCTTGTGTCTGTTCCTCTTTTGTCGCTTTTGTCCCACTCCCTAAAGCCCCAATACGGTTTTTAGTACTTCGATTTTTTGGAACGATTTCCTTACACGTCCTTGCATGATGAGTTGTGCTATGGCATCTATTACACCTTCTTATTTTTGGTTCCTCACCTTGAGATGGAATACGATTGGTGTTTTTTGGTCTACCGGCTTGACGTATTTCCATCACAGGAGGGTTAACAACCATAAGGTCATCCGGAACCTCCCAATCATTAAGTTCTGAAAGAGGGTATACGGCCTGCTCGTACGTTCTTCGATATGTTTCAATTTTATAAGCATCTATAGCCATATGCCCACAATGATCATTTTTCAAGTGCGTTAAAACCATTATCACATGACCACATGGCAAACCAGTTAGTTGCCAATATCTGCAAGAACAAGTCTTTTCCCTCAAATTCACTATGCCGCCACTTTTGAAGTCATGCACTTGATATGTTGTATTGTCAACACCGGATACCGACCATCCTTGAATCCGCTCTTTATTTTTTTTAACCATATCTTCAGCCCACTTCGTAAGTATTGTTGTACTTTTTTCTGTTAAAACAAACATATATTATTATATATGACATTTATCATATAATTTAAAATTAAACATAATCATACCCGCAGCCATCCGTCGTTTGTAAAATCATTTCTGCATTAGTGCACGAAAGAACTCAAGAAGTGGTAATATAGACAACTTCCTTGCTTTATTTGATACAGCATTCATGGACTCTGCACTATTTGAGGTCATATAATCATACCTCGTGGTAGGGCAATACGCTCTGGTCCATTTCTCACATGGAATTTGACTGAGATATGTCGCTACATCATCTCTTATATTACGAAGTCTCCCCCAATAGAATTCAAACTCAGTGGTTTTGTAAGCTCTTACTAGCTTCCAAAACAAAATTGCTGTTTTTTTGTTTTTTCCAAAGGTGTGGACTATGTTTCCTATTAGATGAAAACCACACAATCCATGTTGAACATTTGGAAAAACATTTTGAATACTTATAGCAATTGCGGGTGCTCTATCTGTGACCATTGTCACACCTTCCACATCACTAATGCATTCATGTAGTTTTTCAAGAAACCATGTCCAAGAATCTGTAGTCTCTTTTGGGCAAATTCCATACCCAATAGGCAAGATCTGATTGTTGCCATCCATGGCTATTGCATGCAATATGGTGCATTTGTACTTTCCCTTCAAATGAGCATCATCCATAATAGTAACTTTTCTACAACACTTTCTGAAAGCATGTATCCGCAGAGGTGTACACTGATCCTTAAAGGTGTGCACTGATCCGCAGAGGTGTACACTGATTATTTATTATGTTATTTATATGTATTTCGTTTGTATTATGTTATTTACAAAACCAGTTGAGTTAACTTTTACTTTATTCCACAGAACATAAAATACAAAACAATACAAATACATGAAAAACATACATTAGTAGCAAACGTATTACATAAAACATTTCAGTATTTTTAACCTTTTTTTGTCAATTTTTTTACATAATAGTCACATAAAGTATAAGTGTATTAAAAAAATAATATTAATAAACGAAAATGAACGCAAAAAAAACGAAAAAAAATTAAAAAAAATTAAAAAACCAACATTCCACAGAGTTGTAGCTAGATCCGTACAGGCTTTAATGGATCCGCAGATGGTGGATTCCCAAAGAGTTCTGTGGACTGATATCAAACATAAGTTTATTATTTTTAATCTTTTTTTGTCAAATTATTTACATAATCACATAAGGTATCAGTGTAATTAAAAAAATTAATATTAATAAACGAAAATGAACACAAAAAAACGAAAAAAAAAATCAAAAAACAGCAATTCCGCAGAGTTGTAGAGGATCCGCAGAGCAGTTAATGGTTTCGCAGAGAGTGTATACTGATCTGTAGAGAGGTACACTGATCCGCTAATAACAGTTATGTGGACTGATATCGAACATAGGTTCATTATTTTTAACATTTTTTTGTCAAATTATTTACATAATCACTTAAGGTATTAGTGTATTTAAAAAAAATATTAATAAACGAAAAAAAACGAAAAGAAAATTAAAAAAAAATAAATAGCAATTTCGTAGAGATGTAGCGGATCTACAGAGGATGCTCTGCGGATCCTTTGGTCATTTTCCAAAATCCATTTTTCCTTAGTCATTTTCTTCAAACAACCTTTCCATTTTGGTTATATCTCTTAAAAGTTTATCTTCGAACGGGGAATAGCAGAAATATTATCTTAGAAAGCTTCTTAAATAATGAAATATCAATTTTGAATTTCTAGTGTACATTTAAAATAATATTTTACACTGACAAGATTGGACAAAATGATTACTTTAGCTGGAAATAAAATTAAGATCAAACGTATGCATATATTTCTCTTGAATTTTCAAATCAAAAGGTTGCAATAAATAAACGGCGTCATTTCTTTTGGACCTAATTTTTTGACTGGATTCGTTAGGTGCTACCAAATATAGAATATATACGAAGTTATATAACGTGTTGGAAGTAAGCATCCATTTGCGAGGGAGTATTATTATAACGGGATAATATATAAAAGATAAATCAATCATTATTAAAGGGTGAATTTTTTTAATTGGTTTTAGTTAATTGCTTAATTAATATACGGTGAGCACATGGGTAGAATAACATCTTGTAATATTGTAAGTACTCATATACAGATGTTGAATAAGATACACGTTCGGCATTATAAATAAATAAATAAACAGATTCTTTCTGATTTGATATCAATAAATTATATTTTTAAATGATGATTAGAAATCTAATCCACAAAGAGAAACTAAATTAATAAACTAAATTAAAGAGTATAAAAAAATATGAATTTTGATATTTTTATTAAATTTTTTCGATAAAAAATAGATATTAACTTCTGAAAAAACAAAGAAATAAAAGTGATTTTTTTGGAAAAAAAAATATTTTTTGATATATCAATACAAATCTCTATTAAAAGAGGACGAAAAATCATGAACAATGATTTATTCGGTTTTTCGATAAAATACATTGTTTAAAAAAATTAAATAAAAAAAATAAGTTTTGTTATAATCTTATGCATGTATATATCCATTGTAAAAGTATATAACCTTTACTTTTAGTGTTGACCAATTTAAATTGGAACGTTTTATATTGGTTCTTTTGTTCTTTAATTAATAGCGTTTGACTATTGAACATATATATATATATATATATATATATATATATATATATATATATATATATATATATATATATATATATATATATATATATGGGGAAGAGTTATATGGAAAATAAATGATTAGGGCAACACATATTTGAACCAATGAAAACATGACAACACATCACTTCCACAATAACTTCCATAATACATTACTTGTAAAGAAAGAAATGGATACGTGTCATTTGATTATTGGTTCCGGTAGATGTTGCCCTAGTTATTTGTTTTAGAGAGAGAGAGAGCTTAGTTATAGTGCAAATTAAAAAAAAAAATTGTAAGAACCTGCAGACCATCCATTCACAGTTGAAAAACGATGTGTCCACAATCATATGGACAAGGCGTAGAATTGGAACAATAGTTGTCGTTTTTTCTAAGCCGTGTAGCGTACAAATTACGGTTGATAAAAAATTTTGCTATCACTACCATACTACTGATAGTTGGTATCAACTTATTTAGCTATCAATAAATTCGGTTGGTAAATGTTGCTAGTGATATATACGAACATGTATGGAGAGTTTTATAAAAATGAAGATTTTCTTGTTCTTAAGCGATGTAAAACATGAATGAGAGTTTTGTAATTGTAAGATTAAAAATTCAATCCAAAATGATTTTATTAACTTCAACCAAAACTTTAAAAGTTAAAACTATAGAGGAATATGTATATGCCGACATGACATTAAACTTCGACAATTTACTAGTATGCTAAATATTAATATCAAAACTCTTAATATCTTAAACATCGAACTTACTAAAGTTAATCAATAGAAAGTCATTATTAAACAAGAAACCAAAGAACCAAGGAGTCAATCCAAAGCGTTGTAATTTAAAGCGATCAACGGTAAAAGAAAGGGTTGTAAACTTTTAAATTAGACGAACATGTACCGGATTATAATAAAACTCACTTTCTTTTTTTCATTTAAAATTTTTTAGGCCAAGTTTTTTTATCGAAAAAAAAAAACTGAATATACTGTTCACGATTTTTCGTCTTCTTTCCATAGAGATCCATGATAATATATAAAAAACGAACTTTTTTTTTCGAAAAAAAAAATCACTTAATTTTCTTAGTTTTTTCAATATTTAAGTTTATTTTTATAAAAAAACAAATTATACCAAAAATATTAATTTTTTGTACTCTATTAATAAACATCATAAAAAAAAAAAACTTCGAACACTGTGAATCTAAACTGTAAATATTTTAATTTTTAATATTCACAATATGAAAAATCTCGAACAGTTCAGATTCACATTGAGAATCTGAATTTCTATGATGCACACTGTGAATCTGAGAAGGTTCACAAAAAAAAATCGATTAGTGTAGATTCACACTGTGAATCTAAACTGTAAATATTTTAAATTTTAACATTCACAATGCAAACAAACTCCCATCAGTTCAGATTCACACTGTGAATCTGACTTATTATTATGTACACTGTGAATCTGAGGATGTTCACAATATGAATCTGAACAGGTTTACAATGTGAATCTGAACAGGTTCACAATGTGAATCTGAACCGAAAAATCGTTTTTTTAACATGAATATTAATCTATGTGTAAAAAGTACAAAAAATATAAATTTTGATATATTTATTAATTTTTTTTTATATAAAATATAGACCTTAACTTTTTTCATCAAAGAAAAATAAAGTGGATTTTTTGACAAAAAAATTCATTTTTTATATATCATCGTGGATCTCTATGGAAAGAGGACGAAAAATCGTGAACAACGGTATATTCGTTTTTTTTCGATAAAAAACATGACCTAAAAAAAATTTTAAACGAAAAAAAATGGTGAAATTTTTGGTATAATCTGTGTGTGTGCGTCCAATGTAAAAGTGTACACTTATTTTCTTGGCCGTTGATCATTATGATTTTAGACGCACACGACTGGTTCTTTGGTTCCTTGGTTAATTAGGGTTCTCTATTGAACCTTATACTATATATATATATATATATATATATATATATATATATATATATATATATATATATATATATATATATTGGATTGAAAGGTAGGGTATTATCCTGGCATTGAAATTTTATACAACTACCATACCGTGATTACACAATTGGTATGGTACAAGCAACCAAATATGTTGGATACCAAACGTACTGGTTACCAACATTTTTTTTCGGTTGGTAACATGTTGTTTGGTTTTTCCGTGATACATATTCGTCAAATCGCTTTTTTAACTTAGATATGACTTAGACATTGCATTTCGTTAATATTTTTAGTTTTGATTTTGAAAAATCATGTTTGGATTAGTAGTTCTCAAGTGTGCACAAATATTTTGTTTTTCAATATATATATATATATATATATATATATATATATATATATATATATATATATATATATATATATATATATATATATATATATATATATATATATCAAGGTTCTAAAAATCGTTCGACGGTTGACACAGTTCAAATGATTAATCAGTTTGGTGTGGATTAATCGGAGACCCTAAATTACAGATAAAACTATTTTAAAAACTTAAAATATCCTAAGTAAATTAATATTTTTATATTTAAAATTTTTTAAATTTGGAACTTTTGAATTATTTGTTATAATATTTGAAATTTTGAATATTTTACAATTTTAAAATTTTGAAATTTTGTAAATTTTAGTGTAATATTTGAAAATATGAAGATTTGAATTTTTTAAAATATTCCAGCCTATCGCCAACGACTGCCAAAAACCACCAAAGACCTCTTAGTCCGAATTTGACCGATATTGGCCAAATTCCGCCAAATACTCATATATATATATATATATATATATATATATATATATATATATATATATATATATATATGTTCAAATGTTTATAGACATTTATTGTGAGGACATGTGTTAACTGTGTTATTTTATGAGAATGACTAAGAAGACGTGTGTTGACTGTGTTATTCTATGAGAATGACAAAGAGAATAAATTGTTTGGTAATGGGATCACATGCAACTATACACAACTATCGTTATTATCGTGGATTTTCACTAATTTATTTATTTTTGTTCTCACGCATCGGTTTTTTCTCTCATTTTCATTCTTACAAAATACGATTATCATTAAAATATTTTGACAACATTCTAATAAAATGAGAACGTTTGAATAAAGTTTATAGTACTCTTATAGCACTGTGAACGCGTCCGTATTGAATTAAAAATAAAATAATAATTCATGCACATATGAAAACTTGGAGTTCCCTTTAGGCCACATTAGAGGGAGGAGTATTCATATATGCAAAAATTATTGTATTTAATTCGATGTTTAATTTCAAGAGACGTGAATGGAAAATCTTAAAATATGTGGGTATGTTGGAAAACCATTTACACATATTAATAAAAACTGTAGGAATTGGATGAAATGGTGAAGACGACTTGTTATAAAAAAATACAAAAACATATAAAAATGATAACCGTTTATACATTTCAAATACATAAAAATATATAAACCTCTATATAAAAACACAAAAATACACATAAATACATAATTCATAAAAAAAAACACATAAAATAAATAAAAAGTATGTAAAGTACTTAAAATACACATAATATGTAAAAAAAATATGTTTATACATGTAAAATACATAAACATCTATATAAAAAACTTAAAAAAAACATAAATACATAAACGTGCATATAAGTATGTAATACATAAAAAATTACACATAAAAATACATAAAAAAAAATATGAATAATACAATAAAATACATATAAATACATAAAAAATACGTTTAGACATTTAAAATACCTAAACACACACATATAAAAACTAAAAAAATACATAAATACGTAAACATAGATATAAATACGTAAAAGTACGTTTATACATTATATACAATTTCTGACGAAATTTGCATAAAAATATCATTATTTTGGACATTTCTATTAAAAATGTTAAATAGTCGGGACTTTAAAGTTTAAATTTTTTCCTAGGACTTTATTAAAAAATTTCACAAAATATTGGGACTTTTCTACAGATTATATATATATATATATATATATATATATATATATATATATATATATATATATATATATATATATATATATATATATATATATATATATATATGAGAAGTCTCGTGAAAAGTCTCAATATTGTTTAAAAACGTTTGTAATAGACTTTACGTAAAACACATGCTTATTTTATTTTATTTATTTATTTTTTACAGTTTCAGTATCATTCATATATGAATATAAGATGTATTAAAGTTTTTCTTACCTAAAATATAATTTTTACATCAGCTTTCATGACATGTTATATTCATATATGAATACAACCGTCATATGTTATATTCATATGTGAATAAAAATTTTATCAAATTTTTTATAGTTTATTTGTTATTCATACATGATTAAGTAGTATGTTTATAAAAGACGAAGTGTTTTGAAAATTTGAACTACTTATTCATATATGAATAACAAATGAGTTGTAACAAAATTTTGATAAATGTTTTATTCATATATGAATAAACATGTGAGGAGAGCTAATACGTATTTTATTCATATATGAATATAACATTTGATTAATTTATGTATGAATGATACTTAAACGGTTTATTTATAAGTGAATAACCAATATACCATAATAAAAATCTGATACACTTTTATTCACATATGTATATAAATATTGTTTAGGTAAGAAAAAACTCTATTATATGTTATATTCATATATGAATGATACTTAAACTGTAAAAAAAATAAGCATAAATTTTATTCACAAGTGAATAATAAATGTATTGTAATAAAAATCTGATGCACTATTATTCATTTATTGTTTGTGATTTTAGTGTTATCAACATATTTTTGTGTAATTATTATTAATAATGAGATAGACTGAGCTCCATTTACTAACTTAAATAGGAGGTGTCTGGTGCATAGTCGAAGTGATAAATCTGAACTCGTGAATACGAGGGTGTGGGGGCAGCTCCCCTAGGTGCTGGGTTCCAAGGGGTTGCGCTCCTAGCGGAGTCCAAAGGGGAGAGCCCCATGTATTGGTTCCAATGGGCAACACCCCGTAACCTAAATAGATTTATATATATTAGATATGAGTCTAGCCATGCAAATTCCCGCCAAAACTATTAGTAATATAATGATAATGTTATAAGTTGGTTATGTCTTAATAACCAACATTTTTGGCAAAAGAAGCATGCAACTTCAGTTTAACTACATTTCCTTCTTGTAAAAGAACATGTTGTATGTTCCAGAAAAGCATTACAATACATATACTCGAAAATATGTTCATTAAGATTTTCTCTATTTATCAAGAACACATTAAGCAAGGTATTTTGTGTTTCACAATCTGAATTAGATCTGTAGTTCAAATTTGTTCATTCTTGGACTATCCCACTTATGAGTTTGTGTACTCCAGGCAAAAAGGACGAATTACAAATTTCACAAAGTTTTTGGAAACACGATCCAGGAATCTATCAAAGTTTGTATTCATTGTTATTTATGATTCCCTAAAATCTAACATTCAAAATTTGTAAATTTTTTAAAGGAATAAGAATGACATAATCTATTAGGGACATCAGTTCCAAGTTTAGAAAACTTGATAATTTTGAAGGGAACAACTTTCGTTGTTGGCAGAAGAAGATGCACTTTCTTCTTACCACTTTGAAGGTTGTGCATGCTTTGAGTACACCTGCACCAGAAGCCCAAGAGAATGAAATGGTGAAACACACCAGAAAAATGATGCAAATGGGAAATGATGATTACATATTCTGTGGGTACAATTTGAATGGTATGTCTGATTCTCTCTCTTTGACATCTATTAAAATCATCAATCTGCAAAGGATCTGTGGGATGCTCTTGAATGCAAATACATGGATAAGGATACTTCATGCAAGAAGTTCCTTGTTAGTAATTTTAACAATTACAAAATGGTGGATTCAAGGCCTATCATGGAACAATAAAATGAACTCATTAGGATTCTAGGACAATTTGAACAAAATAATATGCAAATGGATGAATCCATTTATGTTTCAAGTTTCATTGACAACTTGCCCCCATCGTGAAAAGAATTTAAGCACACTTTGAAACACCAAAAGGAAGAGTTGTCTCTGGTACAACTTGCTAGTCACTTAAGAATTGAAGAGGGTCTCCGGGATCAAGAAAGTGGCAATGGAAAAGAAAATGAAGTTCCTAGATCTTAAGTGAATGTGGTGGAAGATGACAAACATCAGAAAAATAACAAAGGAAAAAGGAAGAAGAAAGATGAGCATCACCAAGGTTCCAACAAGAATGCAAAACATGTATGTTGGAATTGCAACAAACGCGGTCACATGAAATGAGATTGTTGTTTGAAGAAGAACAAAAATTGTGCAAACACTTATGGAATAGGATATAAACTTCTCTAAGATTCTTCTTTTTATTGTTCTTTGTGTTAGATATAGTGTCCAAGTCCATAACTTTATTTGGTATGTACTTGACCCGACCCGACATGGTAAATTTAGGTTGCAAGGCATTGCAATACTTGGATAGACTAAATGAGAGAATAAGGCACTTATGATTATTAATATATTATAAGTTCTAATATATTAATAATAGTATTATTTAATTAGTATTGATCAAGTATTAATCTAGTATTAATTTGGTGATCAAAGTGAGACTAATTAAATATATAGGGTTGATTCTGACAATCATCAATTGTTTTATGGTGGATTAATGATCCATGGTTTATGGGTTATGGATGTAACCATTTCGAGCTCCATGGATAGTCCATGGGAGTTACAAACCCATGGGTCATGAGAAATGAAGAGTCATGACAATTATGGGTCATCTTAATGAAACCCTAATTGTGACACCACTATAAAAGGGACCCTTTGGCTAGCAAAATCGGCACCTTATGTTACTAGAGAGGGCATAACCGATTTTGAGTGTAAGAAGTATTCTCTCAAGTTATTTCAAGTTTTATGGTGTTGTGTGAAGCAATTGAGGCACAACATTTGGGGTGCTAGGCTCACAAAGTCTTGAAGGAATCCAAGCAACAACAAGGTATGTATTTCTACTAGTTTTGATATTTTATTTATTCCCCATGCCACGCTAGTTAGGAAATAACCTTGAAAAATAAATTTGCATGTATATAGAAAAAACATAGATTCAAGGTTATTAGGGTTGCATGTACACTTAGGAAGTGTTAGAATGTTCAAAACCCATCAGTGGTATCAGAGCCAGGTTTGTTTTCTGTATACTTGATGCAAAACTGCTTGAAAATCGAAAAATTTGCTCACTGTCAACTGGACTCGCCGAGTTCATGGGGAGGACTCGCCGAGTCCACGAACAAATGCATCCTACTTGTCGAGTAGGATCTTGCACTCGACGAGTAGGAGCGTGTTGGGCAGCTTTTTGTGTTTTGTTGCTGGAAATGGATTAAAATCATTATCCCAATCTGTTTTGGACTTGTAAAATCTGTTTTTCAAAGTGATAATGACTATGTTAACCCATTCTTTGCATGACCTTTATCAATTTTCAAGTATTGTATATGTTTATATGATTTCTTGAAATTGCTTGACATGAATTTGTGTTCTTATGAGTTTTTAGAAGATCATAGGAATTATGTGTAACCTCCATGTATGTTCAATTCATGATCTTAATGGCAATGATGGTTTCCATAACTTGTCCTCAAGTTATGGATAATCAAAAGTCACTTCTTTAAATTGTAATTAAAGAACTAAAGAGGTTTCATAAAATGAAGAGTCTTCATTTCTATGAACCATTAAAACTCATAAGTTACAAATTAAAGAGACTTGGAATAGTTTTAATTCTTGCCCTCAAGTTTTGGAATTTGAAAAGTCTTACACTCTAATACTTTAATTCCAAATTAAACCTTAGATTTTTAAAAAGTTTAAAAATCAACACTTATACTATTATTATAATTTTATTATATAGATATGTATAAGAATATGTCATTCTTACCGTTAGTCGGCCTCATTCACGAAGCCGGTCTATAAGGGGGTATAAGGTTGTTGCCTATAAAATGGTGACTTAATAGGTTTCCACTCTCACCCACCGCTTCCTTGATCGGTGGAGGGTCGTTAGCCGAACAGGTAGGATATGACTTTAAATTCTCATTAAAAGTATAATGAATTTTAAAGTCACTATACATTATAAATTCCCAATCTTAGTTACTTTAGGAAAATGTGAATTTGGTGCTAGCCCATAAAATTAGAGTTTGTACCTTACCAAGTCGTTTGTCACACCCCGAAACCGAAGGCAGAAACGTTCTGGGGCGGAGGACGTCATGAATATCACAACCAATGTACATAGTAAGCGTAGTAAACACAAAGCATTACATTACATAGAATTATTACATCTGTTTGAAATCAAAGTGTTACAAGTGTCATACATACATATATATCATATGAACAAAAGTAAAGACATGACTTCTATGCTCCGTCTTCGCCAAAAGGATCGTTGGGTACCAGTCTAATGTGGACGTGAGAATACAAGCAGTTTGAAAATCAGCATAAAGCTGGTGAGTTCATAAGAGGTTTGTTTTCTGAAAATGTACAGTTTCCTTTGGTTTTCCGAAAAAAGTTTGTTATCCAAGAAAATCCCATATTTTCTTATAAGTATAGTTGAATTATCCGTTTATTATACGATCCGGTTATGTACAGTTTGTTATCCCAGGAAAAACCCTTATTTTCCTTAAAAGTAAAGTTTAGTTATCCACTAGTTACACGGTCTAGTTAAGAATAGTTCAGTTATCCCAGGAAAAACCCTTATTTTCCTAAAAGTAAAGTTTACTTAAAGTTCTGAATTTCCGTTAAATACAACAGTGTATAGTTTATTACATAAAACTATATATTGAAAACCACTGGGAATTACCATCCAGTACAACAGTAGATATTTTTAATACATTAAAATATTGATTGTAAACCATGGGAATACCATCTCGTACTAGATATAAGGTAGTTTTAATATACAAAACTATAGATTGAAAGTCATGGGAATACCATCCCGTACTAGATATAGATTGAAAACCATGGGACTACCATCCCGTACTAGATATAGATTGAAAACCATGGGACTACCATCTCGTACTAGATATAGATTGAAAACCATGGGACTACCATCCCGTACTAGATACAGATTGAAAACCATGGGACTACCATCCCGTACTATATATAGATTGAAAATAGATATAAAATCAAATCCGTGAATAAACTTATATTAATACGTATTATGAGTCGGGTAACCATGCTAATACGACACCGAGACCTCCTTGACGTTCATCAGATGTCGGACGATATCCAGAATTTGTCACCCCAGGCATGCCCGCATAACTGTAGCTAGCAGTTTAGGTGTAGGATTGTCAGTCCCGAATAGATCTATTCACAAATTCCATGCTCTCCCTCCAGGAGACTCTGGTTACACTTCCAGGGAGGATTTACTGATAACCCAAAGGGTGTAATAATGAAGAATCTCATAAGCTAGTATTAAATTATTCACGGTGTTCTCAGACATTATCAAACATACTAATCGTTTTGAAACATAATACAGTGAAAATAGTTAAATACAATGGAATTATCTGGCAATATACTCTAAATTAAACAGAGAAAAACTAAATCAGACATAGTTTATCTATTAATTTTACATAAATTTGTGCTCGTAAAACAAGAAATAAAGATCCCAAATTATTCCCATAATAATTTGATTGATTTGATTGTTTCCCTTACTGTAATTGAAATCCATGTATTTATATTCAAATAAAACATCCCTTATGCTCTGCATAAATGAGGTAGCGATATCTAAAAGTTTGCCAGATATTTATAGAATTACACTAGTTTTAGGTTTTGAAAACATTTATTGTTTGCTTGTATTCCCCCCTGAAAACATTGAAAAACATGGAAAAAGGTGTTGCTAAGTGTCAGATCGGGGCTTGAAAACGTGCGAGGTTCCTATGTAATATGAAATGATACATAATTGTATCTAATTAGACTTTGAATCCCTAATTAGATAATATTATACACTCCAAGATGCGAAAACACTTCAAAATAAGTGTTTGGAGTGACCCGAGTGACATCTAAGGACGTATATGGCTTGGAAATGGAGTTTACTCTTCAAAAGCAAACTCATAAGAGAGTTTATGGCCCTAATGACCCACTCCCCATGAGTTTACGGCCATAAACTCATGGTGGGGTGTTCTAAGGTGCCTAATGGTCTTACAACTCTTGTAGGGTAATGTTAGGCTTTATTTCAATGCATATGAATGAGATTTGAACATCCTAAGGATCATTTGAGGAGTTTACGGCAGTAAACTAGGAGTTTACGGCCGTAAACTCTTATATGCCAAGTCTTAAGGTGTTTTGGTGGTCTTAGGTAAATTATAATGCACATAGGAAGTTTCTAGGGTTGATTCCATGGCTTAGGAAGTGACTGGGACTTGAATTGACCATGGAAAAGTAGTTTACGGTCTATGAAGATGTTCTTGGGAGTGTACTACCTTAAACACATGAGTTTTCAACTGTAAACTCATGTTTGTCCAAGATTCATGGGTTTTAGTGGTTGTAGGTTAAGCACACAAGGTTCTAGGTCCAATTCCAAGCCATACAAGGTGTTAAAGGCACTTTAACACCCATTGGAGGAGTTTAAGGTCTAAGGAGATGTGTTTAAGGTCCAAGAATGTTCTTGGGCCATAAACTGAAGTTTGTCCCATTTGTGTATGATTTGGTGCATTTCTTGAAGGATTATAAGGTTCTATATTCTCATGGAAGCTTGTTGGAGGTGTTTAGGGGCAAACTAACACCTTAAAATGAGTTTACTCCTTATGAATAGGTGTTTACAGTCCAATCATGTGCTTGGGCCGTAAACTCATGTTTACACTCTAATTTTTGAGTTCAAGGTGTTCTAAGTCCAATTTGGTAAGTCCTTAAGTCATATCTAAGCTCCAAATGAGGGTTGGAAGGGTTTTATGGCTCAAAAACCCCCATCTAAATGTGTTCACGGCCTAAGGATGTTCCAGGGCCATAAACACATGTTTATGGTCCTATTTCATATACAAATCACGAATTTGAAGGCTAAAGGTGTTATACTAGGAGCTAGGATAGTTACCTTGATGATTTGGAGCTTGATTTGGATGATTTTGGCTCAATTTCGAGTTTTAAAGAGAGAGAGTAGTGAGAGAAAGTTATGGGATGGGCAAAAGGCTTTAAATGAAGGTCCACTCATCCTTTATATAAGGTTTGAGTTTGTGGCCCGGAGGAAATCTACCCGATACTGACGTTAGACGAGGCTTTTGGTCACACCCGATTAAGTTACCGTAATTACGACTTAGATGAAACTAAATATTTTCTAAACGAAAATAGAAAATATTTTAATGTTTTAAAATGTATCCCGACACTTATGAAACCTAAATAGAAGTCGCAATTAAATTAATTTAAAACAAAGTTAACGGGAAAATTGGAACGTAACGGCTTTATTAACGAAAGCGGGTTACAGTGACGGAATAAATTACGGGTTGTCACATTATCCCCCCGTTGGAGGGAATTTCGTCCCGAAATTCAAACTTTAGATACGACTCAAGGAATTAGGAAAGAGATACGGATACTTCTGTTTCATCGGATCTTCACGCTCCCAAGTGAACTCGGGTTCTCACATGACATTCCAGCGAACCTTCACTATCGGGATATGGTTTTGATTCGTACATCTAGTCTCTCGATCTATGATTTCGGATGATTCTTTCATGAAGTTCAGACTTTCGTTGATTTTGGTCTCATCAAAGGGATTACTAAGGTTTCATCGGGTAGGCACTTCTTAATGACAGTGATGTGGAATACCAGATGAATGCTGCTAAGTTCTGAGGATAGTCCGAGTTTGTAGGCTAAGGGATCGATCCTAATGAGGATTTCAAAAAGTTCTATGTTCCTCGGGATACGCGTTTTAGAATGTAACATGCCTTCTTCGATTACTACATGACTAAAGAAAATGGTTAGACCAAAGGGCATCACTACATCTTCATAGTGACTATATCGAGTCTTGAATGCTGTTTTGGAACATCATTCCTATGAACTTGTAGTTGAATGGGTAACTTTTGCATCTCTGCTGGAGCCTATCGATGCGGAGATTTGGCTATAGGGTTTGCTCCGGGAATTGGATCGATGCAAAAATCTACTTGGCATCCGAAGGGAATTCCCGTGAGCTCTTCGAAGAAGACATTAGGAAAAATTACAGACTTCCGGGATGCTCTCAAGGGAATTCCTGTTTCTTGTTGATCACATAGGCTGGGAACTAAGTTTATCGCTAATGCTCTCTTTCTCACCGTTGGCCATCTCGAAGGTAAACGTTTCGGTTACTAGTTGAGGACTATGCTTACGAAGATGTTTGAATGAATTGCTAACAGATTATCTTTCAGTACTAGAATTGAAAAGGATTGCAAGTATAAGGGCTGTCAAGGAACAATATACCTGTGGCAACGGTGGGATTGGCGGCTGCCTCATCTTGTCTTATAGCTTGGACTCTTCCAGTGTTGCCAGTTGTTGCTGCCTTGGGGCAATTTCTCTTGAAATGCCCTACTTCGCCACAACCATAGCAGGCCTGACTGACACCTGCTCCGGATGATTTGTTGGTTGATTGGGCTGGTTTTTTGCAGTTTCGAGCAAGGTGGCCCTTTTTGCCAAAGTTGTTGCAGAGTCTTTCGTGACATGGCCCGGGAGTACGGTGATGGTAGCTGCATTTGTCGCACCAAGGAAGGGTACCGGTATATCCGCTGGTAAGATTCTGAGCAGTGGAACCAACAACAGAAA
Source organism: Lactuca sativa (assembly GCF_002870075.4). Taxonomy (NCBI): domain Eukaryota; kingdom Viridiplantae; phylum Streptophyta; class Magnoliopsida; order Asterales; family Asteraceae; genus Lactuca; species Lactuca sativa. The sequence continues at coordinate 54,294,942 of NC_056625.2, forward strand.
CAACAGCAGAGGCAGTAGCAGCGTGAACTGCTACCATTTGCTATTTCTTAGAGGATCCTTGTGTAGTTTGGGCCTTCCGCTTGTTCAAGAATTCCTTTTTACTTCCACCACTACTCTTAATTAGCTCAGGAGTGGTGGTCTCCTCATCAGGGTTATCTCTGTGATCGATCAGGGTTTGCGCCAGACATTTAGCGCTGTCATAGGTGTCTGGCTTCGGAGCCAAGACATTTCCTTTGGTTGGCTGGGTCAACTCCCAGATGAACCTCTCAATCTTTTTACTCTTCAGGGTAACCATTCCCGGACAGAGTAGTGCCAAGTCATCGAATCTTGAAGTATAAGCGACTATATCGGAATCCTGCATCTTTAGATTCCATAGTTCATGTTCTAATTTATGCATCTCGCCCCGTGGGCAGTACTCGGCAAGAAGAAGATCCTTCATGGCCTCCCAACCCATAGAATTAGCTATAGGTAGAGTTAAGGATTTGACTCGGCCGTTCTGTGACATCCCCATTTTCACGGCCAGAAAAGACCAATTTTGTTTATGCTTTATAAAAATCAGAGTTCTTCTTTTAATAAAAATGTTACGGAATTTGTTCCCAGAAAAACACGATAAATACGTTATTAAAACATTTTCGAAGAAACGTATTTTATTCATCTTAAAACGTTTGGGATGTCATCGTTAATACAGAAACATAAGCATAAACAGAACTTACAATTATTTACACTAGTGATCTACATCTCTTTAAATATCTCAGTGTAATGTCACTTCATATCGTCACCTGTGATATAAATAAACTGAGTGGGTCAGGTTGGGAAACCTGGTGAGTACATAGGGTTTTCAACCCACAATAATATAATTATTATGTTTAATCATTAAACAGTTAACCCAATTACCCATCCCCATTATCTTCTTTATTCTTAAGGATCTACCCTAAGAATCAACTATTTCTTGTTCATTCATTCCTGAGGAGTATCCTAAGGAATAGGTCTGAATTCCATCATTGTGAATGACACATCTGTCAAGCACAATCTGCTAGATCTGTCACTAGGGCGCAACTACCAAAATTGTGACATTCTCTATGGGGCGCATCTGCTGAAATAGTCCTTTAGGCGCATCTGCCGGGGTTATGAGGTTCTCTAATAGGCGCTTCTGCCGGTAGAGTCCTTTAGGCGCTTCTGCCGGGTTTTATTGACAGTATCATTTTCGAGAGTCCACTCACAATACATATCAATGGGTTTTTAGAGTACACCATTGAACACGTCGTTCACAACACCTACAGCTTGCGAGCCTGCTAGTGTTCCACTGGACTGTCTAGAATAGTCCGTGGTTGTCATCCATACTCTGCTGAATGACGGGGCCATCATTTTGGAAAAAGGCTTCTCGCATCGTCCACCTCTCACCCTCACCTCACGGTCTATTTTACCTCTCAACTCATCATCCAACTCATATTTCATCTATTACAACTACCCATGTCTTACCCCAACATTTTCGTAGATATAAAATATATGTACAGTTTAAATCATTTAAAACATGTATAAAATCGTTCACCGAGCATAGACAGCAAGTAAACAGATAATATGCACACATAGCATGTAGTAAATACTTCATATCTATGTGTAAGTTGAAGGGGACCATGCACTCACTTGAAAGGTGATGACTCAGCACTTGGACAACGCTTCGATACTCTCAAAATGATTTTCCTTTGATAAAACCTAGTACCAATACCACTAGGGTTTAGTCTATCAATAACCGCGACAAGTTAATTAGTCTGACTATTATTATTATTATACAAGCGTTAATAACACTCAATATAACTCATAATAATAGCCTAAAGAATTATTTTAAGGACCTAATAACATTCCTATAATTATTTGAAAGCTATATTAAAAATTGCGTAAGCGTAGCACACTTACAACGAATTTTATCGAAAACCGAAACTTATTTGGAGCAGCGTTTCGAAACCGAAAGACTCCTTTTTCTCGGGACTCCAGGAGCCTCGGGGCTTCCCTCGGGAGCTAGGGGTTTATCTAGGGTTTAGGGGACTCAAAAGGGGTTAGAGAGAGAAGGTAGTTTAGAGAGAGAAGTGAAAATGTGTGAAAAATCTAGGAGAATTCGCATGGTATTTATCGGGAACGAAGTTCGGATTTACACTGGGTGTACCGAGGGTACGCTGGGCGTACTCCTCGGATAAGATGACCAGCTCGGACCCAGCTGTCTTGAACACCATCGGATGGATCAGATCAGACCTACGCGGGGTGTAACTTCTTCGTACGTGGAGCGTACTGCGAGGGTGGCATGTCACAATCCAAAGCGAAGCCTTGGTCAACAAGCAACGGCCCAGATGCAGCCACGTCATCAACCTCACAACAGGTCTCGCAAATTTACTTTCCGACTTCTGAAAATCATAACTTTCGCATATGAGCTCCGTTTTTGACGTTCTTTATATCCACGCGAAGGTGGGAAGATACTCTACAACTTTCGTTTAGACTCCGTCGGCTAATTTTGACTCAATTTTAAATTTTATATTATTAACAGGCCGGGGACAGGATTGGTCCGTTAAATCCTCGTAACTTCTTCATCCGACGTCCGTTTTCGCCCATCTTTTTCTCGTTACACTACTCTTAACGAGATCTTCGATTCTCGTTTAGGTCGTGTCGGCTAAAAATCACTCGACCTAATATTCGAATTTTGGGTTGTACACAAGTAATCCGAAACTTCGAAAAATCATAACTTCTTCATACGAAGTCAGATTTGGGCATTCTTTTTATCGATGCTCTTAGTTTAACATATTCTACGACTTTCGTTAGAGCGCTAAGGCAAAATCTCGATCTATCGTAAATTTACTATTTACGTTTCCCGGTGCCGTGCTGGTTCCGACGCGAAACTTCGACGGGTCATAACTTCTTTGTTATAACTCGGATTTCGGCGTTCTTTATATGTATGGAAACCTTGTGACATATTCTACAACTTGGTTAAGATTATTTATTCTAAATAATCTTTTGTCAAAAAGTCATTTTTGACTCCTATTGCCTCTAATTTGACTAGCTCGGATTTGCGGGCGTTACACGTTCCACCAAGTAAATGCATTATCGGTAAAGGTACAAGTGGCGAACATCACTTGATCAGATTCCGAACTGGCACAGATTTCAAAGATAGATTCGATTTTCTCGAACCATCGGGTTAAGGAAATGACACCTCCAGTGCCATCGAAGGACGTGGGTTTCGCGTTCATAAAATCTTTATAGGAACACTTCTTTCGTTGTCATTGGCTACCTTCCTGGTTTTGGGGCTGGGGACCACCTCCTGAACCACCGGGGTTCATTTGCGACATGGCGGCTGCCACTGTGGCAGTAACAGCTGCCTGAAACATTACATGATCAAATTGAGGAGGAGGTGGTGGCGGATTGTTGTTCTTTGAGTTGGGTCTCTTTCTTGGAGGCATCTTGATCTAAAAAGATCAGGAAAGAGAGGATGGTAAGTCCTCTGAATTGAATCAAGTGATATGGAACAGGAGATATCTCATTAAGACAGCTATAGAATTCTATTAAGCGATAAAGCATGAAAGAGTTATCAAAGCAGATAAACTACCGCTAAGGAATGATTGAGGAACAACGTTGGGATGAGAATTTCTATAACAGATTTGGCTCAAGAAATACTCCCATAGTATTTCATGATTCGCTGTGACGACGGCTCGTTCTTTGGGTATTGGGTAAGTTTTAGGCATGTCGCATACCGCAGTCACTCCCAAGGACATGTTGGTCGTGTCTTGAATGCATATAGTTGGCTAGGCTATATTGATCCTAGACACGACTACATAACTGCCTAGGTTTAACCGCATCGTACAACACCCATTTACTTATGTTTTGTTCAACTTCTAGTTACGGATTTCGACGGTTATGTATACTTGTATACTTTTGAAAATACTTATACTTTAAGGTATACTTTTAGTTCAGAGCACTTAGGCCCCTTAGTGTTTATAGTCTTATACCATGTAAGGTTTGGTATACTAGTTCACTATAAACAAGGGTAGGGCTGGCAATTCTCGACACGACACGCGACACGACCCGCGACACGACACGAAATAAATGGGTTTGGGTTGAGTTTTTCAACCCACCAACCCGCTAACCCGCCAACCCTCCAACCCGTTTATTAAATGGGTCATTTATGGGTTTCTCAAAAAATAAACGGGTTGACCCGCCAACCTGTTTATATTCTTAATAAAAAAATTATTTTATTTTTAAATGTATTATGTATCAAGTATTAATATTTAATAATTATTACAAAAATATACCATTTATTTATAGACCATTTGACTATTTTGACATTATGACTCGTGGTGAATGGCCTAATGTCATAAGTCATAACCTATAAGGCTAAGCTTGTAACATGTTTCTATGAATGTTTTTAATTTTTATTTGGATGTTTAAGACTTAAATATGTAAAATTCGGACCCATGAACCCAAATCTAACCCACGAACCCGCCAACTTGTGAACACGTTTAAATAAATGGGTTGGTGGGTCATATATGGGTTTATGTTCCAAACCCGCCAACCCGTGACCTGCCAACCCGTGACCTGTATATTTAAATGGGTTGTGTTTGGGTTGACATATTTTGACCCGCCAACCCAAACTCGACACGATTGCCAGACCTAAACAAGGGCTCTGATACCAATCTGTCGCACCCCGAAACCGAAGGCGGAAACGTTCCGGGGCGGAGGACGTCATGAATATCACAACCAATGTACATAGTAAGCGTAGTAAACACAAAGCGTTACATTACATAGAATTATTACATTTTTTTGAAATCAAAGTGTTACAAGTTTCATACATATATATAATATGAACAAAAGTAAAGACGTGACTTCTACGCTCCGTCTTCGCCAAAAGGATCGCTGGGTACCTGTCTAATGTGGACCTGAGAATACAAGCAGTTTGAAAATATGCATAAAGCTGGTGAGTTCATAAGAGGTTTGTTTTCTGAAAATGTACAGTTTCCTTTGGTTTTCCGAAAAAGTTTGTTATCCAAGAAAATCCCATATTTTCTTATAAGTATAGTTGAATTATCCGTTTATTATATGATCCGGTTATGTACAGTTTGTTATCCCAGGAAAAACCCTTATTTTCCTTAAAAGTAAAGTTTAGTTATGTAACGACCAAAATTTCAAAACAATTAAAACTTTTCAAAACCACCCATTTTAATAACGTTGTTACAAAAAGGTTTTCAATACAAAATATTTATTGTATTCCCAGAATCATAACACCACAAAAGTATGAGGAGCGGTACGATCACGCCTTCGCCTTGCCACGATCTCCTGAAGAACCTGAAAAACATGAAACCACAACTGTAAGCCCGAAAGCTTAGTGAGATACCCCCAAAATAACAACCACAAATACCATACACGCATAACATGCCATAACTTGCGGCATGCACCATCAGTCCTACAAACCCCGGTGTGACCCTTCCCACACTTCCCACAAGTGTGGCTGCTCAAATCCCCCACTCTGACATCAACGGTCTTGGACCGTTTCGGCGCTGGCTGCGACTGCACCGGAGCCTGCCTCAACTCACGCATCTGCAACTCAATCTCTAACTCACGCCGCCTAGCAGCCTCCTGCAACTCCAACAAGGTCTCGCATCTCTGCGCAGACACAAACTGCCTGATATCCCTCTTGAGCATGCTCAGATATCGAGACATCTGAGCCTGATCTGAAGCGAACTCTGGGCAAAACATCGCCCTCTCAGTGAACATCCTGGTGATCTCAGTCACCGACTCCGAGTCCTGCTTCAGCTCTAGGAACTCCTGAGCCAATCTCTCCCTCTCAACCTGCGGAACATAACGAGTACTGAACATTTCTCTGAACTGATCCCATGAAACCGCAGCCCTCTGCGCCTCCGAAAATGACCCCGTGGTCAACCTCCACCAATCCTTCGCCCCGAGCCTCAACAGGTTCAGAGCACACCTCACCCTATGATCAGCAGGGCATGAACACGTGAAGAAACATCCCTCCACGTCAGACAACCACCTCATGGAAACAATCGGGTCCTGAACTCCGTCTAATGTGGGAGGCTTCGTCCTATCGAAGTCCCGATACTGAAAACCCCGACTAGCTCCTCCCCCTGCCGCTGCTACAGCTGCTGTAGCCGCCGCGGTAGCCGTCTCGGTGAGAGCCGCATAACGCTCATCAAAATACTCAACCATGGCGGTCTTAATCGACCCAAACAGCTCTGGCAACTCAGCCCGGAACAACTCCGCAATCTCCTCACGCAGGATCTCACGAATCCTTGTGTCCAACTCGCTCGTGCTCATCTGACCGACAACCTCGGGCGGCACCGATTCACCCGGAACCCTCTCTCCAGCTCCCGATCCTGACCCGGATCCACTCTCATCATGCCTCAGAATCTCCATACTGAAAAGAAACACCACACAAAATCTCAGACTCTTCCCACACCCTGGGATCCAACTCTCTCTCAACCCACCCTAGAGATCATGGTTTCCCTGATACGCGTATGGGTCCTGTGCTTTCAGTAGTTCGGGCCCATACTACCTTCCACACCTACCCACATTTGTATGAAGTACTACCACAATACCCTAGAGAACAAGAATAACAATAATCAACCCTCACCACTAGAGAAACACTGAGAATCTCCCATAAGGGACCCTAGGCTACATGCATCACAAATCAGGCAACATATCATGAAATCCTAAAGATCCCTAGCCTAACACTAGCATGTTGTTCTATCAAAGCTCAAAAACAAATAACATGCATGGTATTTTGGGGTTACTTACTGGCTCTGGCTGATCGTACCTCCGCGTCCTCTTTTTAATTAATTTGAAAACCATTTTAATTTCTCTTTTTAAAACCCTCCTCGATTTGAGACTGGAGTCACACGAATGTTCCTCCAATTCACTCAAACCAAGGCTCTGATACCAACTTGTAACGACCAAAATTTCAAAACAATTAAAACTTTTCAAAACCACCCATTTTAATAACGTTTTTACAAAAAGGTTTTCAATACAAAATATTTATCGTATTCCCAGAATCATAACACCACAAAAGTATGAGGAGCGGTACGATCACGCCTTCGCCTTGCCACGATCTCCCGAAGAACCTGAAAAACATGAAACCACAATTGTAAGCCCGAAAGCTTAGTGAGATACCCCCAAAATACCAACCACAAATACCATACACGCATAACATGCCATAACATATCCGATCACAGAACAGCCATGCTCTCCGGGTCTACTGTGTGACTGGTCCGCCGCACCGGCCAACAGTCCACCTGGTCCACCCTCTGAGTCAACCCGCATACATCGAGTCTGCAGTGTGATTGGTCCGCCCGTTCCCGGGCCTTCAATCCACCTGGTCCACTCTCTGAGTCTACAGTATGACTGGTCCGCCCGCACCAGGCCTTCAGTCTGTCTGGTCCACTCTCCGAGCCTTCGGCACGTCTGGTCCGCCCCTACCGGGACCTACAGCCTATCCGGACCGCTTGCTGGGCCTACGGGACAACCGGTCCGCCCTGGGTATCTTGGCCTACTGCACACAGCAGGACCCGCCTCAACCCAACTCCAGTCCAAACATCCATTTGCACATATACATACAATCATCTAACAATTCACAGATAACAAACAGATCAACAGATCACATAACATGCCACTATCCTAACCAGGATACCGACCTAACAGGTCACTAACATAGCATCTCCCTATCTCTCTGGATACCGATCTCAATCAAGTCTCTAGCATATACCATCCTAACTCACAGGATGCAAACATGATAAAGCAGTAACATAAAAACAACTACCCGGATCTCAATCCATTAAGGGCCGGCCTTGGTGCCTTAGACCCCGTTGATATAGTGAGGATAACTCACCTCGAAGCTGCCGACTGAACAGATAACCCAAGTTACTCCGATCACTGATACGATCTCCACCACTGGTCAACCACCAATGCGCTGAACTCAAAACAACAAACAATAATTACCAAAATGCCCCTGGACACCATTGGTCAACCCTTGGACAAAGACAAGGTCAAAGTCAACTCCTGCCTGACCCTACTAGCCGAGTCAACCCTATGACTCGCCGAGTTCCCATACTCAGACTTCACTCCATCCGCGACCTAACTCGCCGAGTCACCCCGAGACTCGCCGAGTCCAACAACTCAGAGTCCACTCGCACACGACTCACCGAGTCATCCCTTGACTCACCGATTCTCAACTCGACCAAAGAATATCGGAACTCTTCGACAAGACTCGCTGAGTCCAAGAACAGACTCGCGGAGTCCAAGGCTATCATCAACCTACTCACCAAGTTGTTCATACAACTCGCCGAGTTGTTCATACAACTCGCCGAGTTGTTCTTCCAACTCGTCGGGTCCCAGCTCATCTTCAAGCAACTCGCCGAGTCCACCCATGTGACTCGCCGAGTGCCACCGATCTGAATCCTTTCCGAAGCATTATAGGCCATGCAAATGATCCAAAACATAGATCTAGCCTTATACAACTCATCCATCACGTAAAGTGGCAAACTTTACGTGAATCTCAAGAGATCTAGGCTTTAATTACTTATAACTAGGGTTTGGGACTTGCAAGCTTCACTAAACACTCCAACACAGGGACTTTCATGCTCTCTGATTCTCCTCCCTTGCATATCTGAGGTAGCAACCTCAGATCTACCCTCTAGACTTCCATTTACACCCTTAGACATGATCCCACAAACCCCAAATTGAAGAAACAACATACAATCAGACCAAGAACGGGATATTACCTCCAATGGACGCCCCCAACTGCAATGAAGTTGATTCCAAGCAAAGCCCCTTGCCCCAAGCCTTCAATTCCCACAAATTCCTTCAAAGATTACTTCTCCAAGCTTTAATCCACTCAACAATAGAGCTCCTCTACGATTTAGGGTTTCTAGAACTCAAGAGGGAAGTAAAGAGGCTGGGGAAGGAACATAATGTTCCTTATATAGGGCTCAACCTCGAGAATTAGGGTTTTCTCTACCCAGCGCCTACTCGCCGAGTCCGTCTCATCGACTCGCCGAGTCGGCTACTTAACACGCGGTCAAGCCGCGACTCTACTCGCCGAGTCCATCCATGGACTCGCCGAGTCACTCTTTCCCAATTAACACTTTTGGCCCTTCAACTCTACTCTCGCTATTTCGGGATGTTACAAGTTATCCATTAGTTACACGGTCTAGTTAAGAACAGTTCAGTTATCCCAAGGAAAACCCTTATTTTCCTAAAAGTAAAGTTTAATTAAAGTTCTGAATTCCCGTTAAATACAACAGTGTATAGTTTATTACATAAAACCATATATTGAAAACCACCGGGAATTACCATCCAGTACAATAGTAGATATTTTTAATACATTAAAATATTGATTGTAAACCATGGGAATACCATCCCGTACTAGATATAAGGTAGTTTTAATATACAAAACTATAGATTGAAAGTCATGGGAATACCATCCCGTACTAGATATAGATTGAAAACCATGGGACAACCATCCCGTACTAGATATAGATTGAAAACCATGGGACTACCATCCCGTACTAGATATAGGTTGAAAACCATGGGACTACCATCCCGTACTAGATATAGATTGAAAATAGATATAAAATCAAATCCGTAAATAAACTTTTATTAATACGTATTGTGAGTCGGGTAACCATGCTAATACGACATCGAGACCTCCTTGACGTTCGTCAGACGTCAGATGATATCAAGAATTTGTCACCCTAGGCGTGCCCGCCTAACTGTAGCTAGCAGTTTAGGTGTGGGATTGTCAGTACCGAATAGATCTATTCACAAATTTCATGCTCTCCCTCCAGGAGACTCTGGTTACACTTCCGGGGAGGATTTACTAATAACCCAAAGGGTTTAATAATGACGAATCTCACAAGCTAGTATTAAATTATTCACGGTGTTCTCAGACGTTATCAAACATACTAATCGTTTTGAAACATAATACAGTGAATACAGTTAAATACAATGGAATTATCTGGCAATATACTCTAAATTAAACAGAGATAACTGAATCAGACATATTTTATCTATTAACTTTACATAAATCTGTGCTCGTAAAACAAGAACTAAAGATCCCAAATTATTCCCATAATAATTTGATTGATTTGATTGTTTCCTTTACTGTAATTGAAATCCATGTATTTATATTCAAATAAAACATCCCTTATGCTCCGCATAAACGGGGTAGCGATATCTAAGAGTTTACCAGATATTTATAGAATTACACTAGTTTTAGGTTTTGAAAACATTTATTGTTGGCTTGTATCCCCCCCCCCCCTGAAAACATTGAAAAACACGGAAAAAGGTGTTGCTAAGTGTCAGATCGGGGCTTGAAAACGTGTGAGGTTCCTATGTAATATGAAATGATACATAATTGTATCTAATTAGACTTTGAATCCCTAATTAGATAAGATTATACACTCCAAGATGCAAAAACACTTCAAAATAAGTGTTTGGAGTGACCCGAGTGACATCTAAGGACGTATATGGCTTAGAAATGGAGTTTACTCTTCAAAAGAAAACTCATAAGAGAGTTTATGGCCCTAATGACCCACTCCCCATGAGTTTACGGCCGTAAACTCATGGTGGGATGTTCTAAGGTGCCTAATGGTCTTACAACTCTTGTGGGATAATGCTAGGCTTGATTTTAATGCATATGAATGAGATTTGAACATCCGACGGACCATTTGAGGAGTTTACGGCAGTAGACTAGGAGTTTACGGCCGTAAACTCTTATATGCCAAGTCTTAAGGTGTTTTGGTGGTCCTAGGTAAATTATAATGCACATAGGAAGTTTCTAGGGTTGATTCCATGGCTTAGGAAGTGATTGGGACTTGAATTGACCTTGGAAAAGTAGTTTACGGTCTATGAAGATGTTCTTGGGAGTTTACTACATTAAAAACATGAGTTTACAACTGTAAAATCATGTTTGTCCAAGATTCATGGGGTTTAGTGGTTGTAGGTTAAGCACACAAGGTTCTAGGTCCAATTCCAAGCCATACAAGGTGTTAAAGGCACTTTAACACCCATTGGAGGAGTTTAAGGTCTAAGGAGATGTGTTTACGGTCCAAGAATGTTCTTGGGCTGTAAACTCAAGTTTTTCCCATTTGTGTATGATTTGGTGCATTTCTTGAAGGATCATAAGGTTCTATATTCTCATGGAAGCTTGTTGGAGGTGTTTAGGGCAAACTAACACCTTAAAATGAGTTTACTCCTTATGAATAGGTGCTTACGGTCCAAGCATGTGCTTGGGCCGTAAAATCATGTTTACACCCTAATTTTTGAGTTCAAGGTGTTCTAAGTCCATTTTGGTAAGTCCTTATGTCATATCTAAGCTCCAAATGAGGTTTGGAAGAGTTTTATGGCTCAAAAACCCCATCTACATGTGTTCACGGCCTAAGGATGTTCCAATCTACATGTGTTCACGGCCTAAGGATGTTCCAGGGCCGTAAACACATGTTTATGGTCCTATTTCATATATAAATCATGAATTTGAAGGCTAAAGGTGTTATACTAGGAGCTAGGATAGTTACCTTGATGATTTGGAGCTTGATTTGGATGATTTTGGCTAAATTTCGAGTTTTAGAGAGAGAGAGAGTAGTGAGAGAAAGTTTTGGGATGGGCAAAAGGCTTTAAATGAAGGTCCACTCATCCTTTATATAAGATTTGAGTTTGTGGCCCGGAGGAAATCTACCCGATACTGACGTTAGACGAGGCTTTTGGTCAAACCCGATTAAGTTACCGTAATTACGACTTAGATGAAACTAAATATTTTCTAAATGAAAATAGAAAATATTTTAATGTTTTAAAATGTATCCCGACACTTATGAAAACTAAATAGAAGTCGCAATTAAATTAATTTAAAACAAAGTTAACGGAAAAATTGGAACGTAACGGCTTTATTAACGGAAGCGAGTTACAGTGACGGAATAAATTACGGGTTGTCACATCGTTAGTGGAGCGTGTGTTGTTAACCGGCACACTAACATGGACTAGTAAGAGGGGAAAAGGGTAACTTGACTTTATTATAGATCGGTGGAGCATGTGTGGTTAACCGGCACATCGATTAGGTAATATTGTTAAGGGTACCAAGTCAATTTGTATGGTTATTCACACCTTGTTTGTGATCCTCGACATCGCAGTCACAAATTTGAGAGGGCACATTCGAGATTCAAACATGCCATTGAAAAGTTCAATGTATCTCAAAAGATCTACGAGTTTCAAAACCAATAAAACCTAATAATAAAATATTTCGTTCTTATGGTGGAAATTGGTAAATCATGATTTACCTACCTTCAATTATTTTATAATGTGGATTACGGCATCCTACTTCCACCTATAAATAGTTTGTTGGATCCTAGCCTTAATACTTCATTTGGGTGACTTATTAAGGACTCTTAATCTAACGAAACTTATCTTCCTTTTATTCCAGATGTCTTCCAATAACGTTGCTAGCTCAAACCCTACAGGCTCCTTTTCCCTAATGAACTTGTGTGGTAAGGTCATCTTTGATGGATTCAACTTTAATGAGTGGATCAGAAACATCAGGATGATTACCCGCTACGAGGACAAAGAATATGTCCTTGACAGGGAGCTTAAGGTTGTTAATGAAGCCACTGTTACTCCTGAAGAGTTTGCAGAGTTCATTGCACATGAGAAGGATGCCACCAAGGTGTCCTGCATCATGATGGCCACAATAACTCCGGAACTCCAAAAATCTTATGAAGATTTCTACCCCTATGAGATGCACCTAGATCTGATGGAAAGGTACCATCAGAGCGCGCGTCAAGAGAGGTATGAAATAATTTCCTCCATGATAACCGCAAGGATGAAGGATGGTGAACCCATCACCGGTCACTTACAGAAGATGCAGAGTTTCGTTGACCGGTTGCTAAAGCTCAATGTTGACTTTCTTGAGGAATTGGCGATTGACATCATTCTCCATTCCTTACCTCCAAGTTATGATCAGTTTCGTATGACTTATCATATGAATAAGGAGGAAGTCACACTTAGCAAACTTCAAGGACTCTTAAGGACAACTGAAAATGGCCTTAAGGGTAAAGCGGTTGCTACTTTAACTCCTTTAACAACCCTTGTGCTTGCAATTAGGTAAGGGAAGGGTAAGAAGAGGAAAATCCCTTCGAAGGATACCAAGGGTAAGAATCTTGATGGTTCCTCTTGAAGTGGGACAATGAAAGGTCCCATTACTCCTTCTTCAAACCCAAAGGAAGCACAATGTTTCTATTGCCAGGATAAGGGACACTTCAAGCAAAGTTGCGCCAAATATCTGCAAGATGTAAAGGATGGGAAGGTTAAGCCCACCCATGCAGGTATTTACACAATATTGTCTAAAAACGCATCTAATGCTAATTCTTGGGTGCTTGATACAGGGTTTGGTATTCACATTTATACTGATTTGCAGGCACTAAGAAGAACTGAGCAAGTGGAGCACGGGAAGATAAACTTAGTCATGGGCAACAGGAAAGCATCACCTGTTACTAAGATAGGAGTTTATTCTTTATGGCTTAATAATGGGTTAATGTTAGATTTGAATAAGTGTTGTTACTCGCTCAAAATGGCGAGAAATATTATTTCTTTTCATGGCTTGTACAAACAAGGTTTTACATTTTCATATGATAATAAAAATGGTGCTATTAATGTTTATTACAATGATGTATTTTACTTTAAAGCAATACCTTGTGATGGTGCATATGAAGTTGTGAATGTTGTAGACAATTTAGGAAATAATGCATTGTATATTGATTCTTCTGATAGCTTGGACAAAGCATCCTTGTGGCATTGTCGTCTTGGACATGTTAACAAGAAGCGCATAGGCCAACTCCAAAAGGCTGGAGTCTTGGAATCATTTGACCTCAAGTCAGATGATAGTTGCGAGTCTTGTTTACTTGGAAAAATGAAAAAGTCACCCTTCACAGGTACTTGTGATAGGGGTGAAGGTTTGTTGGACCTTGTACACACGTATGTGTGTGGGCCCTTCAGAGTTGCTACAAGGGATGCTAATCGTTATTATGTGACTTTTACTGATGATTACAGTAGATATGGATATATTTACTTAATCAAGCATAAGTCAGAAACCTTTGAAAAGTTCAAAGAGTTTAAGCAGGAAATTAAGAATCAATTGGGCAGGAACATCAAGATGCTCTGATCCGATCGGGGAGGAGAGTATCTTAGCATTGAGTTCCTTGACTATCTTAAGGAATGTGGGATTGTCTCACAATTGACACCTCCCAGGACACCACAGTTGAATAGTGTGGCTGAGAGGTGCAATCGAACCTTGTTGGACATGGTTCGTTCCATGATGAGTCGAGCTTCGTTACCAATCTCTTTCTAGGGGTATGCCTTAGAGACTACCGCCCATATCCTTAATCTAGTCCCTACTAAAAAGGTTGCCAAAACACCCCACGAGATGTGGACTGGGAAAGTGCCCAATTTGGACCACATCAAAATTTGGGGTTTTGAAGCTTTTGTGAGGCGTGAGACTCATGACAAGCTTGAACCCTGAAGCGAGAGGTGTATTTTCATCGGCTACCCACAGAGATCCTTTGGTTACCTCTTCTACAGACCCAGTGATAATGTGGTCTTCGTAGCAAGAAAATGAGTCTTTCGTGAGAGAGAATTCATAAGCCAAGGGGACAGTGGGAGGCAAATTGACCTTGAAGAGCTTCAAGAGTCAAGTGGTGAAGGAACCTCAAATGATGTCAGCCAATCTGAGGAGGAAACTCCTGTTGAGCCGATAGATGAGTCTGTACCTCCAAGACGTTCCACTAGAGTGAGGAACACACCTAACTTTTATTATGGTTATCACATCACCACTGAAGGTGATACATTTATCAATGATAGTACACTGATAGAGTTGGATGAACCTAATAATTATAAGGAAGCCATGGTAGGCCCTAAGTCTGCGAAATGGAAGGAGGCTATGGACGACGAGATTCAGTCCATGTATGACAATCAAGTTTGGAACTTGGTTGACAATGTACCAGGTCGTAAGACAGTTGGGTGCAAATAGATCTTCAAAAAGAAGACCGACGTGGATGGGAAAGTACACACTTATAAAGCGCGACTGGTTGTGAAGGGCTTTAATCAAACTCCGGGAGTTGACTATGATGAGACCTTCTCACCAGTAGCTAAGATTAATTCTATTAGAGTGTTGTTAGCCATAGCTGCATTTCATGATTATGAAATATGGAAAATGGATGTCAAAACCGCTTTCCTTAATGGGAAGTTGGCTGAGGATGTTTACATGGCTCAGCCAGAGGGTTTTGTCGATCCAAAATACCCTAATAGAGTGTGTAAGCTTGAAAAATCCATTTATGGATTGAAACAAGCATCTCGCAGGTGGAATTTTGCTTTGATGAGAAAGTCAAAGAGTTTGGTTTTTCTAGGAGTGAGGATGAGTCTTGTGTGTATGTCAGGGCTAGTGGGAGCATAGTTAGCTTCTTGGTGTTGTATGTGGATGACATACTTCTCATAGGAAACAACATCCCAACTTTGCAGGAGGTTAAGGCCTGCCTTGGGAAGTGTTTTGCTATGAAGGACCTTGGGGAAGCTGCCTATATCCTGGGGATAAGGATATTGAGAGATAGGAGTAAGAGACTAATTGGACTTAGTCAAAGTACTTATATGGATAAGGTACTGAAGAGGTTCAGTATGCAAGATTCCAAGAAAGGAGAATTATCAATCCAGAGTAACGCCAAGCTAAGTAAGACTCAGAGTCCGAGCACAGAGGCTGAGATAGCTGAAATGAGTCAGATACCATATGCTTCCGATGTGGGCTCGATCATGTATACTATGACTTGTACTCGCCCAAATGTGGCCTTTACTTTGAGCATGGTCAGTAGATATCAAGGGAACCCTGGCAAGGCACACTGGACAGTGGTAAAGAACATTCTCAAGTATTTGCGGAGGACTAAGGACTGCGTCCTTACCCTCGGAGGCAGTGATGACTTGAGAGTGGAAGGATATAGTGATGCTAGCTTTCAAACTCATAGGGATAATTTCCGCTCTCAGTCAGGCTGGGTCTTTATCCTAAATGGAGGAGCAATTACTTGGAAAAGTTCCAAGCAGGATACAGTAGCTGATTCAACTTGTGAATCAGAGTACATAGCAGCAAGCGAGACAGCAAAAGAGGCGATATGGCTAAAGAACTTCATTGGAGACCTTGGAGTTGTACCAGCTATAAAGGAACCAATGGAAATTTTCTGTGACAGTGAAAGTGCGGTTGCTTTGGCTAAAGAACCAAGAGATCACGGGAGATCTAGGCACATTGACAGAAAATACCATTTCATCAGACATAGAATAGAATAAGGACTCCTCGTGGCAAAGAGGGTATCATCAGATGAGAGCCCGACAGATCCCCTCACAAAGGGACTGAGCAGGGTTAAGCATTTACAGCATGTGAGGCGCATTGGGCTGAAGGATGATATTAGTTTCAATAATTAGATTCCTGAAACTTGTAAAATGTAATTGACATTTGATGATAAATAAATGTTGTTATTTATTTATGAGTAAGGTGTTACTATCTTGTGTTGATTGTTTACTATGTTTCAATTTTTGCATGTTTTTACTTCCAGAATAATCATGTTATTATTCAAACCATACACAATCGGTCAAACTTTGGAAGTAAGTATTGATTCAAGACTGTCATGAATTTGGATTGTATGATTTGTCTAAAGTGTTTTAGACAATGCAAGGGTTGCTACAACATTTGATGAGTACTCATAAGGGCTGAGTATTGGATTCAACCCACGCTCACTTGCATCACTTCATAGAATTTAGCTCGAGTGATCGTGAGACGGTAATATCATATAAATCTTTAAACCTAGAGATATGAGTTGTTGACTATGAGTTGGTTATTCATTGATTGTACGAAAACGCCTTGGTAACTCGATGTTATAAAACGTGACTTTATGAATAATTCAACAAGTAGTTAGTACAAGCATATCAGTCGAAGTTTATCTGTTCCTTCTAGAAATAGAAGCGATATCTGGGCCCCTCGATGATTTGGTTTTGACCTATGTACCGGTCCCGGTCAGAGCCTAATTGATGTGTTCAATTTAGTTCTATGTCGAAAAAAATCGGAGATTGAGAAACAAATGTTGGACAACAAGTAAGACCATGTTCCATGTGTTTATCCGGCTGATATCATGAGAGCAGAGGATTATATGATCACTTATCTTAAATGGCATATCATCATCATCACAGTTCCGAGAGACTTTAAAAGAGCTATGATTGCTAGTCGGATTTTGAAGTCATATTTGCAAATATAGTTATTAGACTTATCCAAGTGGGAGACTGTTGGATATAGTGTCTAAGTCCATAACTTTATTTGGTATGTACTTGACCCGACCCGGCATGGTCCATTTGGGTTGCATGGCATTGCAATACTTAGATAGACTAAATGAGAGAATAAGGCACTTATGATTATTAATATATTATAAGTTCTAATATATTAATAATAGTATTATTCAATTAGTATTGATCAAGTATTAATCTAGTATTAATTTGGTGATCAAAGTGAGACTAATTAAATATATAGGGTTGATTATGACAATCATCAATTCTTTTATGGTGGATTAATGATCCATGGTTTGTGGGTTATGGATGTAACCATTTGGAGCTCCATGGATAGTCCATGGGAGTTACAAACCCATGGTTCATGACAAATGAAGAGTCATGACAATTATGGGTCATCTTAATGAAACCCTAATTGTGACACCACTATAAAAGGGACCCTTTGGCTAGCAAAATCGGCACCTAGTGTTACTAGAGAGGGCATAACTGATTTTGAGTGTAAGAAGTATTCTCTCAAGTTATTTCAAGTTTTGTGGTGTTGTGTGAAGCATTTGAGGCACAACATTTGGGGTGCTAGGCTCACAAAGTCTTAAAGGAATCCAAGCAACAACAAGGTATGTATTTCTATTAGTTTTCATATTTTATTTATTCCCCATGCCATGCTAGTTAGGAAATAACCTTGAAAAAGAAATTTGCATGTATATAGAGAAAACATAGATTCAAGGTTATTAGGGTTGCATGTACACTTAGGAAGTGTTAGAATGTTCAAAACCCATCACTTTGTTCATACTTTACCTTGTTTATCTTGAGTACTTTGTTGAGTTAACTTCTTTAGGCTTTACTGGTTTATCCAAACTTGATTGGACTTAGTATTAGCAACCATTGTCGTTATTTAACTCAAGGTTTGAGTTTCCACTCCTTGTCCGTGCAATCATTATTCTTATAGGGATCTCTATGAGAGTTTCATATTCATCAAACTAAGAACACGAACTTAGTTAAAACCTCTGTAATAACCATTGACCTAGTAGAGTGGGCAATGTTATGTATAGATCTATATGAGTTGACACCCCTTGCCATTGGTTCTAGCTACAACCTTCGTTTGAAGAGACAAAATAGGCGATAACTTCTTTTGTTCTTTCTTTATTCACAACGTTGATGAACCGTCATTGGGACTATAGCACCATCATTTTCGTTGTGTTTCGTAGAGGCGGATTCAAGTCATATGGCTCGGTTATAAACCCCACATAGCCCGAAAATTCACTTCAAAAATACTAATACAAGTTAGAATAGGACTGCATGTAGTATAAGGATATACTATTAGATTAGGGCTAAGTGTCAGTGTTTTATTTAAATAAAATAAACAATTAAGAGTATACAACACAGAATCATGTTGAACTCAACTCATATTTCATAAGTTAATCAATATTCATACTTGTATGGGATACAAGTACAATTACACTTAAGTCGGGACAACACTTCTCATTATTGTTCTTACTCAGAAATATAAAAGTACCATTTTATATTATCTGATAACTGTTCATTTTTATATAAAATTTCTCTTTTATCAAAACAAACCGAGTTAATACTTGTAGAACTTACAAAGATTTTTTGTTGACGTATTTTTAAATGTGTGTATTCTTAGGAAATTGGAAGCTGGATTTCAACCTTCATGAGTTATGGAATAACCTATCTTTCTTCGTCTTTTGTTGTTGGCCACCCTATTCGGACCTTTGTTTATGTTAATTTACGCATTGCTAAACTTGTTTTGTAAACTTGCGTTTTTGGAATTCTAATCGATGAAAACTTTGTAATTCGATATTTGAAATTATGTAATATCAAATAAGTGTTTGTACAACTCATTGTATGTTTTTAACTATGATCTAACTTCAAATTCGCATCCTTAGTGCTTCCGCTGCGTGTCGGGCTATGAAGGATTGGTATCAGAGCTAACGACTATAGTGAACTAGTACTTTCTTAAGCGAGCATAACTATAGTCTAGGGCTTACTCTTGTAGGGTTAGGTATACCCCTATCCTACAACATCATACAATTAGTTTCACTCTTTAGATCTACGATTCTCTGTAGCGATGTACAATTACCTACACATAATACTCATGGTGAACTCATCTTGGACGAACCCCATGCCAATTTAACACGTTTAACACAATTGTAGTATTATCACTTATATTTACGACAATATTTTCATGCGGCTCGTTTTTCCTTGAACCATTTGTAATAGGATGAAAAAATGTCTCACAAGAGATCAACAAGTTAACATCCATCACGAACAAAATCACTTGACGCAGCTACAATCGAGTTAATAATCTAACAACAAATTGCTAACACTTTGGCCACTTACGAAACCAATAAGAACAACATCTCTAAACAAAGTTGAGTTGAATGCAGTATCCATGGAAGTAATACTGAAGTTCCGATGGCATGTACATACAAAGAGTTAATGAACTACAATCCTATATCCTTCTACATAAATGAAGGAATTGTAGGAATGAATCTCTTTATCGAAAAA
This sequence comes from Lactuca sativa, assembly GCF_002870075.4. Classification (NCBI taxonomy): domain Eukaryota; kingdom Viridiplantae; phylum Streptophyta; class Magnoliopsida; order Asterales; family Asteraceae; genus Lactuca; species Lactuca sativa. The sequence goes on from NC_056625.2 coordinate 54,314,811, forward strand.
ATGGAATCAATATTCCATGTCAGCTACTGTGCAGAAAACTACCATGTTAAGTTTTCCACCTACACTTTTATGGACACAAACCTTACCTAGTGGAATTATTATATGAAAATTATGGGCATTAACTCCGCTTATGCCACAACTTGGGAAGCAATAAGAATTATGGAGCTTAAACATGACGGGAACATAATTTTTAGCTTACTCGTCCCAATTCGAAGATCTCACAATGTTATGTCTGAGTTTTGTAACTAAGAGGACAAGACGATCGATAGGTATATAAAAGGTCTAACTCTACCAATACAAGAGATGGTTACATCTCTTGGACCCAACACCTACGATCATTCCATGAAATTGGCCATCATTCTAACAGACAAGTTGGCTCGACAAGAAACCATAATAAAAAAGAAGGAAGCCACGAAAGCTAAGGATAAAAAAAGGAAACATGATGGTAATTCCATGAGAACATGAACTCAAGCCTCTAAAAAAGAAAAACTCCAAGAAAACTTATGTTGCACTGAACATTATACAAAAGTAACACCTAGGAAATAAACCATTACGAGACAAGTGTAACCACCATCACATGGATGCTTGCTTTATCTTCGAAAGGTGCAACAGCAGGGGGCACACTACCAACTTTTATAGAAGATCATCAATGAAGCAAGTTACGAGTGCAGGAACATGCACTGGAACAGGCACTAGTAGAGGAAAAATTTTATTATGAATGTGGTGAAACTGGATGCATTAAGAGAAACTGCCTAAAGTTAAAGAATGAAAAAGTAAAGCTCGAGTTAGAGAAATCGTGATGGGAACGAAAAATGAAATTCGGGAACCATCAGTAGTAACTGGTACGTTTCTCATTACCCACTTATGTGTTGAATTACTTTTTGATTTAGACAAGCATAATAGTTTTATGAACCCTGAACATAGACATACTAGGTCCCAAACCTAATAGACTGAAGGAAACTTATAGCATAGAGATCACTAGTTAACTGTCGAGAAATCTACTTATGAAATCCTAATGAACTTCATCCTATACCTTTACCTGATCAAATATAGGATTGGAAAAAGAATTATAACCAAGGATGCAAGATTCCCTCAACACTTATATTTCTTAGTTTTTAACCAATACTTACCACTTGAATTTGTATTTATTACCTTGTTTTAGAAAGTAAAGAAAAAGAAGACTTTCATATTCATCAAAAATAATCAAACATAATATGATTAAAAGAGGGAAAAAATCACTTACATGATAATTTTGTGGTTTTCTACTTTTAAGGGATGTTTGTAAAGTTTTTCACTTACAAGTTTGAAGCATTCATATAGCCTTAAGCAATGACCATCATCCCATCTAGAAACTGATGTGTAAAAAATTTCATACACATGCCTCATTGTATTATGGCTATAAAATTAAAAATTCTTGGTGCAACTTTCAACGTGCAATAATATCGATCATGTCATGTATCTTGTAAACTATGGCCATAAAGTCATGTCTAATGTTAATTGAAGATTCAGTTTTAATCTGCCAGATTTTTTCCTTATATGACACACAGGGGGTGTAACACCTTGTTTCGAGTTGTTTCATAATTCCAGGCCGAGACCTTAAGATCAAATATTATAAGGCTTCAAGCTGTAGGGAAATAGATGTTTAGACCCATTTGGAAGTGGGTAATGTAGATTATATGATCCAATAGTTTGGTTTGTGCTTTGGAGCCCAATGGGATAATGGTAAAAGTGATGCTTCAAGATTTTTATTTGAATTAAGGATTTTAATTTGAGGTGTTTGAAGTCATAATTAATTAGATAGGGTTGTGAAAATCCTCAATACCTTTCCGTGGATATAAAGATTGTTGAAAACAGAGTTAGAATGAAGAAGTTATGATCGTTTGAAGTTATGAGGATCTTGGGCTAAGCTGAGCACGTTGGGCATACAGGGCGTACTATGTTGGGAGGATCGTGGAGTGATATCCAGTACATTGGGTGTACCTATAGTACATTGGGCGTACTCCATGTAACACTTGTTCCAGGTATCATTTAATTTACCTGATTTTTTAGGGTTTTGTGCATGGACTCAACGAGTTGGGGAGCTCCAACTCAGTGAGTAGAAGTTATTATGAAGACGTGAATTTTTAATCCTACTCGACGAGTCAGAAGGCCTCGATTCAACGAGTAGGCGCTATAAGGGAAAACCCTGATTTTTAGGGTTTTCACCCTATTTAAAGAACATAATCCGCCTCTTATGGCCTCCCTCACCATCCTATTAGCCAGATAAAACCCTAGTTAGACCTTGCACATTCTTGAGTGAGAAAAAGAGTTTTTGTGAGCAATTTCGGTGTGTTTGTGAAGGATTTTAGAGCTTAAACAAGAAGGAGCAAGGAGAGAAGCAGTAGATTCGACATCTACACTGTATTGGCCACCATCTTGAGGTATAAAGTCGTTACCTTGAGCTTTAGTTGCTTAGATCCCTTTTCTTGGAAGTAAATGGCCATTTTTGGTGCAAAATGGAGTCATAATTGGATTTGGACTTATCACAAGGATATGGTTCCAGATCTGGATTGATCTAGGTCCTTAATGACATAAAGTTGCTCACTTTATTCAGCTTAGGCCCTTTCCATGCACTAAAACCTTGTAGGAAGCTTAGTTTTGATGTTTTAGCCTTGTGAGGCCTTGCATGCACGTAAAGTTTGCAACTTTATGTGGTAACTAAACTAGGGAAGGGTGGCTCTGGAGTTTGGGACCTTAGATCCCACTGAAAAAGGGTTGAACACAAAAAGGGATGGAAGGAACTCGTTGAGTCCTTAGTTGACTCGATGAGTCGGTTAGGGTTTACCCATTTTCGAAATTCTGAATGAGTGCAATGAAGGATTGGGGTTTTGGAACTGCATGAACTCTTAGTTTTTGGATATTTGGGCGAGTCACTTAGGTGACTCAGCGAGTCAACATGGGATTCGGTGTACTGGACTCAGGAGGAACTCGACGACTTTTTAGGATGCACTTGACGAGTAGAGGTCAACATGGACTGTTGACCTTAACTGTTGATCTTGACTTTGACCAGGGTTGACTTTGAGAGTATTTATGGGATTATGACAAGTTAATCACATGTTGATTATAGGCAGTTGAGGGGGAGCACTGCGTGGGATATATTTAATCTTGGCTTGTCAGTTCAGCATTCAAGAGTTGAGTCTCCTCACCATACAAATGGGTCTAAGGCACCAAGGCCGGCCCATTTTATAGTATGTGGTACACTATCTACAATAGAGATATGTGGTATGATAGTTAGATATATGTTAAGTGGCATGCTAGTGATTATATGATACTTGCAAGGAAGGCCATGACGGATCCCATGGCACTTGGATAAGACCATGTGGGGGAGCTCATGGTAGTCGTATGAAAGCCCATGTAGGGGAGACCGTGGCTTGTCAGTTAAAGACCAGGGGGAGCCCATGAAACTTTGGTATAAGACCATGCGGGGGAGCCCATGGCATCCTTATATGTATGTATGCATGGCTTATGTGATATATGTAGCTTTTATTGCTAATATGATATGTGTTATGTCGATTGTGTGTGGGGTATGCTCTTGGGAATTAACTAAGCATTAGCTTACAGTTTGTTGATTTGTTCCAAGTACATCCAAGCCTAAGGGCAAGGGCAAGGCTTGATGATGCGGCGTGCACTCTCTCGCAGGCGTTATTATGGGACACTGTGATGTTTTGAAATAACATTTCCGTTATTACGAATTTTAAAACAAATGTATTTGGATTTCAGGATTTGTGGAAAGTATTTTGGTTAATTAAAAATGAAAATTTTCTTTTGAAATTTGAGCCTAAGAGTGATTTGGTGGATTTTTGGTGCATTTGGAAGAAGAAAAACACCTTGGAGAAGTGTTGGTTGTCTTGGAGCTTGTAGATGCATACCTTGTTCATCTTGATTTAGCTTTTGGAGCTATAAAGTTTGAATCGTGATGATGCATTTGATAGATATAGCTAGTCTTGGGTGTTCTGAGCTTTTGGTCACTTTAGTGCATTAGGTTTAGATCTTGTGACCTTGTTATGGATAAAGTTGGAAACTTTATCCATCTAAACATCATACTGATTCACATCTACAGGTTTGAGACTTGGATTTAATGGATTAAGATAGAAAAGATGCACTTTTGGTCCCTTTGAGACTTAAAGACTAGATCTTGGTTGTTTGGACCATTCTAATGGATAAAGTTGGAAAATTTATCAATTGGGCCTATACGAACGTCAACACCTATATATATATATATATATATATATATATATATATATATATATATATATATATATATATATATATATATATATATATATATAGTCTATTGACATTACCACAAAGTCTCTCGTCTCATTGGTTTTGGTTAAAGATTTTAAGACCTATTTTGCATTCTAAATTCCATAACTTAATAACATCCTTAGTCCAACAAAATGGTTCTCTTCCCAGCCCATCGTCGGCCATTATAAACCAATAGCTTGCAAGGCTCTTTGAATATGAGTAGTCAAACCATCACTCTAAAATGATCTTCCTTTTCCACGATACGCGCAACATTATTCGAACTATGAATTCTATAGGATAACTAAGCTTGTGGGTCCCAAGGAACTTGAGGCATCAAAAATGCAACCTGCTTCAGTCCTTCTTGGTCATTTAGACCACTTCATGCCGCTCCTCGAATGTTGTCCTTTAGAGATGAATGTATCTTCCTTAACGTCCGGATATATCAATGATCCTCAGGCTCGCGAATAAGAAGAGACAATGCTCCGAAAACAAGAACATTAAGACTCCTAAGAGTATACAAGAAAGTAACATATAACTCTCAACACACACACCCACCCCCCGCTTAAAGGTCTAAAGCACCTAATTTAGTCAATCTACACTATGAGTCTGAACACCAACATCCATGCTCAGTTCGCTCACAGCATGACTCTGATACCAACTTGTAACGTCGTGATTTTTACCATATTTTTTTTCTTTTTAATACTCTTCAGATCAAAATAGCTCTACAACAATTAATTCTCAAGAAACAAAAGACTAACGTCGTTTATGGATGGATTTTCGAATCGTTACAGATTAAGCTCTTAATAAAAGGAAATGATGGTTAAACATACGTTAGCTTAGGGGTATTTTGGGTATTTTGATTATAAGTATGTTGGGCGTACTCAGCTAAGTTGACTCGATTGACTTTTTGACTTTTAGACATTCACCTGTTTTTGTCCCAGTTGACTTAGGGGTATTTTGGATATTTTGATTGTAAGTTATGTTTGGTCATGCTCCAATGAATAGGTGACCAGTTGAGCTGATATTTGAAGTAGTGTCATGTTCAGCGATCTTTAAGACTAAGAGGTGAGTTTGCTCACTATAATGTAGGACACAAGGGATTATATGTGCTTGTAGTCTTTGTGACTCCTTATATATGTGTGTATGCTTGTGTGCCTGTTTGCTATATGTATGTAGGGTTAAATAGACTCGGGGGTGAAATAGACCCGATACAACGTTGTGTTGGCATATGAGTTGAAATAGACCGGAGGGTGAAATAGACCTAGTACAGCCTTGTGCCGACATAGGAGTTGAAATAGACCCAGGGGTAAAATACACCTCGTATAGCCTTTAGCTGACGTATATGTATGTTGTATTTTGGGGAACTCACTAAACTTTATACTTACGGTTTTATGGTTACGATTTCAGGTACATCCGGTTCGAAAGGTAAGGGTCCGACTTGATCGCAGCTTATCAACCCAGGTTTCCGCAACTTTATGATTTTGGGACTGTACTTTGATAACTATTTTTACTCTAATATACGTTTGAATGATTGAAAAGGATAAATGGTGTTTATTGTCAAATTAAACACGAAATTTTTACCTTATAATTTTTGGGACGTTATAGGGGGTCAATATATAAATTTTTAAATTTGTGTAATGGAATGAACATAATATAGAGGACATCCACAACATCATTTCAGCAAAATAACGATATATGAGATAAAGCTCATTAAATTCAAATGATGAACTAAATCTAATCCATTACCACCTCGAAACAATCTAATCCATCATTTAATTTTGATGGAAAATACTTTTTTTAATAAGCATTCTTAGAAGTTAGAATCTGAATACAATGACAGAATAAGAGATTGAGAAACATAACTAACTAGAGAAGGAGGCCGAAGGCCTAAGGGTTGATGATGGTCAATGACAACAACCACATAAGTATCTGATTTTGACCGAGAGATAGAAATTGTGATGGTAAATATCATTGAACAACAAAAATATTGACGATTGAGGCGGCAAACGAGTTGACGATGGGTGATATCAGCGATGGAAGTATGGGGTTGACAATGGACGATGGTCGATTGGAAAAGGCGAGTGTCGAGATGGTCTTGTTCCTTCTTCTAGTTTTGGGAGAATGAAAGTTCAATCTTGAGTGTTGGTGCATTGCTAATAGTGGGTATAAAACCCTAGTTGGGCGGAAACTTTTCAATCTCAGCGGGAATACGAAAAAAAATTAGAACTTTCAAGTTGACGGAACTTTTAATATGTAGCGGGAATAGAAAAATTATAACTTTTACTTTAGTTATAGTGGCATAAAACAAATATGTGTCACTAAAAACATATTTTAGTGGCACAAAACAAAATATGACACTAAAAACTTGTACAACTAAATGTAATTTTGTTTGTAGTGGTATATGTTTCCTACCCCAGGCGTTTACACTAGTTAGGTGAGGTTTTTCGGCTTCATAAAGCTTTACATGGTCTCAAGAAATCACATCGTGCTTGGTTTAAGAAATTCTTCATAGTGGTTACCTCTCTTAGATTTGTCCAGAGCAATCATGATTCGACTTTCTTTGTTAAATGTATGAGTGCATGACATATTATTTTGTTGTTATATATGGATGACATGATTAGTACTAATGATGACCATAATTGTATTGAGTCTTTGAAGCATGCTCTAGTATTGGTTTGCTATAAAGGATTTTGTTGTTCTATTATCATATAGTACTTTTGACATGGATCCGATTAAAATCTGAAGTAGTTTGCGTAAATATTAAAAAAAATAAAAAAAAAACAACCAATTTTCACCTAGTCCAGGTCAGTTTTAGAAACCAATTTGCTCAGCTCTACGGCGTAAAAATTTAAGAAAACTTGTTGCTTGTGACTGAGCCCATGTTATCATCCCTTGAAAAATGAACACTAAAATATGCTACTCATTTTGACAAAAAAATTTCAAAATTTGTGTTTATTACCGGAGATTCAAAAGACCTAACCTTGCGGGTCCAATTCAAGCTTGGGGTGCGGTTTTAGTGGTTTTATTTTCGGGTTTCGACACTCGAATTTGGTACATTCTTTTTAATTTTATTGCATTTCATTTCTAATTTGGATATAATTATACTATGCATTAGAGTGATTAAAATTGAATTGCTTTGAATTAATTCGATTACATTGGCTTGAATTGTGCAAAATTGCAAGTTTGGAGTATTTTCCTGGTTTATAATTTTATTTTTGTTTGGATTGATTGGTGTAACGCCCCGTCTCTGGTATGTTGCTTCCAGTGGCATTTATTTAGAAGTTTTATTGAGGGACTCGACGAGTCTATGGCCTGACTCGTCGAGTAGGGTCGAGTTTTCGTGCACGTGTTAGTCGGCGAGTCCATATTCGGGACTCGGCGAGTCTGCCTGCCTGGAAGAAACCCTAAATCCCCGGGTTGCTCACTATTTAAGCAATGCTATGTGCCCCAAACTCGCCTCCTTCACCCTCAGAGAGCTGTGAGAAAACCCTAATCCATCCCTTATTGTTTTAAGTGCTTTTGTGTGTGTATTTTGAAGGCTTGAAGAAGAAGAAGAAAAAAGGAGCAAAGAGAAGAGGTGTAGAGCAAAGATCTAAGGGCAAATCAGAGTTCATTGAGGTCAAGATATCCCTAGATTTGTTCATTTAGGAGTTGTAAAGCCCGGATCTATTGCCTTTTTGAAGATGCTTTGCATAAGAACCCTAGATCTAGCCTTTATTATGCTTTTTGAGCCTTAATATCTTCTTGGTCGCTTATGGGCACGTAAAGATAGAATCTTTACGTGCTAATCGAGTTAAGGAAGCCTAGATCTATAAGTTTCAAACGCTGGATTCAAGCAGAATCGAGTTTAGAGTAGCTGCATGGATGTGACTCGGCGAGTCGGATGAACGACTCGGCGAGTCAAGTCACGAGTCCCGTTTTTCCCCTTTTTGAGTGATGTCGAGTGGAAGCCTGTGAGTAGTAGAGTGGACTCGGTGAGTTAGAGGGCAGACTCAGTAATGGAGGGACTCGACGAGTTGTTCATACAACTCGGCGAGTCCAAGGCAATCTTCTTAGCTCAAGAACAACTCGTCGAGTTGTTCATATGACTCGGCGAGTCGGATGAAGATTGTCTGAGTTCTTGGATCGAGAGGGTACTCGTCGAGTCGATGCCATACTCGACGAGTAGCCACGAGTAGGATTGAGAAGTGAGAATAGAGACTCGGCGAGTTGGCGGCCTAACTCGGCGAGTCAGGTCAACTGTGGGTTGACTTTGACCGAGAGAGTTGACTTTGACCAAGGGTAAACGAGTCATTTTACCCCAGTGCAATGTTTAGCATTTGATTGAGTGTGTTTATGGACTTGTAGCCGGGGAGATACCGGAGCAACAGCAGTTAGCTTCCAGAGCCATTCACACAGCAGCCAGTTCACGAGGTGAGTTTCCCTTCAGTAGGAACGGGTCTAAGGCCACAATGCCGGCCCGTTCAGTTAGCCGTAGTTTCTGGACTTCGGTCCAATACAGTAGCTAGTATGTTTGACGCCTTCGTGGCTCAGACAGGAGTTATGTGTTTATGCTAGATGATATGTTATGCTATTCCGTGTTCAGTCAGATTCGGACTTCGGTCCGATGTAGGGGACGGGGAGTCCCAGTTAGCTTCGAACTTCGATCCGATGTAGGGGACGGGGAGTTCCAGTTAGCTTCGTACTTCGGTCCGATGTAGGGGACGGGGAGTCCCAGTTAGCTTCGGACTTCGGTCCGATGTAGGGGACGGGGGTCCCAGCCAGTGTCGGACTTCGGTCCAATGTAGGGGACAGGGGGTCCCAGTCAGTGGGCAAGGCCCAGTATGTGTTTTTATGTATTGTATGGTATGTGGTAGTTTGGGGGAGCTCACTAAGCTTCGTGCTTACAGTTTCAGTTTTGGTTTCAGGTACTTCCGCAAGCAAAGGGAAGAGCTCGGGATGATGGCATCGCACACACCATAGCTTCAGTTTTGTCCTGGGAGTTGATTTAGTGTTCTTGATATGTTTGGATACAGTTGTTATACAGTTTTTCTCACAGTATTTTATTATGGTTTTTGAAACACGCAGCATATGGTTTTATTATGTGATACTCAGTCTCGTGGTTTTGTTATAATAAAAGTCGAAATTTTTGGGTGGTATTTTTGGGTTGTTTCAAGTTGGTATCAGAGCCTTGGTTTGAGGGATTCGGATACACCTCCGGGTGCATCTGAACTCAAACTAAGGGAAAGATAAAAAGATTTTCAAAAAGAAAAATGTTTTCGAATGAAGTTTTGAAAAGCACTTAGAAAGAAAAGAATTTTCAAACAAGATAAGGGTGTGGTGCATGCGATCAGTCGAGCTCAAGTAAGTACTCCCAAATTACCAATACAAGTTTTATTATTATGATTAATTGTTCCAGTTTCAGTAGAACAGCATGCTAGTATAGGACTAAGGATCTAGGAGGATGCCTTATGTGCCTGCTATATGTGTTACAGCTTTATGAGAATTGCATGCTAGTATTGAGCAGATAGCAGTAGGATAGCCTGTTTAGGTTATGCCTGGTAGCGCGAGCTTAGCATTGTATGCTAGTACAGTTTCTTGTTATGAGAATAGTTTTGCCTGAGTATGTTTCCTTTATCCGAATGTTGCTTGCTTTGTGCTTTGTGGGACTCTGAGTGGTGGGAGTTAGCCATTAGGTGAATACGTCACATCACATGTGAGCAGGGTTGAATAATCTCAGAGTGCTGGATTTGGCCCTATTGCGCAGCTCTTGTCTGAGTCCAACCGTTGTAGGGACGAGTCTTTTACTCGAAGGATTATCCGAGCCTCATTGCATGTGATGGTATTCAGGTGGTGGCTAATTAGCATTACAAGGAGGCCTTCAGCAGCTGAGGACTGGTTTGAGTGGAGTCAGAGATTTCCCCAGGGCAAGCCTAGGATGAGAGTAGCAGAGATCAGTAGTAGTAAAAGTGACTTGGTGGAGTCAAGGCAGTTCTTGAGGAAAGTACGGATAGATGTGGAAGGTAGTATGGGCCCGTACTACTAAAAGCAGAGGATCCATACTCGAATCAAGGAAGGCCGAGACAAGACCAGGAAGCTAGTAGTAGTATCAATGATCCCTTGAGATATTTCAGTTTTCTGATGTTGCTATGATGTGTTTCAGAATGATGGCTTTGCGTTCGAGGCCAGCAGCCAGCAGTGGAGGTGTCGGGGAGGGATCAGGATCAGGCTCGGGGAACGAGCGCATGGATGAGCAGACCAGAGAGTTTCTTTCTTCAGAGATTACTCGTATCATTTTAGAGCAGACTCCTGTGATCTTCGGTTTGATCAAGGAGGGTATCCTAGAGCTGATGGATGAGAGATTGGGCACCTTCCGTGCCGAGGTGGCGGCCATGATGGGGTCGCGCACACTTACATTCAGGGAGTCCAGGGCATGTGGAGCTCCAGACTATCACGGGGCACGGGACCCCATAGCGAGTACTAGATGGTTGGCGGATGTGGCCAACGCGTTCCGCACGAGCAGGTGTCCCGAGGGGGACAAGGTTAGATTGGCGTCCTGTCTTCTGAAGGACAGGGCACGGGATTGGTGGGAGGAGGTCGTACATACCATTGGAGATGATGCAGTGTTGGATGCCATGACCTGGGCTGATTTCTCTACCAGGTTCAGGGCGGAGTTTGCACCAGTTAGCCAGAGAGTTTCAGGACCTCACCCAAACTACAGAGACCGTGGCGGAGATCACCGCCAAGTTCAGGGAGAGGGCTCTTCTTGTTCCTCAGTATGCAGCCGATGAGGAGATGAAGAAGGCCCGCTATCATGAGATGTTGCGGAGCGATATTCGCCAGTTTGTGAGCCGGTCCAGCTGTAAAACGTTGGACGACATGATTGCTAGGGCTCGAGAGAGGGAGATTGATCTTGAGATGGAGAAGAAGAGGAAACCGGAGACGGTTTCGGGTTCAGGAGGTTCAGGCAAAAAGCCCAAGGTTTCTGATCACAGATCCAGGGGTCAGTAGAGCCATGGTCGATGTGGCAAGTGTGGGAGGATGCACGATGGGGTGTGCAAGGCAGGGAATTCCGGCTGTTTCAGGTGCGGTCGGATGGGGCATTTGAGCAGGGATTGTACGACCCCTACTGCCATTGCAGCATCAGATCTGATTTGCTTTCAGTGCAATCAGAGGGGACATAAAAAGTCCCAGTGTCCGAGTTTAGCTGCAGTAGGGAAGGTGGCTGCACCTGCCCCTGCTACTTTGAGGATTACAGATGGCCGGCAGGGCCGAGCCGAGGCGCTAGTGGCGAAGAGTAGGGCGTTTCAGATGACAGCAGAGGAGGCACGGGCGACTCCTGATGTGGTGACGGGTATGTATCTTCCCTTCATCTCTATATTATTATTGATTTATTGTTGCTTATGATTATATGTTTTATATAGGGTCGTTCTCTGTGAACGGCATTTCTGCTATGGTGTTATTCGATTCGGGGGCTACCCGATCATTCGTATCGCTTGCGCTTAGCAAGAGATTTAGCAGAGCTCCAGGGGAGCTGGATTGTCCACTAGAGGTTGAGATAGCAGACGACAGGACCGTGAGGGTCGCCAGAGTGCATAGAGGGTGTTCTCTTCAGTTGTTTGGCGAGCAGTTTTCGGTGGACCTGGTTCCTATTCCCCTGCGAGGGAATAAGGTTATTGTGGGCATGGATTGGCTAAGCCCCAACGGGGCGGTGATTGATTGTGAACTTCAGCTAGTGAGGGTTCGCACTCCCAGTGGGGGAGAGTTAGTGATTCAGGGCGAGAGGCCACATCGCGGACCGACCTTTTGTTCTGTCGCAAGGGCGAGGCGCTATTTTCAGCAGGGTTGCGCTGGTTATGTAGCTTATGTCTTGGATGCCCGGGAGAAGCGCAAGACGACAGTTGATGATGTTCCGATAGTGCGAGACTTTCCGGATGTATTTCCTGAGGATTTACCGGGAATACCTCCTGAGAGGCAGGTTGAGTTTGGGATCGACCTGATTCCTGGTGCGGCTCCGATAGCCAAGGCACCGTATCGCCTAGCTCCCCCTGAGATGCAGGAGTTGTCTACGCAGCTGCATGAGCTGCTAGACAAGGGTTTCATTCGGCCGAGCAGTTCGCCTTGGGGAGCGCCGATCCTGTTTGTGAGGAAGAAGGATGGGTCGCATCGTACGTGTATAGATTACCGAGAGTTGAATAAGGTAACAGTGAAGAACCGTTACCCACTTCCGAGGATAGATGATTTGTTTGACCAGCTTCAGGGAGCGTCTTGGTTCTCCAAGATCGATCTACGCTCCGGGTATCATCAGATGCGGGTTAGGGATGAGGATGTGCAGAAGACTGCTTTCAGGACCAGGTATGGTCATTATGAGTTTGTGGTGATGCCATTTGGGCTCACCAATGCCCCAGCCGCGTTCATGGATCTCATGAATCGCGTGTGTAGGCCGATGCTGGATCGGTCAGTGATAGTATTCATAGATGATATCTTGGTATATTCCAAGACGCAGGAGTAGCATGAGGAGCACCTGAGGGAGGTGCTAGAAGTTTTGAGGAGGGAGAAACTTTTCGCAAAGTTATCCAAGTATGAGTTCTGGTTGCGCGAGGTGCAGTTCCTTGGTCACCTCGTCAACCAGAAGGGTATTTTGGTGGATCCGGCCAAGATAGAGGCTGTGATGCAGTGGGAGGTCCCGAAGTCTCCATCTGAGATTCGGAGCTTCCTAGGGTTGGCAGCGTATTACCGGAGATTCATTCAGGATTTCTCCAAGATAGCAGTGCCGCTCACCCGACTGACCAAGAAGTCGGTGGTATTTCGTTGGGGGCCCGAGCAGCAGGCAGCGTTCGAGACCCTCAGGCAGAGATTGTGCGAGGCTCCGATCCTTACCTTGCCAGAGGGAGTAGAGGACTTCGTAGTCTACTGTGATGCCTCAATCACAGGTATGGGAGCAGTGTTGATGCAGCGAGGCCATGCGATAGCTTACACCTCGAGGCAGTTGAAGCCTCACGAGGCTAACTATCGTACCCATGATTTAGAGTTGGGGGCGGTTGTGTTTGCCCTCAAGATTTGGAGGCATTATCTTTATGGGGTCCGTTATACTATCTACATGGATCACAAGAGTTTGAGGTACCTTATGGATCAGCCGAGTCTGAACATGAGGCAGAGGAGGTGGTTGGATGTGCTGAAGGATTATGATTGTGAGATCCTTTACCATCCAGGGAAGGCCAACGTGGTGGCGGACGCCCTAAGCCGCAAAGTGTCGGCAGCCCCTATCAGAGATTTGTGTTTGAGGATGACAGTGATTACTCCGTTGTTGGAACGGATCAGGGAGGCTCAGGTTGAGGGCCTCAAGGAGGAGAGGCAAAAGTGTGAGAGGATAGTAGGCCGAGTATCTTCGTTTGATTATGACAGTCGGGGATTGCTGACACTTCATGGGAGAGTGTGGGTACCGTACTGGGGTGGGGTACGACAGGTGTTGATGGATGAGGCTCATAAGTCTCGATTTTCTATCCACCCAAGGGCGACGAAGATGTATAGAGATCTTCGACCCGATTATTGGTGGCCCTGCATGAAGCGGGATGTCGCTTGGTATGTTGAAAGGTGCCTGACCTGCAGGAAGGTCAAGGCGGAGCACCAGAGGCCTCACGGCAAGATGCAGCCGTTAGACATTCCCGTGTGGAAATGGGAGGACATCACCATGGATTTTGTCACCAAGCTTCCCAGGACTGCACAAGGAGTAGATTCGATATGGGTAGTAGTGGATCGGTTGAAGAAGAGTGCTCATTTTATCCCGATCCAGGAGAGTATATCGGCAGAAAAGTTAGCCGATATCTATGTGTGTGAGATCGTGGCACGTCATGGGGTGCCGGTATCGGTGGTGTCAGACCGAGATGTCCGTTTTACATCAAGATTCTGGAAGCGGTTTCACGACGAGATGGGTACTCGTCTTCATTTCAGCACCGCTTTCCACCCTCAGACGGATGGGCAGAGCAAGAGGACGATTCAGACTCTCGAGGACATGCTCAGGGCATGTGTTCTAGACTTTGGTGGCAGTTGGGATACGTATCTTCCGTTAGCGGAATTTTCGTATAACAACAGTTATCATGCGAGCATTGATCGACCTCCCTTTGAGATGCTTTCTGGGAGGAAGTGTAGGACCCCGATTTGTTGGGGCGAGGTCGGTCAGTGGGTCGTTGGGAGCACAGAGGTGGTGCTCAAGACGACCGAGTTGATTCAGTAGGTCCGTAGTAGACTGCAGACTGCACAAAGTCGGCAGAAGAGCTACGCCGACAGGAGGCGTTCAGACTTGGAGTTTCGGGTGGGCGATATAGTCCTCCTGAAGGTCTCACCCTGGAAGGGTGTCATCAGGTTTCAGAAGAGGGGCAAGCTGGGGCCCAGGTTCATTGGTCCTTTCAGGGTTTTGGCCCGAGTGAGTCGGGTTGCTTATCGGGTGGATCTTCCTATAGAGCTTAGCCAGATCCACAACACTTTCCATGTGTCTCAGTTGAGGAAGTGCTTGGTGGATGAGTCAGCAGTTGTTCCCCTAGAGGATATTCAGGTTGATAATAGCCTGAATTATATTGAGAGGCCGGTCGCGATTCTGGACCGGAAAACAAAGACCTTGAGGAACAAAGCAATTCAGTTAGTGAAGGTGCAGTGGCAGCACCAAAAGGGGTCTGAGTGGACGTGGGAGGCTGAGGAAGAAATGAGAGAGCATTACCCGAAGTTATTTGCAGATTCAGCCGCAATAAACTTCGAGGACGAAGTCTGAGACAAGTGGGGGAGAATTGTAACGCCTCGTCTCTGGTATGTTGCTTCCGTGGCATTTATTTAGAAGTTTTATTGAGGGACTCGGCGAGTCTATGGCCTGACTCGTCGAGTAGGGTCGAGTTTTCGTGCACGTGTTAGTCGGCGAGTCCATATTCGGGACTCGGCGAGTCTGCCTGCCTGGAAGAAACCCTAAATCCCCGGGTTGCTCACTATTTAAGCAATGCTATGTGCCCCAAACTCGCCTCCTTCACCCTCAGAGAGCTGTGAGAAAACCCTAATCCATCCCTTATTGTTTTAAGTGCTTTTGTGTGTGGATTTTGAAGGCTTGAAGAAGAAGAAGAAGAAAGGAGCAAAGAGAAGAGGTGTAGAGTAAAGATCCAAGGGCAAATTAGAGTTCATTGAGGTATTCTCGGATTCCTTCTGTTTTATGCTTTAGACCTCCATTAGAACTCTTCTAGGGCTAGTTTGATGCATTTTCCAAGCCTTATAGTTGTATGGATGCCTTAATAGGTCGAGATATCCCTAGATCTGTTCATTTAGGAGTTGTAGAGCCCGGATCTATTGCCTTTTTGAAGATGCTTTGCATAAGAACCCTAGATCTAGCCTTTATTATGCTTTTTGAGCCTTAATATCTTCTTGGTCGCTTATGGGCACGTAAAGATAGAATCTTTACATTCTAATCGAGTTAAGGAAGCCCAGATCTATAAGTTTCAAACGCTGGATTCAAGCAGAATCGAGTTTAGAGTAGCTGCATGGATGTGACTCGGCGAGTCGGATGAACGACTCGGCGAGTCAAGTCGCGAGTCCCGTTTTTCCCCTTTTTGAGTGATGTCGAGTGGAAGCCTGTGAGTAGTAGAGTGGACTCGGTGAGTTGGAGGGCAGACTCAGTAATGGAGGGACTCGACGAGTTGTTCATACAACTCGGCGAGTCCAAGGCAATCTTCTTAGCTCAAGAACAACTCGTCGAGTTGTTCATATGACTCGGCGAGTCGGATGAAGATTGTCTGAGTTCTTGGATCGAGAGGGTACTCGTCGAGTCGATGCCATACTCGACGAGTAGCCACGATTAGGGTTGAGAAGTGAGACTAGAGACTCGGCGAGTCAGGTCAACTGTGGGTTGACTTTGACCGAGAGAGTTGACTTTGACTAAGGGTAAAAGAGTCATTTTACCCCAGTGCAGTGTTTAGCATTTGATTGAGTGTGTTTATGGACTTGTAGCCGGGGAGATACCGGAGCAGCAGCAGTTAGCTTCCAGAGCCATTCACACAGCAGCCAGTTCACGAGGTGAGTTTCCCTTCAGTAGGAACGGGTCTAAGGCCACAATGCCGGCTCGTTCAGTTAGCCGTAGTTTCTGAACTTCGGTCCAATACAGTAGCTAGTATGTTTGACGCCTTCGTGGCTCAGACAGGAGTTATGTGTTTATGCTAGATGATATGTTATGCTATGCCGTGTTCAGTCAGATTCGGACTTCGGTCTGATGTAGGGGACGGGGAGTCCCAGTTAGCTTCGGACTTCGGTCCGATGTAGGGGACGGGGAGTTCCAGTTAGCTTCGGACTTCGGTCCGATGTAGGGGACGGGGAGTCCCAGTTAGCTTCGGACTTCGGTCCGATGTAGGGGACGGGGAGTCCCAGTTAGCTTCGGACTTCGGTCCGATGTAGGGGACGGGGGTCCCAGCCAGTGTCGGACTTCAGTCCAATGTAGGGGACAGGGGGTCCCAGTCAGTGGGCAAGGCCCAGTATGTGTTTTTATGTATTGTATGGTATGTGGTAGTTTGGGGAGCTCACTAAGCTTCGTGCTTACAGTTTCAGTTTTGGTTTCAGGTACTTCCGCAAGCAAAGGGAAGAGCTCGGGATGATGGCATCGCACACACCATAGCTTCAGTTTTGTCCTGGGAGTTGATTTAGTGTTCTTGATATGTTTGGATACAGTTGTTATACAGTTTTTCTCACAGTATTTTATTATGGTTTTTGAAACACGCAGCATATGGTTTTATTATGTGATACTCAGTCTCGTGGTTTTGTTATAATAAAAGTCGAAATTTTTGGGTGGTATTTTTGGGTTGTTTCAATTGGATTGGAGTGAGGTGAGTGTGAGGGATAATTTTGGCCAAGTTTTTTCTTTGCTAGGTGCTATTTACAGGTACAATGGGAAAGAACAAAACCATTCCTGCGTCTCATGGTTCCTCCCGTGAAGGTCAATCATCGTGATCAACCAAAAATGTTTCCGCGGAGCATGTCGATCGTGGTGGTAACCTTGTCCTCACTAGTGTACAAATCAAGCAATTCATGTCCAACCTCCAAAAACGTGCGATCCGAGCCATAAAATTTTACCAACGGGATTCGATGATCCACCTTGGCCTTGACGATTTCTTGCAACAATTGTTCTTCAACATACGTTGGCAAGATTACCCAGCTCTTTCTGCGCGCACATACAAGAAACCCACACTTGAGTTCCTCTCCATTTATGCATAGGATGACACGGAGGGGGTGCTCACATTCAGACTCCAGGGTCGGCAACACCGACACCCATACGAAACCCTCAGCACTATCATGGGCATATATGATGTCAACAACACCGACATCTATAGTTATCAATGGACCCAATTCAAGAGCTTACCCAAAGTAGAGTTTTGGACTCATAGCACTAGTCTTCCAAACTTCAATCCAAGTCACCAAAAAGATCTTTACATCATCCATCCTTTTTGGAGAATCTCTCACCGGATCCTTACAACTTCAATCTTTGGTCATCACAAGCCAGGACAAATAAACATAGTCGAGCTATATTTCCTCTATTGCATGACTAGCCGCTGTTGGTCTTGCCCCGGTTTTGCTACCTTTTTCTTGGATAAATGTGACCGCATACGCACGAAGACCACTGGCAACATTTGCATTGGAGGCCTCATTACCCTAATTGGTTTGGGTATAGGCCTTCAATTTCCCAAGTCTGAGTATGTGCCAGTAGATGAACCACCTCTCTACCTCCTCGACTGCTTCGCTCTCACCCGGATGGAATTATTGGTACCTATCAACAATCGTTAGCACTCTAGGCTCAATCATGCCAAGGAATCAGTTTACATCTTACCTAATATCAGCATATCTGCCTTTACCACTAGTGATCCCAAAACTTGGTTCTTACGTGAAGAGTTACACGGTGATGATGATGAGATGCAAGTCGACACTAGCAATGTTGATAGCCCATTTGAGGTCGAAGACCATTATGACCTCCCAATCTGACAACTGCCACCACCCTCTTATGCTCAGCCTTTAGGAGCACACTTTGATCCACAACATGAGTTCTAGTCCTATCAACAACACAACGAGCCCGAGCCCGAGCCCGAGCCCGAGTTTCCTCTTGATATATACATTCAGCTTGCTGCCTTGCACCTACAGGTCAACTGAAATACAGCAGTCATTCGGCGCATAGAGGAGCAACAAGCTCACACAAACAACTACATAGAGGATCTTTGGCATCATTTTCAGACTGAAGGTGGTTACCGTCCTCGCGGGCCTCCTCCACCTTGATCCCGGTACGATGCTTCCTTACTCTCATCCTAAGCATTGAGGACAATGCTTAATCTTAAGCTTAGGGTGAGGTGTTCTTATATTTTATTTTTTATTGCATTTAGGTTGTATATTGTTGCATTTAGAGTAAGCCATTTAGGTCATTCATAAAAAAATTGCATAAAAATTCAAAAATATTGCATATTTTATTTCTTTCTTTTCTAATTTTCATTTTTCTAGATGCATTATTGTTTAAGTTCATGCATTTTTGTTCTCTCTTGTCTTCTCATCCCTACAGGTACCATAGCACTGGGTCATAAGTATTGAATCATAGATTGGTCCCGGGTCTTGATATGGAATTCCTTGTATTGGATAAATGGGACACGTTTTGAGCCTCACAGACCACTTTGAGACCGCTTGTGTGGGGGTCAGATGCAGGTAGCTTGATTGGGTCTAGGTGAGAAGGGATGTGGTTGGTCAAACCGATATGTGCTAGAAAAGATTAGCTTGGTAAGGTATTTTGAATATATTGAAGACTCGCATCTTAGTTTTGGGGGGAATACCCCTTAGTACTCCTGAGTCTTGTTCGAGCCTTGCTTAGTTAGATTCTCACCACCTTTTTAGGATAGGTCATCATTTTTCTAGGGGTCTAGAGTAGATAGTTAGATAGATTTTGCTCATCACACCTTGCATCGAGGTGCTTGATGAACTTTGAAACGGGTCCCTAATTCACATCTTTTAGGACCAAGTTTTTTCAATAACACCCATTTTTGAGTCATTCCCCACCCTTTTTAGTAGATCTTGACACATTATCAATGATCATTAGGAGTTCATGTTAGCCTCTATCTATTACTCCATTTTCACTATTGGGGTCCTATGTTACATGGTTAAATTCCTTAGACCTTCCATAAAGAAAACACAAAAAAATGAAGAAATAGGAAAGGTGAAGACAAAAAGAAAGAATGAAGAATATTAAAGAAAGGCAACAAAACAAAGAAGAAAATTGAAGAAAAAGAGCAACACAAAAAGAAGAACAAGAATTCAAGTTCAAGACTTCTCTTCTTAAAAAAAGTAAAAAAAAAATCGAGCTACAAAGAGGCTGAAAACCAAATAACATAAGTTCAAGATTAAAGATTTAAGTTGTTAGGTTTAGATTTAGGATAAGTAGAATTTTTAAATTGTTTTTATTTTTTGTGAGGAAAGGCTATGACGATGAGACGGTAGATTGTAAATGACAGTACAAGGGAAAAGCCTCTGAAACCAGATGTTTGCCCAGAGGCCGTGCTTCAAAACCCTATTTCGTTATTATACACTTTAACCTGACAAATGTAGGAATCATTGTTTGTGAAGAAGCGTCTTCCCTTCATGCATTATGATCTGCATTGGTGATTTAAAGTGCCCCCACTGGGCGCATCCTCTGTTTCCTTTGTCTTGCACACCACGACTGCATCCAACCGTGATCTATTCGCCCATCAAGTGGTTCGAGAATGTGGTTTATGGCTCTAAAGCGGAGAACATTTTGAAGATGCATAGGGCCCATGAAGGACTGATTCTGACCATGTTGACTAATGTTGGCCAAGTTCTATAGTATCTTTCTTTTTCCTTTGTAGTTTAGCTCATCCCGACCTCATTTTAGTCTTGTTCTAACTTGAGGACAAGTTAGGTTTAAGCTTAGGGTGATTTGATAGCTTATTTTATTTCATTATTTTTATTAGTTTATTTTAGTATTGTTAGCTCTTTTTATTAGTATTGCATTGTATATTCTTTATTTTCTTTATCATGGATTGTGTCGGGTACTTTCTATTTTGCATGAGATATTTTGCAGGGTTTTGGAGCTCATTGCGGTTGCGGTTTGATTGGTGTGGGCTTAGTGGGCTTCTCGATGCATTATTGGGCTTTACGGATCCATCAAAGGAGATTTGGGCTTAAAATGTTGTAGATTTGGATGAAGTGGGCTTTTGAAGATGGGTCATGGATTTTTATTTTGGGCATGAGCTATCCATATTTAGAGCTTGAAGGTAATTGGCCAATTTCAAAACATGTGAATCATGGAGGGGACCAAGGGAATCTTGGGTAGTGGAATGGTTAGTGGAGACAAATGGACCAATAGCATTCCAACAACACTTGCGAGGGTGGAATCTCAAGCGCGCGGGTACCCGCGCAATTGCACACTTTTGTGCATTTTGGTCATTTTGTTTACCATTTACCTTGGGGGTTGGATCTTTCAGCAACAACTTTGATTTTCCACCATTAGAGAGCATTAGAGGCGATTTTGGAGCTTGGATACTCATTCTTCTCATCTTTCTAATTAATTGGTAGATTCTTGATGCAAAAACACTTTTGTGATTGTTATTTTGTTGCCATGAGTGGCTAATTTCTCTATTTTGGTTAACTTTGGCTAAAATCCTTGGATGTTTGTGGGTTTTTTAAGGATTCATGCTTAATTGTCATTTATCTTATGTTTATGATTCTAGTTCATATTTCTTATGCTTGTTTAATATTTTGATCATGAGCTTTGTACTTGAATGAACAATTGTTGGTTTATTTCTTTTCTTTAGCATTGAATCACTAAATTACTTAGAACAAGGGCTTTATGATGGTAGAAATCATCTCTAGCTTATGAATCATAAATCCTTTATGGATATGTAAGCATTGACATCCTCTAGGAATTGTGGATTCCTTCATTCTTAAGGCTAATCAAATTCTTGGGTTCAATTGCTTCAATTGGATCCTTGATTTTGATTAAGAAGGTGTGTTGTGGGCTTTCCCAACTTCTATACTACCTATGAGGAATCTAGGCATATCATGTTTCAGGATTGCTATAACTAATTTGGGATGAATGATAAGCTTCATGTTGAATCCTAATGATAAACACACAAATGTTCATTGTGTTGAATTGTCTTGGTTAACCAATTATCTCCAATATTTGAGCATCTCACCATCTTGCTAAATTGCAAGCTTTTTAGTTATTCAAGTCTTTTAGTTTTCAAGCAATCACAACACCCTTTTTAGTTTTATTGTAGTTAGTTTATTTACACTAGTTCTATTGGATTGCATTGATTATTGAATACAACCATTTCCCCAGGATCGATACCCCTTTTTACCATTATATTACGTTTTATTTGCAAACAAATGGTGTAATTTGCTTGGTGGATTTGACATCCCACCGGTGGATTTGGAAGGCGAGGTGTGACAGGGTACTTAAAAACATACGTTCGTCCCCAACAATGGTGGTAGATACTATTATGTCTCAGGTGTTCGTGTTGATCAAACATAAGCGAAGGAATTATAATTACAAATGGGTTGATTGCAGTGGCAGATCCACAGTGTAAGAAGGGGGGTCCATGGACCCCACTTACAAGTTTATTCCAGCCTCCATTTTACTAAACCAACCCCTCAAAAATTCATCTTTTGCTAAAATTATACCTATTGGCACGCACTTGTGCTGAAAAAAAAAAAAAAAAAAAACTATTTTTGTAGCATTTTTAACAGAAAAAACTCTCAAAAAATCTCAAAATTTCTGATTTTTTCTACTTTCAAATTTTTGTTTCATTTTTTTATATAAGATGGACCCCAGTAGTAAATTTTTTTAGATCCGCCACTGGTTGATTGGTCAGTTTCTCCTTTTATCTATATGTAAACTTTTGTGCTTATTCTCGTGTTTTCCTGTGCCGTCTAGTGACTTGTTAAGCGGACGGTGACGGGGGCTTTTAATATATTTGTCGGTTCCAAAGAAAAATATCGTCAATAACAACGAGCAAAACAATAACTATTACAAAAGTTAAGGATGACAACTAGATGAACGGAACTTATTTCTTTTTTATGTGCTTTTTTTTTTCTTTGGCGGTGAAGAAGTCCCAAATTCTCTTAAAAATAATATTTATGTGTCTATTTTTTCAAAGCTGTTTTCATACGAACCCTAATCGATTCTATATATAGGATATAGTACTTTTGCCACGGATCCAGTTAAAATCTGAAGCAGTTTGCATCAGAGAAATACTGAACCAATTTTCACCTTAGTCCAGGTTGGTTTAAGAGACCAATTTGCTCAGCTCTACCGAGTAAAATTTAGTAGAACTTGTTCGAGGCTGAGCCCATGTTATCGTCCCTTGAAAAATGAACACTAAAATAAGCTTAATTCAAAGATGACGCGCATAACTTTTTGCGGTCCCTCCATCACTCCATCCATATTTTAATCACAAAGTTGCAGAGCATTTTGCATTTTGCATTTTTCAACATTAAAAAATTTTGTACTTTCAACAGACAACAATTCTTTTATTTTATATGGTATAAAGAATGAATTTTACTCCATTGGAACACGTTCTTATTTCTGGATTAGCATTATATATATAAGAATACTAGCCTTCGTAAACTTAGTCCATAATTTATCGTTGCCATCAATATCAAGAGAGAGAGAGAGTTGGAAGAGATAAAGATGGCAAAGGCACCACGTTTTAACAAAAATGGAGTGAAGAAAGGTGCATGGAGTGAAGATGAAGACAATAAGCTAAGAGCATACATCCAAAGATACGGCCATTGGAACTGGCGTTTACTTCCCCAGTTTGCTGGTATTAACCACTTACCATGTTCTTGAAAGTTCACAAATATATATATGCATGCTTACTTAATGTTCTTTTAATTACCCATGTTAGGTTTATCTAGAAGTGGGAAGAGTTGCAGGCTTCGATGGATGAATTATCTCCGCCCAAACATAAAACATGGAAATTTTACAAAAGAAGAAGAAGATATCATCGTTGAGTTACATAACAAGCTTGGCAACAAGTAAGTTTTAATTTTTTTTAAAAATGAATTTACATAACACTTGAGCACAGAATATTGGACTTAATTTGTAGTGGTTTATTTATCATATTCTTGTATTTAATTGCAGATGGTCAGAAATGGCAGCGTATTTGCCGGGAAGAAGTGACAACGAAATAAAGAATCGTTGGCATACACATTTGAAAAAACGATCCCAAATAGGCCAAACAATGTTACAAAGTGAACACGTTGGGAACCAAAAACCAAATCATGATATAGAAAATCCTGTCGAAAACTCAGAATTAGAACTTCAGCACGACTTGGAAATTTTATTGACTGAATCACCATTGTCTTCTTCAAGCAGTAGTTTATCGTCATACTTGTTTAATGGATCAGATTCAGGAGCTACAACTCAAGTTACACCACAACTTGTTGATTACAAACGGAATTTTTGGACGGAGCCTTTTTCATGGGACATTGATAGCATCCTATCATCAAGTGATGATAACTTTTTTTCACCTTCTAATTTATTCTACCCCGTTTGTTCTCAAGATATGATCATGGATGAGTTTTTATCGTCATCGTTGGATTCATATCTTGAATACAATGACCCGTTCATAAACTGAAGACCAAGTTTTATTTGCGACTTTAAATTCCTTCTCTTCTCGACATTACAATAAAATGTTTCGGTGGAGTTATAGAATTTGTGTAACTGGGTTTAATTAGCGAATGCCTCTGTTACTATGATTCTACTCTAAAATGTATGTTACGTACTTATCAACTTTTGGCATATATTCCATCCAATTCTTTTAATAATTTGTTGGCAATTTTTATCGTTATTGTGTCAATAATCCACGTCTACGTATGCAATATATCGCTATCAAAAGGAATATTAATTACTCATAATAAAAATATACTTATAATTCCCCAACGTTTACAAATAGCTTATTTATTTATTTATTTTCTTGATGTAGTACCCCACCATTGCTTAATTATGTCGCAATCCAAACACCAAACCACTCTCTTTCTCCCGGCCGATCAAGAAAAAAAAAATCAA
Source organism: Lactuca sativa (assembly GCF_002870075.4). Taxonomy (NCBI): domain Eukaryota; kingdom Viridiplantae; phylum Streptophyta; class Magnoliopsida; order Asterales; family Asteraceae; genus Lactuca; species Lactuca sativa. Next base: position 54,339,157 of record NC_056625.2, read on the forward strand.
TCTAACCTCCTTACATTTTAAATGAAAATGTGCTGGAATGTAACCTCGGGACCTTAACGTTACCATAGAATCGACCTTAAAAACAATGATATTTGAACAGATATTTTGAGTCGAAACTTTTGTTGGGAGTCGCATACTTTTCTCATTAGGTTCCGAAATAAGGATTAATTGATTTATATTGTTTTATCAAATTAAATAGTAGGTTAAAGATCAAAGGCATGTGGGATTCTTACAGCTCCTAGGGGCTATGTAGATCCACAATTCGTTATTACCTACATCATAACAAACACACACACATGCAGAACTCTAAGTTAAATCAACGTGTAGGTCTAAAATCCTGAATACAAATAGAGCTAAACTATGTATTATACGTACAATTTTCAAGTGTACTTGTGAACAGTAACTCAATCGGCTGAGTAATTTTTTTGGCGGCTGAACACTGTTCATCGGTTGGGTTTTTACCCTTCATAGTCTAATTGTATTTTTACCGGCTGAGTTTTTGCTCTTCAACGACTAATTATTTTTTTACCGGCTAATTAATCTTTTATTTTTGGTTGATGGTCGGCTGTTGTGTTAAATTTTGGGTGATCGGAATTGTTGGGTGTTACCGTCTAGGTAATCAGAATTTTTTGTTGGAATGGTGACCTGTTGCACACATATTCTCTTTGTAATAAAATAAACACTGTTTTGATAGATACTCAACAACAACCTAATTACTGTCTTTTATATATATATATATATATATATATATATATATATATATATATATATATATATATATAGAGAGAGAGAGAGAGAGAGAGAGAAAAGTTCATATATATCCAACAAATATTGTGTGAATGTAAAGACCAATTACAATTTAAGAAAAAAAATAAAATATTAATTAATATGGCTATAGTTAACTGTAGAAAATAATTAAAACATTTAATTTCTCACCCCTCATGACTGCTTTCTGATCATGTCTCTTAAAGAGAGAATCTTGTAAAGCTGAGATGTTGAATATGAGGGAGTTAGGTCTTTTTCAATTGAATCACTAGTCTACTTATTCTCACACGAACGATTACTTTAGGGGAAGACAACAGTTTCTGTTTTCTTCATATTCAGGATGACCTTTCTACCCCACTACTAATGTGGATTACTCTTATGTAGGATAGGTAAGGCACCCAGTATAATTAGCTAGTTTCTACCCATCTCTCTAGGTATCAGTTACATATTAAGAAGCGAAATAAAGTCCTCCTTCATTATCTATATGAAAATCAATATTCAATCGGAAAAAGCATAATCATGGTTAAAACTCATACGATAATTATCAAGTAGGTCTCATATATATTCTTTTCCTTTATTAATTGTTTATATAAAAAAATTATATTCACTAACGTCAATTGATAAAAGTTACACGAGCCTAAACTATTTTGCCTTTACATAAATAAGAAAAAAACAAAAGGAATTTATGAATTAAAATAATAATTTTAGGGATTTTGTTTCTCAGTGTGGTATTTTTTTTTATTTTATATTATTTAAGAATCTAATCACATTCTTGTAGAATATGTTTAGTTTCTTTTTCTTTTGCAAATCTATAATATTGATTTATAATTTGTTATTAATGCTGAAAGAATGAATTGTGAAGTGAGAACTAACTTTTGAACGTGATGTAGAATTACAATTTGTTCTTTAAGAATAAAAATCTTAACAAAACTGATTATTAAAGAATGGAAAGCAGAATTGAAGTGGTTTTTGAGAACAGAGATCGAAATGTTAATTTTGATTTCAAATGTAAATCTTCAAATATATTATCTATTTTTTTATCATTTCAAAATGTTAGTTACGCACTTGAAATTAATGTCTTATTCTTTAAGAATGTTAAATTATTCTTCAAGACTATCAACTATGACATCTAATTAATGTCTTATTCTACAAGAATTTCTAACAAAAAATGTCATTCAAAATCATTCTTATCATCAAGCATGGAGTTTTAATTAATAAATCGATTCTTAACGATTTTCATGATATATATATAAAAAGTTTTATTTAAAAAAAATGATTCTTAATGTTGTATCAACCATAAGAATTGTTAAAAGATTGTAATTCACAAGCACAAAAATGACATAAAATAAGCCACAACAATTAACTCTTAATTATTTTCATGATCAGGAAAAAAAATCAAATATTACAGGTGGTGAAAAAAGAAAATCTAATTTTTAAAGAAAGAAATACATTTCATGTTTTTTTAGCAATGTATAAAAAACGATTGCAGTACATAAATAAAAACAAAAATTTAAATTTAAATTGATATCCCATGAAAATTTACCTTCCATATTTACTTTTTAACCATTATTATAATTAAATAAATGCAATTATATAGTAAATGCTACCACACGTTAATAATATGTACTATCATATCCCAACCATTCATTTCTTTTAATCCAATAGACAAGAATTAGGTATACATTCATACAATATTTGAAGTTCACATTTGATCCTAACGCTATATATATATATATATATATATATATATATATATATATATATATATATATATATATATATATATATATATATATATATATATATATATATATATATAGGTTGTAAAAAAACGTTCGACGTTAGCTTGTCGGTGGACTGGGATCAAGAAATTAATCGTTTAGGCGGAGATTAATCGGGGACCATTAATTGTTAATTTATTGAATTTTAAAAAATTAAATATGACTAATATCATATCAAAGTTCATAAATACCACTAATATGATAACAAAATAAGTTCATATGATTAATACAACACTAATCATGCCTAAAATAGTTTCCACTTAAATAAAACTTCTTCAAAATATTAAAATTTAATCGTTTTATTATATTTCACTCATTATGTATGCATATATTAATCACTAGGCGTCCTCTAATCAGTCGAGTAGCACTTAAAGATTAATCGGAATTAATCGGGACCTAGTCGGGATTTTTACAACAGTAACATATATATATATATATATATATATATATATATATATATATATATATATATATATATATATATATATATATATGTTTCAACCGTTACAACTATTCAGATACCAATAGTTACTAAACTGCCATAACTATATCTATTAACTGCCATAAATACTTCATTCCTAACGGTTCTAATGACTAGCTTAATTCTAACACTTCCCCTTAAACTAGACATTAGCAACACCCACATTCTTCTTTAAATGATTGAATGCTCCAACTTGCAAAGACTTTGTAAATATATCGGCAACTTGATCTTTTGAGAAACAATATTCAGCTTCAATTTCTTGATCCGTTACTAACTCTCGAATAAAGTGAAACTTGATCCTGATATGCTTACTTTTTCCATGAAAGACGAGATTTTTGGATAGAGCAATGGCAGATTTATTGTCACATAAAATGCTAGTTGCTTCCCATTGAGGTTGACTTAATTCCATCATAACTGACCTTAGTCATAAGGCTTGACATCCAGCAATTGACAAAGACATATACTCGGCTTCTGCAGAGGAGAGTGCCACAACGCTTTATTTCTTTGATTGCCATGAAGTTGCATCGGAACCAAAATTGAAGACATATCTAGTGGTGCTCTTGCTATCTCCTTGATCTCCTCCAAAGTCACTGTCATTGTAACCTTTGAGTTCAAACTTGTCTACTTTTTCATAAGTAATTCCATGATCCATTGTCCCATTAACATATCTTAGAATTCTTTTCCCAGCCTCCCAATGACTGATCTTCGAAGATTCCATGAATATATTGATTAGGCTTACAACAAAAGTAATGTCTGTTCTTGAAGCTGTCAGATACATGAGGCTACCAACCAAACTATTATCATCAAGTTGTTGTTAATGTGACCCATTTTAAGTTTATATATTATTTAGCAATATCATTCTATAATGTATATTGGGCATAAAGATATTTCATTAGTAGGATTATCCTTGGATGATACTATACTCACGATGATGTCCCCGTCCTCAAATCTCTTCCAAGCATAGTGGTACTTTCTGAGTATGTGCCTTGAGTTACCATGGTCCTTATGTTACTTAATCAACGCAATTGCACCCTCGTTATCACAAAAGATCTAAATAGGTTCTTTTATGTTCGGTATAACTCCAAGATCGCCAATGAAGTTATTTAACCATGTAGCCTCATTTTTTGCTTCACTAGTTGAATGTCATGCCATACATGACCGATCCTATAGTAGAAGCATATTAGACACGACTCATTATTTCCAGTTCCTCATCAGTAATGGGTGATTGGTCTTTACCGTTTTTTTGTGTCATGTTGCATATAAGGGTAGTCTTAGATGTTAAAATTGGAAGTTATACAAATGATTGATCTTAACTCATTTTTTAGGCAGGACTTTACACCACCGAGTAGGTTGAACACCCCCACTACCTATGGCAACTTCATCTTCGATTAAGGAATGACTTTCATGGATTGACAATAGTCACGGTTCTACTGCAAAGAAGTTAAAATTAGAAGCTATACTAATGACATCTTAGTGGTTTATATGGAGATACCTGAACTCTTTGATGTTTGATGGTGCACAGATTAGAAAGAAAAAAAAAATAGTCTTTTTGATAGTATCGGTTTACAGTCTTTTCGTGGATGAATAATAGATGTAGTTAGGAATGCTTGACTTATGTGCCTATTGTAATTGATTTGTTTTTTAAGTTTTAGCAAATTGCTAAAATTTGTGAGTATATGAAGTTATAGTTGGTTAAAAAAAACTCAGACTTAATACTTTATTATTTTTGCAAAGTCGATGTAGGCTTCATATGAAATAGGATTTTGACAAATTTTATATCCTCAGTTGCGTCTCGGAGTGCACTACAAGTTTCTTTTAACAACCTTTGGCTAAAAACTTATAAATTTTCTATTATAATACAATATGTACAATGATATACATATTACATTGCCACAAACATCGTCGTTTTACGATTTAATTTTACCCTTAAATGTATTTAAATTAAAATCAATAAATAAATAATCTAATAAAACATAGTTTAAAACATTAGATTCGTTACTCAAAATCTTTTTTTATCTTGTTTATATGCCAATCACATGAAATGACATGTTGCACTAAACTAACCAATACTTAATAATTAAATGAATTCTTGTACCTCCGCTAAAATATCTCTATCTTCCTTCAAATTTGTTTCTTCTTCCTTGCTCTCATGTGTAGACTTGTTGAAATCTTTGGGTTTGAGACCCGGAGAAATTTTATTTTCCTTCTCTAACTTGAATTTAATTTAGATTTAGAATTGGGTCATTTATACAATCAAGCTATCTAACTATCAATTCAACCGATAAAACCACTTAACTTATTGATATGATTATTCAAATTCAAGTTCTTTGGATTGAGGTGCCCAACAATCATATAACATATAAATAGAAATTTCTTTGATAGTATGCACTTGTTCGAATCAGAAAAATCAGATAAACTAGTCGAATTCCAATACGACTAAATCCAAATAACCTAAATAAAAAAGGATCGAACAAATTGTTAGGTTGCCTCAAATTATAAACCCACCTCGTGGTATTAGCTAGGGTGAGCATTTTGGCCCGAAAATCAAAATCATACTGAACACCAACTAGAACCGAAACGGCGCAGCACCAAATATCATTTCTTGTTCAAGAATGGATTTTATAATTTCCTGGATTTCAGATTTAATCAAAAACACAATAAAAACAAATATCAATTTTCTCTTCATCTTTATTTCATTGTTATCTCCTCTGTATCCACTCTTATCTTCTTTGTATCCAATCTCCCTTCCATTCTATTCTCTTATAAATTAGCACAGATACATACAAATAGATTTATATTGGCTTAATTGCATTTTTGATCGACACCCTAAATAGAAACTCAATGAGGGCAGGGGAGGGCCATGGCCTTTGTTTTTTTTCCCTCTAAGCTCTAAGTGCTACCGTATTACATATTTAATATTATAAGTAGTTCATTAAAAAAATTCAATTATAAGCAAAAGCCAAAGCACATCATCTTTTAGAGTTAGGAAACTCTTTATTTATCTTATTTAAGCAAATTGGTGTGATGCCTTTCTTTTATTTTATTTTAACACCACGTTTCCATTATTTTTAATCTCACCAGCTATGTGGGATTTACACCCACTTCCTTTTTATATCTCATTTCTTAATTTTGTATTTTTTCATCATCTCAATATTTTTTTGATCTATTAATGATCATATTTCTATAATATAAATAATGCTAATATAATAATATATAAAGAAAGCATACGAATCATTTTCTTGGAAGTATGTAAAAAGTTCTATAAATATTCTTTAAGCCATAAAAAAACAATTTTAACAAAAGATTTAATTTAAATTAAAGAAATTTATTTTAATCAAAGATATAATAGTTGTGAGAAATTTCAAGTTATTTATCCAATCATGTTTTTGAAGGATTGGTTTCGACCCCTTAATTCCACTGCTCGTGCTCATGTTCTGATCATTGCTTTAAATATTAAAAAAAATGAAGATATTGATTTCACATCCTTAATAATTAATGATTTATTTATTTTACTTATTAGTGTGGCTAAATTGACAACCCTTATACATTCATAAACAATTTTATTAAAAGTCTATCTATAATAAACTATTTATAACTTATTTTTTTGGAAAACAATACAGATTCAATCAATAAAAATATCTTAAAAATCAAATACAAAAAATAAATGTTTTTTTTAACAAACCTTATTATAAATAGCACACATGTTTATAAACCATTTTATAAGTATCCAATCACAGCTGTAAAGTTAGAAGTTTAATCATTCAATTTTATATAATTTGTTAATTGTAGCCGTTTTGTTTTGTACATGTTATTTTCATCTCCTTAACTTTCTCTATTTCATAAAATATATTTTTACCTTCTACGTTTTAAAGCGTTACTTTCACATTATCAACTTTGAACTTTACAATATGTCACTTTTATCACATTCATTTTATAAATTTTCGTATTTATTATTCGTAATATATATAATTTGAATTTTTTTAATAATTTGGTCCGTTAACTTAAAAGACTAATTTTTTTTATTTGCTTTTGTTATATATATATATATATATATATATATATATATATATATATATATATATATATATATATATATATATATATATATATATATATATATATATATATATATATATATAAAAGGTGGTCAACGTTTTGACGTATTCAAATTCGAGTTTGTTACGTTTCAATTTAATTTTTTTTTTATTTTGATGCTTATTTGTATACATGTTTCCTCTGTATAAGTTGGGTCGTATATAATACGCTTTTTACTATTTTAACATTCCTTCGTTTTGGTATAAATTCTATTTTGTTTACTATTTGAAATTTCCATAATTTAGTTATAAATTCAATTTTATTAACGTTTCCACATAAATCTTGTGTATGTTTACGTCGTTTTTTTATCTAAATGTGTAACACCGTAAAATTTAAACAATTTTTCACTTTTGAAAACCATAAAATATCATTTACAATCATTTTAAACACATTGTATCAGTACAAAACCCCAAGATCAAAATATATAAACTCCGATGTGCGTGTGTACAAATTATGCCGACGTCTTCCCGCGCTCATCACTGGTATCTGAAACACATAACACAACAACTGTAAGCATAAATGCTTAGTGAGTTCCCCAAAATACCGCATACAACACATACGCCACTCGAGTCTAAAATACGACCCTCCGGTCGATATGTCTCAGCGGGACCCTCCAGTCCCGTAGCTCGTTGGACGCTCTGATCCGGTCATAGCTCGTTGGGCCCTCCGGCCCGGTCTGTATCGTTGGACCCTTCGGTCCAGTCTATAACATCATACAACATACATATAACACATAGCACATAATCTCATACATAACACATAAGACCCTCTAGTCCACATATCATACCACTCTAGGTAACGTATAGTGAGAAGACTCACCTCAGGTGTCTCGGTAAGTCTCTGACTCGGTAGAAACGTGATCTAGCCTCTGCCTAATCACACAAAGTAAATACTCTCATAAATACCACTATACTCAACCCTAAAAGTCAACAAAAGTCAATGGTCAAACTTTGACCCGAATCGTCGAGTGCACTAGGGCGACTCGGCGAGTCTACACATGTCCACTGACTCTCTTAGTCCCTCTCTTGGCACGTCGAGTACTTCCCCTGAATCGACGAGTCACGCCTGGCATGAATCGCGGGGCCACCCCGACTCAACTCGCCGAGTCTCAAGAACAACTCGGCGAGTTCGGCCTTGAACTCCAGTCCCCCTAACTCTCCCTGACTCATCGAGTTATTCCCCAATTCGGCAAGTCTACTCACTGGGTGATTTACGGAAAACCCTCATCCTACTCGCCGAGTCTGTTCTTCGGACTCGGCGAGTTCATGCCATGCACAAACTCCATAGGTCTCCTGAGGTCAGATATGTTCCATACATTCATAGATCTGGCCTTCCCAAGCATGATAATCACGTAAAGTTCAGACCTTGACACTCATATAACATCTAAATGGTCTAACTTGGTGATTTAGCCTCAAAAATGACATCCCAAGCTCATAGCTCCCAAAATGACTCATAAAGCTCCTAGGGTTAAGGTCTCTAGACCTCTTTGGGTCCAGATCCAAGACATAGACTCAAGAAGGGACCAAATGCTCCACTTATTCAACCTCTAAAAGGGTTAGAAAACCCTAACACTAAGAATCAACACCAAAACTGAAGAGGGTCCGAGAAAATACCTCAATATGGTCTCTAAGAACTCAGAAATCACCAAAATCGCACCCCCTTCAGCCTCCTCTTGCCTTGGTCACCTCCTTCTTGCAGAAACACCAACAAAAGGATCAAGAATGGCCTCTCCTTCCTCACAAACGCTCTAGATCTCTTAGGGTTTCTCTCTGGGGGTTGGTGGCCGCAAATGACGGCCCTAAGGGCCTTTAAATAGGTCTCAAACCCTGGAAATTAGGGTTTCATTAAACAGCATGGACTCGCCGAGTCCACTCATGAACTCGCCGAGTCCAGTTGTAAACTCGGATACGAATCCGCGACCATACTCGGCGAGTTTAGACACCAACTCGCCGAGTCTCCTCACAACTTCCAAAAATAAAAGAATAAAATATAATACCTGGGAATCTGGATGTTACAATTCTCCCCCACTAGAATCAGACTTCGCCCTCGAAGTCTCACTCTGCAAACAACTCCGGATGCTGCTCCCGCATCTCACGCACCAGTTCCCAAGTTAACTCTGACCCTTTATGATGCTGCCACTGGACCCGGACCAGGGGCACCTCCTTGTTCCTCAAAACCTTGATCTTTCGATCCCTAATCGCCACCGGTCTCTTAACATAATTCAGGCTCGCATCCACCTGAATATCTTCTAATGCCACCACTGCCGACTCGTCGGCTATACACATTCACAGTTGCAACACGTGGAAAGTGTCATGAATCTGACCCAACTCTGCTGGTAACTCCAAACGGTAGGCTACCCTGCCTACCCTCACGATCACCCTGAAAGGACCAATATATCGGGGCCCCAACTTTCCCCTCTTCTTGAATCGAATCACTCCTTTCCAAGGAGAGACCTTTAAGAGCACGAAGTCTCCGACCTGAAACTCGAGCTCGGACCAGCGTCTGTTCGCATAACTCTTCTGACGACTCTGAGCGGTCAACAACCTCTGTCTGACCCGCTGGATCTGCTATGTCGTCTGAAGCACAATCTCGGTACTACCCATCACACGTTGCCCTACGTGTCCCCAACAAATAGGGGTCCGACACCTCCTCCCATACAACAGCTGAAAGGGTGGCATGCCAATGCTCGAATGATGGTTGTTGTTGTAAGAAAACTCTGCCAAGGGCAAATACGTGTCCCAACTCCTGCCGAAATCTGACACACATGCTCGAAGCATGTCCTCAAGCGTCTGAATCGTCCGTTCACTCTGCCCGTCAATCTGTGGGTGGTATGCGGTACTAAAATACAGTTTCGTTCCCAATTCCTCATGAAACTTCTTCCAGAATCTGGAAGTGAAACGTACATCTCGATCTGAGACAATCGAGATCGGCACTCCATGCTGCGATACCACCTCTCTCACGTACATCTCTGCCAACCTCTCCGCGGAAGAGCTCTCACTGATGGCCAGGAAGTGAGCACTCTTCGTCAACCTGTCCACAATCACCCAAATTGCATCGACACCCCTCGCGGTCCTTGGCAATTTGGTGATGAAATCCATGGTAATTTGTTCCCATTTCCACTCGGGAATCTCTAATGGCTGCAGCTTACCATGTGGACGCTGGTGCTTGGCCTTAACCCTGCGACAGGTCAAGCATCTCTCTACAAACCATGCGACATCCCTCTTCATACAGGGCCACCAATATTCCGTTTTCAGGTCCAAATACATCTTAGTGGCCCCGTGATGGATCGAGAATTTCGATCAATGAGCCTCTTCCATCAAAATGGTACGCGTTCCGCCCACGGACGGTACCCATATCCGACCCTGATATGTCATAAGCCCCCGGCTATCGGTAACGAATTCCGTTACCAGCCCGACAACTCGCTTTCTCTTCTGGATTTATGGCCTCACAGCCTCAGCCTGGTCCCCACGAAAGCATCCAACACCGGGGTCATCACTGTCAATCTCAAACAAACATCTCGCATTGGGGCGCCCTCTGCCCTACGGCTCAGTGCATCGGCTACAACATTAGCCTTGCCCGGGTGGTACAGGATTTCACAATCATAATCCTTGAGCACATCCAACCATCTCCTCTGGCGCATATTCAGGTTGGGCTGATCCATCAAATACTTCAAGCTCTTGTGGTCCATGTATATCGTACATCGAACCCCATACAGATAATGTCGCCAGATCTTGAGGGCGAACACTACCACTCCCAGTTCCAAATCATGAGTGGGATACCTCGACTCATGAGGCTTAAGCAGCCTCGATGCATATGCTATCACATGCCCCCTCTGCATAAGCACCGCTCCCAATCTGGATATCGATGCATCACAATATACCACAAAATCCTCCATCCCTTCTGGAAGGGCTAATACTGGGGTTTCGCATAATTTCTGGCGAAGTGTCTCGAACGAGGTCTGCTGCTCCGGACCCCAAGAAAACGCAGCACCCTTCCGGGTCAACTTTGTGAGTGGCATGGCGATCTTGGAGAAATCCTTAATAAATCTCCGATAATAGCCGGCCAAACCCAGAAGGCTCCTGATCTCGGTGGGTGATCTCGGCACCTCCCACCTCATAACTGCCTCAATCTTGGCCGGATCGACCAATATCCCATTCTGGTTAACGAGATGCCCCAAAAATTGAACCTCTCGTAGCCAGAACTCACATTTGGAGAACTTGGCATAGAGCCTCTCCGATCTCAAAACTCCGAGGATCTCCCTCAAATGCTCCTCATGCTGCTCTCTGGATCTCAAATACACCAATATGTCGTCGATGAACACGATCACTGAGCGATCCAACATCGGTCTGCACACTCTGTTCATGAGATCCATGAACTGCGCCGGTGCGTTGGTGAGTCCGAAAGGCATCACCACGAACTCGTAATGCCCATAACGAGTCCGGAATGTTGTCTTCTGGACGTCCTCCTCCCGCACCCTCACCTGATGATACCCATACCTCAAATCGATCTTGGAGAACCAAGATGCTCCCTGCAACTGATCGAGAAAATCATCGATCCTCGGAAACGGGTAACGATTCTTGACCGTTAGCTTGTTCAACTCACGATAATCAATGCACATCCGGTGCAAACCATCCTTCTTCTTGACAAAAAGAATAGGCGCCCTCCATGGCGAATTGCTCGGCCTGATAAACCCCTTCCCCAGCAGCTCCTGGAGCTGCGAGGATAGCTCCTGCATCTCCGGAGGCGCAAGGCGATAAGGCGCCTTGGCGATAGGCGCAGCTCCTGGAACCAATTCAATACTGAACTCTACTTGCCTCTCCGGAGGCACACCTGGTAACTCCTATGGAAACACATCCGAAAACTCATGCACTATCGGGACCTCATCCACTGACTTCGGTCTCTCTAAATCAACCCTCGCATCCATCACATATGCTACAAATCCCTTACAGCCCTGCTGTAGACTCTGTGTCGCTCTGGCGGCCGAGCAAAATGCTGAACCCGTATGTGTACCCTCTCCGTACACCGTAAGAACTCCCCCACTAGGGTCTCGAACCGTCACCAATTGACGCTCGCAGTCTATCACCGCTCCATGTCGACTCAACCAATCCATACCCACTATAACACACACGTCCCCCATCGTGATCGGAACCAGATCTATCGGAAACTCCACACCGAAGATCTCAAGGACACATCCTCGAATCACATCAGAAGCATACACTGCTCGCTCATCAGCTATAGAAACTCGCGGAGGTCGATCCAACGCCTCCCGACGGATACTAATGAGCTGACTAAATGCTACGGAAACAAACGACCGACTCACACCCGAGTCAAATAATACCAAAGCAGACACAAAACTCACAAGAAAAGTACCTACGCACATCATCATATAAGCATAAAAACTCAACTCAAATAAAAGATGAATAGAGAATACATATCAGCCACAACATCGGGCGTCGCGCGGACCTCCTCTGCAGTCAATTGAAATGCTCTCCCACGAGCCTTCGGGGCCTCGGCCTTCACCGGCCGAACCTTGATAGCCCTAGCAGCAGGCGCAGATCCCTGCGCTGACCCCTGAAGAAGCTGAGGGCACTCGGCCTTCCGATGGCCGGTCTGGTTGCAATGAAAGCAAACCGAAAATCCCTTGGGGCAATCCCTCACGATATGCCCCTCCTTCCCGCACTTGTAGCATACTCCAGCCCTGCACGACCCCTCATGACTCTTACCGCACTTCCCACAAGTGCGTCCCTTTGCGCCCCCATACCTCGAATCAGCGGGTCTAGCCCGCTTGGCTGCCGGCTGAGACTAAGCCGGTCACTGATCCGCCCTCTGTGACTCGGCCTCCTCCCTGGCCTGAGTCTCTAACTCAATCTCCCTCTTCCGAGCATTTGCCTTGAGCTCAACAAATGTCTGGTAAGTTGAGTTTGCCACGAACTCGTGAATATCTCTCCTCGGAACACTCAGATAACGGCTCATACGAGCCTGCTCAGAAGACCCCTGCTCAGGGCAAAACATCGCCCTCTCATGAAACTTTCTAGTGATCACTTCCACAAAATCAGTACCCTGCTTGAGGATCAAGAACTCTTGAATCAACCGTTCCCTCTCCACCGGGGGAACATACTCCTCTCTGAACATAGCGGTGAACCTCTCCCAGGTCACCTCGGAAATCTCAGCCAAAGTGAAGTTCGCCGTCACGAACTTCCACCAATCCTTCGCTCCCAAGCGGACCTGGTTTAGGGCGAACCGAACCCTCAAGTGATCTGGACAAGAACACGTATAGAAACATCCCTTGATGTCAGAGATCCATCTCATAGCGGCAATCGGGTCCTGCGTCCCGTTGAACTCTGGTGGCTTCGTGTTGCTGAACTCCCGAAACAACAACGAGTCACCTCCCTGAGGTCTGGCAGTAGCAACAGCAGCAGTAGTTGCAGCTGCGACAGCCTCAGTCAGCGCTGCATACCGCTCATCAAAAGTCTCAATCAATGTGGTCTTGATGTCCCCAAACATCTCAGGAATCTCATCCCGGATGGCAGCAGCCACCTCCTCGTGAATCAATCGACGGATCTCCTCGTCACTGACACCACTGCTCTCAGGTGTGTGTCGAGTCCCAACCATGATGCCTCTGAAATACAACAAAAATTATCAGAGACTCAATCGAGCATACTCATACTCGATGACGCAACCCTACTCGTCCTCCGTTGTCCAAAAGATTCTTACTTGGAATGCCCACTGTTCCGGAGTCTTCAGTAGTACGGGCCTAATATTACTGACCACACTACATCAACATTCACTCCAAGTCCTCCTCCTTGGATCTTGGATTACAAGTACTCTATTATCATGAGCTCCTAACTGCTATCTACTCGCTCTCAAAGCATCTCAGCATCAGAAATCTCCTAGGCTAAGGCGTCACAAATCAGGCCACTCTAGTCCTAATATGTATACCTAGCCTACTCTAGCATGCATAATGTAACATAACATATCTCATAACACATAATGTAAGGGTACTTTTGGGGATTCACCGTTCGGGTGCTGGCTGATCGTACACACAACTCTGCTCTGTTTGTCTCAAAACTCTTTTTACTCTTTTCAAAAATTTTACTTCATTATCAAAATTTTCCTCAAATCCTCAGTTTGAGTTTAGATACGCCCGAAGATGCATCTGAATCCCTCAAACCAAGGCTCTAATACCAACTTGTAACACCGTAAAATTTGAACAATTATTCACTTTTGAAAAACCATAAAATATCATTCACAATCATTTTAAAAACATTGTATCAACATTGTATTAGTACAAAACCCCAAGATCAGAATATATAAACTCCGATGTGCGTGTGTACGAATCATGTCGGTGCCTTCCCGCGCTCATCACTGGTACCTGAAACACATAACACAACAACTATAAGCATAAATGCTTAGTGAGTTCCCCAAAATACCGCATACAACACATACGCCACTCGAGGCTAAAATACGACCCTCCGGTCGATGTGTCTCAGCGGAACCCTCCAGTCCCGTAGCTCGTTGGACCCTCTGGTTCGGTCATAGCTCGTTGGTCCCTCCGGCCCGGTCTGTATCGTTGGACCCTTCGGTCCGGTCTATAACATCATACAACATACATATAACACATAGCACATAATCTCATACATAACACATAAGACCCTCTGTTCCACATATAATACCACTCTAGGTAACGTATAGTGAGAAGACTCACCTCAGGTGTCTCGGTAAGTCTCTGACTCGGTGGAAATGTGATCTAGCCTCCGCCTAATCACACAAAGTAAATACTCTCATAAATACCACTATACTCAACCCTAAAAGTCAACAAAAGTCAACGGTCAAACTTTGACTCGACTCGTCGAGTGCACTAGGGCGACTCGGCGAGTCTACTCGTGTCCACTGACTCTCTTAGAACGTTGAATACTTCCCCTGACTCGACGAGTCACACCTGGCATGAATCGCGGGGCCACCCTGACTCAACTCGCCGAGTCTCAAGAACAACTCGGTGAGTTCCGCCTTGAACTCCAGTCCCCCTAACTCTCCCTGACTCACCGAGTTATTCCCCAACTCGGCAAGTCTACTCACTGAGTGATTTATGGAAAACCCTCATCCTACTCGCTGAGTCTGTTCTTCGGACTCGGCGAGTTCATGCCATGCACAAACTCAAGAGGTCTCCTGAGGTCAGATCTGTTCCATACATTCATAGATCTGGCCTTCCCAAGCATGATAATCACGTAAAGTTCAGACCTTGACACTCATATAACATCTAAATGGTCTAACTTGGTGATTTAGCCCCAAAAATGACATCCAAAGCTCAGAGCTTCCAAAATGAATCATAAAGCTCCTAGGGTTAAGGTCTCTGGACCTCTTTGGGTCCAGATCCAAGACATGGACTCAAGAAGGGACCAAGTGCTCCACTTATTTAACCTCTAAAAGGGTTAGAAAACCCTAACACTAAGAATCAACACCAAAACTGAAGAAGGTCCAAGAAAATACCTCAATATGGTCTCTAAGAACTCAGAAATCACCAAAATCGCACCCCCTTCAGCCTCCTCTTGCCTTGGTCACCTCCTTCTTGCAAAAACACCAACAAAAGGATCAAGAATGGCCTCTCCTTCCTCACAAACCCTCTAGATCTCTTAGGGTTTCTCTCTGGGGGTTGGTGGCCGCAAATGACGGCCCTAAGGACCTTTAAATAGGTCTCAAACCCTAGAAATTAGAGTTTCATTAAACAGCGTGGACTCGCCAAGTCCACTCATGAACTCGCCGAGTCCAGCTGTGAACTCGGATACGAATCCACGACCATACTCAGCGAGTTTAGACACCAACTCGCCGAGTCTCCTCACAACTTCCAAAAATAAAAGAATAAAATATAATACATGGGAATCCGGATATTACAAAATGAAAGTTGTGCCACACTTCTTTTTGTATAACTTTAGACCTTGTTTTTTAGTTGTCGTTTTTAGTCTTTACTTTTATACGATGGTAATTTATGTAAATGTTGGTCTATTCAAATATCATCCAACTTATAAAGATAGTCCTTAAACTTTTCTCAACTTTTGATAAATCACTCAACACATTTTTTTAAACTTTTTGGTGTTTTTGGAAGCTATGATATCTAAAATTCTAGTACGAACAAAAGGGTGTACATTTGAAAAATGAAGACAGGTGCTAATGCTTATTACATTAAAAAGAGGATGATATGTTCATACGATAAGTAAAATAGTACAAAATTCAAAATGCATTTGAACTTTCAATATAGCTCTTAGATGTTTGTAAAACACGTAAAAACTCACGGCGAAGCATGGACGCAATTACCTATATATTACATTGAATACTTTACAATTTATTTCAATTACGAATCCATTCGGTCTAATTTGGTTTTTGGATCGAAAATCCAAATTAGAATCGAAACCGAACGCGATATATATATATATATATATAGAGAGAGAGAGAGAGAGAGAGAGAGTTAGGTTATTTTGTTTTCACTATCTATTGTGTGCATGTATGACTGATTCTGGACCAATCATTTTAGTTATTTAAAAAAAGTAATTAATGCATATTACATATTGAAGATATAATAGGTATTAATTACATCTTCAGCATTTAAAATGCATTAATTACTTTCTTAAAATAACTAAAATGATTGGTCTAGAATCAATCATACAGGCACACAATAGATAGTGAAAACATTTGAACCCAACTCTCTCTCTCTCTCTCTCTCTATATATATATATATATATATATATATATATATATATATATATATATATATATATATATATATATATATATATATATATACTATAAAACATATTAGTCATATCTTAAATTTTAAAATATATAAGTTATAAAGCTTTTTGTACATATCAATTATACATAAATAACTCGCCAAAAGTTTCAATATTTTGATTAAAGAAAGTAATTAAGAAATTCAATTTGAAGCAAAATGAAAATTTTAAAATATTTAATTCATGTATATAAATTAATTTACATTTCTTAAACTGAACACCACTAATAATTAATTTACATTAATAAGATAAACAGACAATATAAACATAAGGTATAAACATAAGTATTTTATTTAAAAATAGTAATTTTTATTTATAATCTTATAATTATTTCCATGTAGTAAAGTATTCGCCAAAAATATTATTTATTGTCGCGGTTTTGCGCCGATATATATATATATATATATATATATATATATATATATATATATATATATATATATATATATATATATATATATATATATATATATATATATATATATATATATATATATTGTGACATCTCCAAAATCTCAGCCAGAAAAGACCGATTTTCATTTATGCTTTTAAAATAATTTCAGAGTAAATCCTTTTGATTTGAAAGAGTTGCGGAATTTGTTCCTAAAAACAAAGTATGATAAAATAATATTTACCAAAGCATTTCATCAAGAAATGTATTTTCATTATATAATAAAAACTCGAGATGGCATGTTCCGATACAGACCATAAAGCATAAACGATAACATTACAAGTCATTCAACAAATATATACATATACAAACTTGTAAACAAAACAACTTGATGATTCATCCATCTTATGCCCTTGCGCCACTTCCTGTAATACAAATAAAACTGAGTTGGTCAGGCTTGGGAGCCTGGTGAGCATATAGGGTTTTCAACCCACAATAAATAATTATATTTAATTTCCACCAACCAACAATAACCCAATTACTCATTCTTGTTATTCTCACTTTACGTCCCTAAAACAACTAACACAAGGGACCTAGTCTTAGAATATTTCGTCAGGGCGACAACACATGCATTCGGGGGTCTCCCGACAATATATGTCAAATAAGGCAACCATGAGGGGGATGGAGTACAGCGAATGAACACCCGAGTTCATTAACACCTACAGGTGGTGAACCTGCTAGCTTTCCACATGACTGTCTAGAAAAGTCTATGGTCGTCATCTAAACTCCGCTAGATGACTAAATCAAAACAACATCGAGGCATCTCATCTGTTTATCACACAACTATCTACCCATGTTCTACCCAACATATTAGTAGATAAAAATATATATTTTTATACATAATTTAAAACCTGTATAGCATTCTCATTCAATACATATTCCAAACAACAGATGAGACACATACACATAACACGTATTTCATAGAGAATAAATCAGATCCATGAGATAGAAGAAAGTGAATATACATTCACACATATAACAACAAAATATACACATAACATGTATTTTATATAAAATACTTCATAATTATGCGTTAGAAGAAAGTAACCACACACTCACTTGATCATATAGCCTCCTCTCTCCTTATTCTTCATCCTCTTGCTCTTGGTGTTTGTAAGCCATTAGAGGAGTGACACTTGTTACTCTAAGCTTTCTAAAGTCATTACAAGGAGGATTTGAGATTGTTATTGCTACATAACAATCAAGGTTAGATCTAAACCCCATTCATAAGTTAATATGATTAATTATATGCTAGATCTAGGGTTTAAAGTCTTGGATGAATTGCATGTACAGTAGAGAAACCTAGATCCAAGCATAAGGGTTTGCATGAGCACATAGGATGTTTTTATGGCTAAAACCCATCAGTGGTATCAAAGCCTTGATTGGTTTCTATTGTATGTGATGCTATGTTGAATTATTTACTGAAAATCGATTTTTTGGCCTCTGCCCGACCGACTCGGCGATTCCAAGGGTCAGACAGAGGGAATATCGGGATTTCTTGCTGTTTTGCTGAAGGATTAATACCAAAAATGTATTTTTATGATAAAATCCGATTTTTATTGTATTTGGATGATTATCCTTCATAAAACAAAAGATAATTTCAAATCTTTTGAATAATAACTTCCTTATATGATTAAATTTTGATTATTTGTATTAATTAGGTAACTTATCTTGCAAGAAATTGATTTTAGGTAAAATTTAGATAATCATTAAATTAATTGTTTAATTTAAATTATTTGCTATTTGATCATTTGTGTTTTGAAAAGTTTCAAACTTGCCCTCAAGTCTTGGAATTTAAATTTTTGATTAAAAGGTTTGATATTGAAATATTTAAATTCTAAACCCTAATGTTTTGAAATGTTTCAAAACTTGCCCTCAAGTTTTGGAATTTAAAAGTTGATTAAAAGTTTAATTTAGAAATGTTAATTAAAGTGTATAATTAAAAGAGGTTTTATTAGTTAATTAAAGTGTATAATTAAAAGAGGTTTAATAAATCCATAAAGTTTTGGTTCACAATTTAATTAAATTAAAAGTATAATTATTAAATTTGACCACCTAGTATTTTAAAAAGTGTAAAATACACCCTATACTATATATAACATTAAAAGTCTAACATTATATATATGAATGAGTAAAAGTCAGTCTTACCGTTAGTAGGCCTCATTCACGAAGCTGGTCTATAAGGGGTGTTTAAGGAAATTGTCTATAAAATGACGATTGAATGGGTATCCACTCTTACCCACCGCACTCTTGACTAGTGGAGGGTCGTTAGCCGAACAGGTAGGATAGGACAGAAACCTTCCATTATAAGTATAATGAAGTACAAAAGTAACTAAATGTTTTTTTACAAATTCCCAATCTTAGTTACTCTAGGCAAAAGTGAATTGATTCAATTCCATGAAATTACACTTTGTACCCTTGCAAAGACATTAATGGAGCGTGTGTGGTTAACCGACACACTAAATGTGTCTAAGCAAAGGTAGCAAAGGGTGACTCAATGTTTTTCATAGTTCGGTGGAGCGTGTGTGGTTAACCGGCACATCGAATAGGTGATTGTTACATGTGGGGGCACCATGTAAGTCTGCATGGTTATTCACACCCTGTTTTGTGATCCTCGGCATCCCAGTCACAAATCGAGGGGCATATCGAGATTTAAACATGCCATTGAAAAGTTCAATGAATCTAAAAGGGTCTAGGAGTTTTCAAAGCATTTAAAAACTTAATCTGTTTTTCATTTTTCATGGTGGAAAATTAGTGAATCGTCATTCACTTACCTCCAAATGTTATACAATTTGGGTTACGGCATCCCTCTCCGAAGTTGTGGAATATTGTGTTGGGTCATAGCCTTAATATCTCATTTAGGTGATTTATTAAGGACTAAATCAATCAACTAACTTGAATTTATTTTTCTCCCGTTTTGTAGATGTCGAAGTTCGACAACTATAGTCTTCCCAAATCCCGTGGAACAAGCTTTCCACATGAAGATGATATTCCACAATTCGATCGAGGAACAGGAGATCATGCTTCACTTCCTCCACCTCCTCCAATTATTCTCCCTAACCCACAAGTTCGAAGGTTTGAAAAGTTCAAGCTCACTCAAGCCCTTTTGGCAAGTAAACATGAAGAAGGAAAGTCGGTGTGTGCACACGTCCCAGAGATGAAGTCACACATTGATAGGTTAAGAATGTTGGGATCCGTTGTCTGTGAGGAGCTGGCTGTTGACTGGGTTCTTCAGTCACTTCCTAACTCGTATAGTGAGTTCGTAAGAGAGTAATATATGATGAACCATGACGTGACCCTTATAGATCTCACCTACATGCTTATTGTTGTTGAATCAGCAATGATTTGGCACATTGGAAAAGCAAAGTTGATTGGTGAATCTGCCTTCTAGACCTCTGTGGATATAGGCAATGGCAACGAAAGACATGCCATGATCTAAGAGTTTGATCATAAGAGAGAGGCGAAGTCTGAAGTAGTTACATGTGCTATTCCAAAAAGAGTCAATTTGCTTTTATTGCCAAGAGAAGGGGCATTAGAGACGAAGCTATCCTATTTACCTAAGAGATCTAAGAGATGGGAGAGTCAAAACGTATGGCTTTGCTTTAGGTAAAATCCATTGACTAACTCTTCTAAGCTCCTATTCTAGATTCTTAATACATAATATGATAAGATTAGAATTGATGTTTTGTAAGATCAAAGAAAAGAGAGGAAGCTTAAGGGAAGAAGTGAGCAAAATCTAACTGTGAAGAAATGGATTTCTATTGCATTACTTGAAGATTAGATTCTTAAGATACTACTTAGAGTTAGAATAAGATTGCTAAGAAATATGTATTAGCATAGTTTTTCAATGAATTGCATCGTAAGGACAAATTTTTCCGCAATAAAATAAATTTTGATTTTATATTATTTATTTATCCTTGCAATGGTGTGTATGAAAAATTGATGTTTGAATGTTTCTATTATTAGCAATAATGGATTTGATTCTTAATTATGTTATTTGTGGAAATGTCGAGAATTTACCAAATTGGGAGAGTTTCTCATCGACCAAGTTTCAATTGGACAGAAACTTGGAATCATGCAACTTGGTTGCATGATGAATGAGAAATTTCATATTTGAAAATTAGACTAATTCGTTGACAAAGTGTCAAGTGAAGGACTAGGAGATCGAATACACAAAGTTGTGTGTTGATCAAGTCCACCACAAGAATAACAAAGATACTCGTCATGATTTACTAAAAGTTTAGTAAATATGATTATACTTATAAGATTAAGTATAATTCTGAATTGATTGAAAGAGTTTAAATCAATGGCAAAACGAATAAGAAGAATCAAGTAGGCAGAAAGATAAAAGTTTCTCTATCCTAAGAAGAAGGGAGAGTACCTTTTATTATGTTTTATGATAAGTCTTGATGATTAAGAACCATATCTCAATTGATCCTTTAAGTGAGTCTTAGTACAATTATATGTTTGAGAAGAGGAATCAAGAATTGAAGAAATGGTTAAATCAAAATGTCAATCATACTTCGTTCCAAAACAAGTCTTAAAGTTAAGATTGTGACATTGAGTGACAAGTATTAGGAAGGTTTGTAACATTCATCAAATCTGGAAAGATGTGATGTCTTGGATAAGACAAAGACCAACTAGGACCAATTTTATGAAGTTTTTTGATAAAAGCTACACTAACTCTTGAATATTTGTTTGCCAAGAAATGTTTATTGACAAGAGAATCTTATATGTTAAGGAGTCAGTAGGAGTCTTAATGGTCTTGAAAGGTTTCAAGAACAAATCAAAATTAAACCTTATCGATCATCACTAGCACATGACTTGAGGTTTACGACCTATCGTGTTGACACTATCTTGTTCCTGTGCCGTTCCAAGTGAATTAATTATGCATATGAGTTCTATGAGCTCTCATTTGAGTGCATAAAAGGCAAGAACCTTGATCAAAGGAAAGTACATTGATAGGAAAGGGTGAGCTGCTTAACTACTTGGAAGACATGGTGGGAGTGTGTTGCCATAAGGCAAGAAATCAAGATTGAGAAGGTTCAGTCCATATGAGTTTGGATTTTTCGCAAACATTGGTTTTGACAAATTCGCATAGATAGGAACACATACATCATTAAAATCTAAGTGTCATAAGATTCCCTCCTTCATGAAAATGACTGTGAGGAAATGCTTTCACTAAGAGAGATTTTAAGAAGATAGTGATTGTGAAAATTGTATTCTCAAATCCGATTATGGTTACGGTATCCCTTTCCATGATTCGAATTGTGAGATTTGGAAATTAGTCTTAATTGTTTAGACATACATATGAGATATCTAAGGAAAAGGTGTATAAGCTTAGATAAAGGATTATCAAATCATTAGGTATTAGAAACATGAATTTAAGAAATTCAATAGGCATTGTTTTTCTGGAAGTTAAGATGGTTTCTGAATACATGTCAAAGCTAGTGGGAGCATAAGTGTTATGCTTATATGACAATAATCATCATAGTGGGAGCATAAATGTTGTGCTTGTATGATTATTAAGGTAAGTATTGCAAGTTAGCAATATTAATTATAGAAAACAAGAGTTATACCTTGCAAAGTCGTAAGGGTTGAAAAGTTGTTTTGCTATAATTAAGGGAGAGAATATTATGCTTCATTTCAAATCTAAAGGCTTAGGTTGTGGAATGTTAATAAATTTAGTCAATGATACATAGTGCGTTCTCAAATTTCGATTATGATTATGGCATCCCTCTTCATAGTTCGAATTGTGAGAACGTGACACATAAAATATTATGGCAAAAGATTGATAAAGTATCGTATCTTTATGTAAGACATTCCTATACGCTTCGGGTATAGGATTGATTGCAAATGCTATAATATTTGACCATTCTAAAATTTTCCAAATGTCTAGCGCATTTAGAGGGAAAAAGGACAAGAATCGGTTTTGACTAAGATAATTAAACAAAAATCAAAGGACGATCCAAAGCTCCCTGATGATTGGTCGCTTGTGAGTAGTTGGAAATATGATATTGGATGGACCATATCGACATTATTATGAATAGATAAGATTCTATTAAGAATAAGTTGTCATATGGCAAATATGGAAATGTTTCCATATTGGGAGTTGGATATTGAGAGTCTACATCTAGATTAGAAAATGTTATACAAAAGGATGTTCAAAGGAATGTACTTTGAGTGAGAGACATCATGTCTATGGAATTGTATTTTAACAATCTCAAATAGAGAACTTTGTAATTTCATTGGCAATAGTCATTGTGATTTTTGTGCTATGACATTACGAAAGGATCATTGCATAAAATGTTAGAATCTAGCATATTCTATAAGTAGCAAGAATTTGATATTCTTACACTTGTGATAGGGAGTTGTGAAATGAGTGTGATTGGAAATGTGTTCATTTGACCTATTTCACAAAGTAAGGACCGTAGGTAAACATTGTGTGCATGCTAAGAGCATGGGACAAGTATAGTTATAATTCAAGTAAGAAGTTGATTACCCGAAACAACAAATAATGAGTAATCGATATGGTGATAAATAAAAGGTGTTTTATTTATACTCAAAGGTTTGAGGCCATATGGGATTAGTATTATTCTTGTGTTTCACTTTGCATGTTTTGACTTCCTGAATAATTTAATTGGTTCAGAACAGTCAAATTATTCGAATGAGCCATAGTCGTTCGTATGTTGGAAGTAGGTACGAATGAAGACTATCGTGAATTGGTGTGTGGATTGTCTAAAGTGTATTAGACATAAGCAAATGTTTGCTGCAACTTTCATGAGTGCTTATGAATATGATTTGAGCATTAGATTAAACCCACGCTCACTTGGATCACTTCATGGATTTTATCACGAGTGATTGGTGAGACAATAACATCTTATATTCTTGAAACCGAGATGTGCGAGTTGTATCTTGCGAGTCAGTTGCACATTGATAATATGTAAACGCACCAGTAACTTGGTGTTATAAAACATATTGTTGTGTGTGATTCGGTAAGTGAGTGCAAGCAAGCATTGAATCAAAGTTTATCCATTCCTTTTATCCAAAGTAGGATAAAAGCGATATCTTTGGGCCCCTCGATGATTTAGTGATGGCACCTAAGTGCTTGGCCAAGACGGGACTAAATTGATGGTTCAATTGTAGTCTGTTGTCAGTCATCATAAATCGGAAGTCGGGAAATAGTATAGAGAGAATGATTAAGTTCATGTATCATATCTATACGATACCTAAAATGGAGGAATGTATGATCCCTTAACTAAAGGACACGCGTATCTGATAAGATCAGAGTTGACAGCGGCTTTGGAAAGCTACGATTGCAGATCAGGATCTGAAGTCATACGCAGAATAGTTATTAGACTTATCCAAGTGGGAGACTGTTGGATTAGTGTCTAAGTCCATAACTATTTTGGTATGTACTTTACCCGGTGGTGCATGGTCCTTTTGGGTTGCCTTCACCAAAGCAACTTGATAGGATGAATTATGGAGACAAAGGATTAATTATGATTTATTAATATATTATGAGAATAATATATTAAAGGAGAAATCATATTGTTTAATTAGTATTAGTCAAGAATTAATAAGAATTAAGTTTGTGGCTAAAAGACATTAATTAAACTTAAGGGACTGGAACTGTCAATTGTGTGATAGTTGAATATTGGGCTAATGGACTCCATATTAGAGGGGTGGACGAATTCTATGGGGAAACCCATTAGAAATCGTCCTAGGCCTCTAAGGAGGGAGTCTATGGGTTGCTTAGGGCTTAAGCATCCAAATTAGGGTTTCCTTGTTATATAACCCTAATAGCCTCACTATTTAAAGGACCCTTGAGACTCAAAAATGGGGTGAACTTGTTCCATAGGGTTTTCACACGTTTTGGGCAGCCTCCTCTCTCCTTATTCATCATCCTCTTGCTCTTGGTGTTTGTAAGCCATTAGAGGAGTGACACTTGTGACTCTAAGCTTTCTAAAGTCATTACAAGGAGGATTTGAGATTGTTATTGCTACATAACAATCAAGGTAAGATCTAAACCCCATTCCTAAGTTAATATGATTAATTGTATGCTAGATCTAGGGTTTAAAGTCTTGGATGAATTGCATGTACAATAGAGAAACCTAGATCCAAGCATTAGGGTTTGCATGAGCACATAGGATGTTCTTATGGCTAAAACCCATCAATATCATCCTCATAACATTTATTTCTTCCATTATCATTTAACAATTTTCGTTTTCTTTTCTTGATTATTGTTTAATTTTTCACTCTGTACCAAACAATGAATAATGAGAAGAAAATATTTTAGAAAAAAAAAAATTGTTTCAAGGAAATCACGTAGTGTTTGAGAAAGGATACGATTAATTAGGAAATCATGTAGTATTTTTTTTCTATCATTAGCTAATAAAACGATATAGTTTCATAACGTTTAGTACCTAAGTTTAGGTGGGGTTCTAATTATATTCATTTTTACTATATATATATATATATATATATATATATATATATATATATATATATATATATATATATAAGATTCAATCGAGAACCATTATTAATCAAGGAACCAAGGAACCAATCTAAAACATCGAAATTTAAAGCGGTTAACGGCAAAAGAAAGGGTTGTAGACTTTTACAATGGACGCACATGCACCGGATTATAAAAAAATTCACTTCTTTTTTTTTTGTTTAAAATTTTTTTAGGCCATGTTTTTTATCGAAAAAAAAACGAGATACCATTGTTCACGATTTTTCATCCTCTTTCCAAAGAGATCCATGATAATATATAAACAACGAACTTTTTTCGAAAAAAAAAACTTACTTCATTTTCTTTGTTCAAAAGTGAAGGTCTATTTTTTTATAGAAAAAAAAATTAATAAATATATATACAAATTAATGTTTTTTTTTTACTTTTTAAGCATCATTCATATCCATGATAAAAAAAAACGATATTTAGTTCATATTCACATTGTGAACTTGTTCAGATTCATATTCTGAACCTTTTCAAATTCATATTCTGAACTTGTTCAGATTCACATTGTAAACCTGCTAAGATTTATAGTGTGTGTAATAGTAAGTCAGATTCACAATGTGAATCTGAACTGATCGAGCTTTTTCACATTGTGAATGTTAAAAATTGAAATATTTACAGTTTAGATTCACAGTGTGAATCTACCGATCGAGGTTTTTTTTGTGAACCTTTTCAGATTCATAGATCGAGCTTTTTCACATTGTGAATGTTAAAAATTGAAATATTTACAGTTTAGATTCACAGTGTGAATCTATACTGATCAAGGTTTTTTTCCCTTGTCGGTGTTGATTTTTATTAATAGATTACAAAAAAATTAATATTTTTTGGTATAATTTGTTTTTTTTTTTATAAAAATAAACTTAATTATTAAAAGAACTAACAGAATGAAGTGAGTTTTTTTCGAAAAATCGAAAACAACGGTATATTCAGTTTTTTTCGATAAAAAATGTGGCCTAAAAAATATTTTAAACGAAAAAAAAGTGAGTTTTTTGGTAAGGAGGTGGATTTTTTGGGTATAATCCGGTATGTATGCGTGCAATGTACAAGTATACATCTATTTCCTTTGCCGTTGATCATTATGATTTATGACGTTCATGATTGGTTCATTGTTAATTATAGTTCTCTATTGAACCTATATATATATATATATATATATATATATATATATATATATATATATATATATATATATATATATATATAGGAGGGCTCAATTGAGAAAAAAAAAGTTGAGAATGAGGGAATTATTCTCAGCCACACATTTATTTTGCCGCAAAACACTTAGTCGCACCGACGGAAATCGACAACGGATAAATATGTATTTTCCAACAAAACATTTTTTCTTAAATTATGTTAATCATTACCTTAATAAATACAAAAACATTTTTTTGTTTTTTTGATTTTTAGAAAGCCATTTTTATCGTAAAATTATTTTAAATATATCAAAATTTATAATTTTTTATTCTCTATAAATAGACATCCATATTGATATAGTTTTAAGATAAAATACAAAAATTATTTTTTTAGAGTTTCAGCTCTCGTGATTCATAAGTGAAAAATCTACAAGATTTTTATTACGATAGATTCGTTATTCACTTATGATTAAAACGTATGTTTAACTATTTTTATAGTTTAAGTATTGTTCATATATTAATATGACAAGTAATAAAGTTTTCTTACTTAAATTATATTTGTTACATCATCTTTGTCATATATTTTATTTATATTTTAATAAAACATGTATTAGTTGTCGTTATATTTTATATTAATATATGAATAAAACATTTATCAGATTTTTGTTACAGTTAATTTGTTATTCATATATGAATAAGTAGTATAAATGATACTTAAACTATAAAAAAATTAACTATATATTTTTATTCCTAAGTGGATAACGAATGTACGGTAGCAAAAATATGATGCATTTTTATTCACTTATGAATAAGAATAGCTGAAAATATAAAAAATATAGACATATATATATATATATATATATATATATATATATATATATATATATATATATATATATATATATATATATATATATATAATCTTAAAACTATATCAATATAGATGTCTATTTGTAGAGAATAAAAAATAATAAATTTTTGTATATTTAAAATCATTTTTCGATAAATATAGCTTCTTAAAAATTAAAAAACGAAAAAAAACTATGTTTTTGTATATATTAAGGTACTGATTAACATAGTTTAAGGAAACATGTTTTTTTGAAAAACACATGTGTATTCGTTTCTCATTTCCGTTGGTACGGCGAAGGTATATTTAAAATCATAGTTTAAGGAAACATGTTTTCTTGCAAAAATATGTCAAAACACTCATCCATTTCATAATTCTTCTCTCATATTCCTCTTTCTCTCTTAAAACACGTATCCCCTTTTCTCTCTAATTTCTTCGACGGAGACCATCTCAACCACGCGGCGGTGGGTTTGAGTGTGGCAAAGATGGAGACATCAAGGTGATGGTCCTTTATCATCGACCATCATCCCTACATCAATATACTCTGAAGAAGGAGAAACACCAGCCTTTACACCACCAACGAGACCGCTCCTCTTTCCACCATGATAAAATATCTTTGCAATTGGCTA
Source organism: Lactuca sativa (assembly GCF_002870075.4). Classification (NCBI taxonomy): domain Eukaryota; kingdom Viridiplantae; phylum Streptophyta; class Magnoliopsida; order Asterales; family Asteraceae; genus Lactuca; species Lactuca sativa. The sequence goes on from NC_056625.2 coordinate 54,367,642, forward strand.
TATCTTTGATGTTGTGGTAAGTAATCATATTTAAGAATTTTCTATCTTTGATGTTGGTCACCATGTTTGTGTATATTTGCTTTTTTGCCCACAATGTTTGTGCATATCTGTTTTTTATTTCTACTGCCTTTATTACCGAATAGAATGTCTACATATGTATTGATTCCCTTTTTCTACTATTTTCACACGTTCTTTTTCATTTATTGTTGCTCCTTTTTATTTCTTCGTTTTCAGTTTTACCTTTCCAATCCCAAAAAATTACACTACATTCACCATTAAAATAACGGTGCATAGAATTCATAAACAATTTTATAGAAACAAATTTAAAAAAATCACAATATTAAGACAAATGATCCCCACCGGTTATGAAAATTGATAAAAATCGTAGATAAGAACAAACAATAAATACCTACAATCATAGTGATTGCATCACCTATAATAATACAAACCACAACAAATTAGACAACTATATAAACGAAAAAAAAAATACCTACAAAAAATGTGACCCGTAGTTTACTACGGGATCACACACTAGTTCTTATTAAAACTTTAAATGTTTTCCAGACTGTTAAAGAGAATTTCTTTATGGAATAATTTTTATTTTTAATGTGCTTTAGTTTCTTGCATAAATCGAATACATGTTCATTTATTTTAATTTTTGGTTTAAACGAAGAGTGATTGTTTCTTTCTAAGACTAAATGAGAAATGTCTCCTCCTCACATAATCATGACTTTCTTTTACATTTTAATACGAACAATGACTCTTCCTTTATCGGCCAATCAAGAAACACTATCTATTACAATTGCCTAGTATATATAAAAGAAAGTTAGTATACCTATTCAATCGGTTTGATTTCCGGTTTTTATAATATCTCAATTTCGGTTTTAGTCCATGTCGGTTGGTTTTAGTCCGATCCACTCTGATTTTTAAACACATTCGCCCTATTGATCATATTAATTTCCTATTAACGTTTTATTTCCTTGGTTTACATTTTTCATTAAACTTAATATCTATACATTATATAAAGGAAATCTTGGCTTTCTAAAAATGGATTGTATATTATAATAATAATAATAATAATAATAATAATAATAATAATAATAATAATAATAATAATAATAATAAATTAAATCGTTTAAGGTTTTAATCTAAAAATATAATCAAAAACCAATAAAATAATATTACATTTTTGAACCCCACCTCTTTGAAATAATGTTTACGTTTAAATCCTCAAATGCAGCCAAATCTGGTCTCCTTCACTAGATGTCGCCCACATCCCTCTATTTGGATAAAGGTATTTGATTTTTTTTTTTTGAAATCATTTTATCTTCTGTATTTGCCGTCCCTATATTTCAAATTACAGAGTCAAACATTGGCATCACTTGATTTCACTATGGCCCTTTTATCTCTCCAAAAAAATTGATTGTCCATCTGTTTTGCAAGTTTTTTAGGAATATGAAATTTCACCTAATGAAAATAATTTACATAAGAAACTATTCTATGTCGTTGCTTTGTGTAGATACACGACATCATTCTTTTATTTACATGTATAGTAGCATACTCTTATTTTCACTATGCAATAATATTTTTGAAAATGATACTATTACAGTACCGATAAATAATACAATTCAAAGTTGGAAGGTATGGTCAGTTTAGGCTAAGTGGAGTGGTAACACTTTTAACACCTTGTCACCTCAAAATTTTGAATGACACATCATTTTTGACCATTTAACATTTAATCTTAACATTTTGTAAGGAGTGAGAACACACATAACATTTTTTTTATTTTCTTTTGATAATATAATTAAATTACTTTATTTTAATATACAAACATTTTTTTTCACAAATTTTATTTGTTTATATCACATACAATTAATATAATATAAATTATATTATTTTAAACCACGTACAATTAATATAATATAAATTATATTTTTTAAATCACAAACAATTTTATTTTTTGAAATTCATCAACAATGGAATGAGGTGGCAAGAGAGTATACGTAAATTATGATAATGTTTAAAACCTTTTTTTATGAGAAGTTGATAGAAATTAAATTGACAATTTAACTTTGGGTATACGGGGAATTAAAGTCAGTCAACCAAATTAAGCAAGTCAAAAGCACTCGACCAATCAAAGAGCCTCATTCATTTCTCTCTCCTTGCGCCAAACCTTTAACAAATTGCTTTGAGCGAGCCCCTAGCAAGCACTAAGGGGTGGTATTCTCTTCTTCTTAGCAACCCTAGCGACTACTTAGCGAGCGTCCACTCCTTTTAGTCTTAGGCATGTGTAGGGATTGCGACCATATATGGTCCCTGTCGTCTTAAAGCTCGAAATGTTTTTATTTAAGGTAAATTGCACGGATGGTCCCTATGGTTTAGGGTAATTTGCGTATTTGACCCCTAACTACTTCTTTTAACCCGGACGGTCCCTAAGATAGAATTTTGTTGTGCGTTTGGTCCCTATCAAACATAAAAAGATTATTTTACCCTTAATAATTTCTTTTTTGATTTTCTATTATTTGTCCATCATTTTTAATTTAGAAATGAAAAGAAATAAAATACCCCCAATCCCCGTTTTATCTTCACCCGCCCTTTTTCTCATGTTCCCCTTTCCCGAAACCTTTACATCATTCTCCGATGACCACAATGCAACATTCCGACGAGCGAACCCATCCCACCGACAATCAGATCTCAACATATTTTGTCGGAGACGAGAGGAGAATTAAAGGAGGTAAGAAATTTCTTATTTTCGTTCCTCTCTTTTCTCACCAGTGAGTTTATTTTGATCTCTGTTCAGGTGGTGGGATCTGTGAATCGATTACCAGATGATAAGGAAGAAAGGGTTTGGTGGTTTACAACAAGAGGGTGAAGGAGGCTGTGATGGAATTATCATAGGAGGATGCAAGGATTAAGCAATGATGTGGAGCCCTAGGCTATTATCTCCGACGACGGAGAACTGCAATGTCCAATATCACCTCTTCTTCTCGATCGATCTACCTTTTCTTTTCATCCTTCTTAATTCGATTCAAATGCAACCCATCCTCAAAATCGATCGATAACCATCAACATCTTAACTGCCCCTTGATCAATCGAGCTCTCATACGATCCCTACCTTCTTCCCGCTTGGGTCTTGTAGCCACCACAATCACTAATCCGTCTGCATTTATGAAGATTACATTGTGTGAAGGTTTCCAGAGGTGGTGTAGATGGTCATATTGCAAATCGGCGACTTTAGACTGTAGATCAACAGCGTACGGTGTTTTCTGGTAGAATCTAGTGATTTCCAGTGGAGTCCGACATTTTCCGAAGATAAGGTGAGATTTTTCGGCGATTAAACACAAGGAGGCAGGGGAGGAGAGGAGGGTCAGACTACCACCGCTTTCTCATGTCCGGCGAATTCAGAGGCTTTGTACCTGCATTTCCCTAAAGTGATTGTAGAGAGGCGGTGGAGATAATCTTGAAGAACTTCGTAGTGGAGTGTGAAGTGATGTTGTGTGAAGTTGGGACTGAGATAAGGGCAAAGGGATGAAGATGACGTTTTGTGAAATCCAAACCAAATCCAATTTGACCAAAATCATAATTAATTAGTTTTTTTAATTAATTGATAATTTAAAAAAGGCAAAAATATATTAGTAAGGGTAAATCAGTCTTTTTAAAATGGATAAGGGCCAAGCGTGTAACAAAAATATAAAATATGGATGGTACGAGTTAAAAAAAAAGTTATTAGGGACCAAACATGCAGATTACCCTAAACCATTGGGACCATCCGTGTAATTTACCCTTTTATTTATATTAGTATAGTGAAGTATTAGTAACAGATCAATGACGATTTAAAACCAAATTAGTAACATATCATAAATAAAATTGGAAAATTTAGTAATCTAATCACTTTTTGGTGTATTTTTTAAAAATAACTCACTAAAATTAATTTTTGCAAAATAACAATTTTCTCCGGAATGGACTATTTCGGAAACAAATTCAGACTCGTTTTCTGGAGGGCCGACCCATGAGGTATCCTCTGGAATGGGCATTGTGGAGTATTTGTATGTATTTCAGACCTTTCTTTTGAATTTCATTTTCCGAAATATATTACAAAAAATACGGATCTCGATTTTCTTTCGGATCTCGACTTTTCGATACACCTTGATTTTCCAATTTCGACCTCCGACATGCCACTTTGACTTTCCGTTCCGATGTCAATCTCCGATACACTCCATTCTTAGGCATTCCGATACACTCCGGATTTATGATTTTGATCTCCGATACGCATTCCGAACTTCGACTTAAGATATGGAAGACGATCACGATAATTTATTTACTCTTATGTTGTTATTATTTTAATTTTATATATATATATATATATATATATATATATATATATATATATATATACATCTTCCGAAATGAACTAACCATGTCCCGAAGTTCCAATAGAAGATGTCAGTGCATTGGGAAAAACCAAAACCTAGTTTAGTTGTTTATATATTGTTATTATTCATTGAAAACTAGTGTTCAGAAAAAAAATGCATTATGGAATCCGAAGAATGACTCCGGAATGAACTGAACACGTTCTAAAGTTGCAAAAGAAGATGTTAGTGCATTAGGACCAACCCTAACCTAGTTTAGGTGTTTATAATGTGATTATTAATCGAAAAGCAGTGTTCCAGAATAAACTGATCACGTTCCATAACAAAAAAATTTCATTCCAAAATGCTCTGGAATTCAAGGAACTGATCTGCAACACAAAGAACATGTCTATAATGTCATAAACATGATCTGGAATGGTGGTCAATGTTCGTTTTGTATTTGGTTTATAACAAGTTTTCTATTTGCAGCACAACATGGTTTTTGATGCATCCATTACAATGTCTTGTGAACCCAAAATCAGTGCGGATGATCTTGCGACATTCAAAGACATAGCGACATGCCAAACTACATTTTTGAATTCATGTTTTAGGAGGTGATTAGACATTCCCAAGGTAGATAGGGATCCTTTACTTCTATATTGTGTGTTTTTCCATGATGTTATCATGGACCCCAGAAGGAAAGTAGAGAAATAGTTTTTGAGATTGGGGGTTATGAGCTATATTTTAGGAAAAAAGAATTTTGTCTTGTCACCAGCTTCCAATTTGGAGATTATTTTCCAGCCTCTGGTTTCGATGCCGCCTTCCGTTCCCATGTGTTTCATATGGTCGCGATTAATGTCTCTGTGAAATTAGACGATGTGATCAATGTGTTTAATCATTCGTTTAACGACTTATTGGACGAGGATGTGGTTTGTGTATTTCTTCTATATCAGTTAGAGAAAGGGTTGAATGATCGGTTGATTAAAGAACCTATTTTAAAGGAGTATTTTATTTTGGTATCCAACATTGATGAATTCAAAAGGTATCATGTCGTTAATTTATGATTAGTGATTATAATTATATTCAATAATTTTTACAAATTTATGTCGCGGATATTTATGGGGGAGTATTCACATCTATTGAATGTATTCAATAAGGTTGACAAACTTATACATCCAATAAAACCTGTCACACCCCCGAACCGAGACAGCGGAAACGTCCGGGGGCGAGTAACTTCAATTTGTAATATCATCATAATGTATATAAATGAATCAAACACAACATCATCACCATACATAAATTATACCAACCATCATAGTGTTACATCATTGTATTTGTTCATAACAATACATCCAAAACATTAAGTAGGGTAAGAAACAAAAACACAACTAAAATCTTCATTCCTTATCGGCCAACCTGTTTTAACATGTTCCTGAGAATACAAGTCATTTTGAAAAGCGTCAACATATAAAAATGTTGGTGAGTTCATAAGCATATTTGTATGAAAAGTTTTGTAGAAGTTTGTAAACACCAGAAAATCCTATATTTTCTATAAAAGTAATTTGAGAGTTTTGTTTCAAATCTTGTATTAGAGCATGTGTGATTTTGTTTGATGGTGTATAAAGAAAGTTTCCTAGAAAATCCTATATTTTCTATATAATGAAAAGGTGTGGTCTTAACCCTAAGACATGAGTGGTGAAAGTTTAAACGTGAAGGGTAACTGTATATATCGTACTTTGTATCATGAGTATAGTATGTGTATTCCATAAATTTATTTGCTTGTTATTCTCTATGTTAGTCGCTATAACCATACTTGATATGACCGATATGCCCGTCATGACGTTCTTCAGGCGTCAGTTACGGTAAGACATTTGTCACCCTAGCCTGACCTGTCTAGCTATAGTGAGCAACTCAGGTGTAAGGTGTCATCCCCATATAGATCTATACACAAATTCTCGCTTTCCCTCCAAAAGACTTTGGTTATAACTACATGGCTTATGGTGTATGCTAGGTAGGTACGAATGAAGGTGTGTCTCACAAGAGCCTTAACTAAATTTACACGAATGATGTATCCCATTATTTAACGTTATAAATAATGTTGCAAAAGTGAATTTTGACTACAAACTAATAGGGATAAAAATATAATTGTTTTTATCTAAAGTGTCAAAATATTTGTTGTTATCGTGAATAACTTCTAGTTATCCCAAAGTATCGGGAATAATTCGAGTGTATTAGAATTCTCACCAGCGGCCCGATTATTCTAGTATTGGTCATAAAAAGCCCAATTTGAATGTCATTATCATCATGGCCCAACAGGAATGTCAATGGGCTTATAAGGCCCAATTAGAGTAAAAATTACCATGTATGGCCCAATAAGTACGTAAATGGGCTTATACGGCCCCATTTAGAGTAAACATGTCGTAAAGAGTTCGTTTGTTATCAAGTAATCATTTTAGATCAAATAGTACCAAAAATGACTTAATAGGACCATCTTTATTAAAAACGACCATTTTGGCCCAACAAAACCGTAATTAACAATAAAGACCCACTTTTGCCAAAATTTAATATTTTTGGCCCATTAAAGCCGAAAATTACAACAAAGGCCCATTTTTGTTAAAAATGGCATTTTAGGCCCAATAAAACCGTGAGTTGTCAAATAAGGCCCATTTTTAAAAAAAATGACATTTTTGTTCCCTAAAACTGTGAGTTGTCAAATAAAGCCCACTTTTATGAAAAATGACATTTTGGCCCCTAAAACCGTGATTTGTCAAATAATGTCTTCTTTTATGAGGACATGACATTTTTAGCCACTAGAACCGTGAGTTGTCAATTTAGGCCCGTTAAAAACGCAAATGATACTTACAAGCCCATTTTGTTTATCTTTATTGTCAAGTGTGATCCTTTTGTATACTTTCTTTAGTTTTCAAATAACTTTTGACATGTTTAATCTTTTTAAACATCAAAAAAGATACTTCAAGTAGATTTCTTACTAATATCACTAAATTTTGGATGAGATTTCGAAGTTGTGAGTGTTTAACATGTTTTCATGGCATATTCACACACCATAATATTAAAAATATACACATACATGCATAATACTAAGATTAACCACAAAACTAACTTGTATTCTCCCCCAAAAGATAGTAAAACTCGAAAACAAGGGGGTATGAAGCCCACCTTGGTGTTAGAGTGGTTTTGAAGAGAAAGGAAAGATGATTTTCGGCCTAGCTTGCAGCTTTGAGAAGAGTTTCGAAACTTTAATGGTGATAGGAAGCTTAAACACGATATGAAGTTATGTAAGGGAGAGTTCTTAGTGTAACATGGAATTAAGAGGCTTGAATGCTAAATTACTTACCAAAGATATGAAGCATGAAGTAAAATTCTTGTTGCATACACTCAAAGCTCACAGTTTTTTTTGGAACAAAAAGTGAAGAGAGTTGTTTAAGTCTTTAGGAGGAAACTAGATAGATGTGTGAGTTTTAGGATGAAAATGTGGAGAGGGATGGAGGGCCTCAGCCGAAGATATGGAGGAGAGGGAGATAGAAGAGATTAAGGGTATTACTTAATGGTTAATCACCACATTGCTTAGATATTTGAAGTGTAATGTGCATGTTTACATGCAAAATAATATTGAGGTGTCAGAAATCTAGCCAATGCCACATTTTTCTCTTTTTATATATATATTGGCCCAAATAGAATGAGAAGGAAGGGTTTTGGGCTTTGGTGAAGGGTAACCGAGAATACAATAGCCCATAAGGGATTTCTGGCCCAAAAAGGCCCATTTACGGGTTTGCGGCCTAAAAAGGCTAAATGGATGAGTTTTCGGCCCAATAGGGCCCATTAGGAGCTTTCGGCCTTGGGAAGCCCAATAAGAGTTCCAATATTAATTTACAGCCCATAAGGTTCAAAGAAAATGTTTACGGCCTAATAAGGTTCAAAGAAAATGTTTACAGCCCAATAAGGCCCATTACGTGACTTATGGCCCAAATAAGTGTTAAATGATCAATTCCGGTCCACTAGGGCCCAAATGTGGGTTCTTGGCCCCAAAAGACCAATTTGAGAGATTTCAGACCCATTAGGGCCCAATAATAGTGCCCTAGCCCATTACGAGGTTTGAACCGGGAAGTTAGGGTTACAAGTCCAAAGTTGAGTGAATGCAGTGTATTGAATTAGGTTTAGAGCTTTCATGAGGGAGTTTCGACTTGAATTGTCATTTTTGAATGAACAACTTGTATAACATCAAAATTTGGGTTACAAGATCCATCAGGAGTTATTTACACATGGACATAATTTCCTAGCCCTAAATGCTAGTTGTGACAGAACCAAAAGCAAAACAACCTTAAAGACGTACATCGTAAACAGTTTTTTACACGCTTTTAAGGTAAGGTACATCATCAACATTTTTTTTTGATAGATAATCTAATGCGTGATTCTTTAAGATATGGATTCTTGAGAGTTTTCTTGTGATCAGTTTGTTTGGTACCCGACAACCGAATATGATCTATCTGGTTGTTGCATAGTCGAAATTGAGGCCTTTACATGTGCTTAAGTGCAACCATATTATAACCATCAACTATGTATGATTACTTATACATTTTATAATTTTCTTTTATATGTATAAATTTTGTGTATTTATAATTTTATAATTTTTTAGTAGGATAATAGACTTATACAGAAGTTGGAGCCGACATAAGCTGAGAGTCATGTTGAATGGTAGACAGTTAGCGTGATGTGGATTTATCACCCTAATTTACTTGACCCAAAAGGTCATATGACACCTTCCCTAACACCATCATCCAAACACTCCCTATCCATGAGCCACGATAAAAGAAGGCACATATAAATGTTTCGTCGTACCCACACCACCACCACCGTCACTCATTGTACCATCAACTAATAAGGACTAAATTATTAACGTGTTGCAAAAAAAGGTATGTGAATTGAAAAATGAGGTCCATGAATGTTGCAAGCAGTTGAGGTAACAGGATAAGCGTTTAGCAGAACATGATGCTCCATTAGCTATGCTTCTAAAACTTATTAATAAGATTGTTGGAGACGATGTTGGTACCTTGAAAGGGGTGGAAGTACATTGTTAATTATTTCACTCCCATATAGTTTCTCTTTAACTTTATGGTAAACATGTTATCGTATCGTCTATAATTAAATACTATTGAACCGTACAGGCACTTATCGTGCACAATGATGATACCATAGACTATAATGATTTCTAGGAGCTTGATTATGGGTTAGGGACATCCGAACAACTGCTAACTCATGGCTTTGAGCAGCCGCCTGCATGTATTCAATTTTCGAATGTAAAAGAGATACTATGAGATGCATACAAAAACGCCGGTAGCACCTATTCAACATTCTCTACGCCAAAAGTTATGTCTATATGGTATAAGTCTCCATGGATACAGATGAAGGGGAAAAGTGTTACACGGCAACATCTAACAATAGTGGACAATCTTTTAAAGCCTACCATACATAGTCTATATAAAGAACGAGATGGTTCCCTGTTGTTTGCTCACTGTTTTTGACCAATATTATGACGATTGAGTTTTGGACGCGCTTATATGCAGATAGTCACACAGGCTGGTTGGAATATTGTAACATACACGTTTTGAAATCGTGTTTTAAGTAAATAATATTATGAAATATTATGTGAATTTGAATGTTGAGTTCTAACAGATAGTTTTTACTAGAATTGAAGTAAAACAATGCTTAGAATCATTCAGAAAGTATTGGAAGTCTTATGAGATTTCAATCAAATGTCAAATAGTGAAATTTAGCGAAAATATAAAATTTGAAATAAGTAAAATTTTATTATTGAAAGTTGTAAATAATCTCGCTAGAAACTTGTAGGCGAAAACTGTTGGATTAGTGTCTAAGTCCATAACTATTTTGGTATGTACTTGACCCGATGGTGTGTGGTCCTTTTGGGTTGCCTTCACCAAAGCAACTTGATAGGATGAATTATGGAGAAAAAGGATCAAATATGATTTATTAATATATTATGAGAATAATATATTAAAGGAGAAATCATATTGTTTAATTAATATTAGTCAATAATTAATTGGTAATTAATTTTGTGACTAAAAGAGATTAATTAAACATAAGGGAATGGAATTGTAATTATAAGATAATTGCAATTTGGGCTATGGATTGCCTTATATTAAGGAGTGGACGAATTCTATGGGGAAACCCATTGGAAATCGTCCAAGGCCTTTAAGGAAAGGAGTCCATGGGTTGCTTAGGGCTTAAGCATCCAAATTAGGGTTTCCTTGTTAGATAACCCTAATAGCCTCACTATATATAGAACCCTTAAGGCTCAAAAACGTGGACAAGCTTCCTTCTAGGGTTTCACACGTTTTAGAGCAGCCTCCTTTACCTCTCCTCTTCATCCTCTTGCTCTTGGTGTTTGTGAACCATTAGAGGAGTGACATTTGTGACTCTAAGCTTTCTAAAGTCAATAGAAGAAGGATTTGGGATTGTTATTGCTATATAACAATCAAGGTAATATCTTAAACCCATTCTTATGTTAATGTGATTACTTGTATGCTAGAATTAGGGTTTATAGTCTTGGATAACTTGCATGTACAATAGAGAAACCTAGATCCAAACATTAGGGTTTGTATGAGCACATAGGATGTTCTTATGGCCAAAACCCATCAGTGGTATCAGAGCCTAGACTGGTTTCTATTGTATTGATGCCTTGTATGTTGAAAAAAAATTCAATTTTTGTGGTTCTGCATGATGGACTCGGCGAGTCCCACTGTGGACTCGGCGAGTTGCCCCCTACTCGGCGAGTCCATGAGGGTACTCGGCGAGTTCGAGCGTCAGATGGAGCTATTTTCAGGATTTCTTGTTGTTTATCTTTGAGATACTTGCCTTTATCATATTAGATCAATATAAATCCGATTTTATGATATATATGACTATATTCTTGATCTAATTGAAGATATTTATAAATTAATAAAATATTTGTTTCCTTATATGATAATTGATTAATTATTTTGATTAAATTGGTAAATTGTCTTGCAAGAAATCATTAAATAAATCAAATATGGATAATTATGTGATTAAATGTTAATTAAGATTATTTGTTATTTGATCCTTGTGTTATGAAAAGTTTCATATTTTCCCCTTTAGGTTTTATAGTTTAAATTTGAACTCAAAAGTTTAGTTTTGAAATTTAAATAGTTGAAACCCTAATGTTTTTGAAAAAGGTTTCAAAACTTGCCCTCAAGTTTTGGAATTTAAATTTTGATTAAAAGTTTAATTTTGATGTGTATTTAAATTCTAAACCCTAATGTTTTGAAATGTTTCAAAACTTGTCCTCAAGTTTTGGAATTTAAAAGTTGATTAAAGGTTTAATTTAGGAATGTTAAATTCTAAAACCCTAATATTGTTTTGAAAAGTTCAAATCACACCGTTATTGTTTTATTAATTAATTAAGGTGTATAATTAAAAGAGGTTTAATAAATCCGTAAAAGTTTTGGTTTACAATTTAATTGAATTAAAAGTATAATTGTTAAAATTAGACCACCTAGTATTTTAAAAAGTACAAAAAAACACCCTATACTATATATAACATTAAAAGTCTAATATTATATATATGTATGAGTAAAAGTCAGTCTTACCGTTAGTAGGCCTCATTCACGAAGCTGGTCTATGAGGGGTGTTTAACGAAATTGCCTATAAAATGGCGATTGAATGGGTATCCACTCTTACCCACCGCACTCTTGACTAGTGGAGGGTCGTTAGCCGAACGGGTAGGATAGGACAAAACCTTCCATTATAAGTATAATGAAGTACAAAAGTAACTAAATGTTTTACAAATTCCCAATCTTAGTAACTTAGGCAAAAGTGAATTGATGCAATTCCATGAAATTAAACTTTGTGCCCTTGCAAAGACGTTAGTGGAGCGTGTGTGGTTAACTGGCACACTAAATGGTTCTAAGCAAAGGTAGCAAAGGGTAACTCAATGTTTGTCATAGTTCGGTGGAGCGTGTGTGGTTTACCGGCACATCGAATAGGTGACTGTAACATGTGAGGGCACCATGTAAGTTTTCATGGTTATTCACACCCGCTTTGTGATCCTCGGCAGGGGCATATCGAGATTTAAACATGTCATTGAAATGTTCAATGAATCTCAAAGGATCTAGGAGTTTTCATAGATTTAAAACTTAAATTTCTTTTTCGTTTTTCATGGTGGAAATTAGTGAATCGTCATTCACTTACCTTCAAATATTCTGCAACTAGATTACGGCATCCCTTTTCTAGGTTGTAGCATATTGTGTTGGGTCCTAGCCTTAGTATCTCATTTGGGTGATTTACTAAGGACTCAATCAATCAACTAACTTGAATTCGTTTTCTCCCATTTTGTAGATGTCAAAGTTCGACAACTATGGTCTTCCTAAATCCCGTGGAACAAGCATTCCACATGAAGATGGTATTCCACGATTCGATCGAGGAACAAGAAATCATGCTTCACTTCCTCCACCTCCTCTAATTGTTCTCCCTAACCCACAAGATCGAAGAATTGAAAGGTTCAATATCACTAAAGCCCTATTGGAAATGAAACATGAAGATGGTAAACCCGTGTGTGCCCACGTTCTAGGCATGAAATCACACACTGATAGGTTGATAATGTTGGGTGTGTCATTCCCGGATGAGTTGGCTGTGAACTGGGTTTTGCAGTCACTCCCTGAATCGTATAATGAGTTCAAAAGAAAGTATTATATGATGGATCATGACGATAACCTCATTGACCTAACATACATGCTCATTGCTGCTGAATCAGAAATGATTTGGCGAAGCAATGGAGCGTATTTGTTGGGAAAGTCAACTGACTATGCTTCCGAGGACGTTCTAGGAGAACCGACCTGCGTTTGTTGCCAAGAGAAAGGGCGTTGGATACAAGTATGCCCAAAGAGCCTGAAGAGTCTAGAAGATGGGAGAGTCAAAGTGTATGGCTGTGCTTTCGGTAAAATCCACTATCTAACTCCGTTAGGTTCCTATTCATTGATTCTTGATACATGATGTGATAAGATTGCATTTGAATCTTTTGCAGGATCGGTGAAAAGAAAGGAAGCTTGGTGAGAGAGCAAGATGAATCTAATCACAAAGAAATGGATCTCGATCGCATGGACTTGAAGATTAGATTTTGAGCTTAGAGAGTTATGATAGAGTTGTTAGGAATTTTCTTTTTGAATACATAGTTTTCAGTTGATTTTGCATTGTAAGGACAAATCTTTTCCGCTGCTTTAATAAATAAAATACATTTTGGTTTGACTTATTTTTTTAATTTTTTATTTCCTTGCAATGAAATTGTTATGAAAATTGATGTTTGCATATTTCTACAAGTGGATATGATTCTTGTTTATGATGTTTATGTAAAGTCGAGAATTTACCAAATAGGGAGAGTTTCTCATCAACCAAGTTTTAATTGGACAGAAACTTGGAATCATGCAACTTGGTTGCACGATGAATGAGAAATTTCATATTTGGAAATTAGACTAATTCATTGACAAAGTGTCAAGTAAAGGACTAGGAGATCGAGTACACAAAGTTGCGTGTTGATCAAGCCCAACATAAGAATAACAAAAATATTCGTCATGATTTACTAAAAGTTTAGTAAATATGATTATACTTATAAGATTAAGTGTAATTCTAAATTGATTGAAAAAGTTTAAATCAATAGCAAAACGAATAAGAAGAATCAAATAGGCAGAAAGATAAAAGTTTCTCCATTCTAAGAAGAAGGGAGAGTACCTTTTATGCTTTATGATAGGTCTTAATGATTAAGAACCATATCTCAATTGATCCTCTAAGTGAGTCTTAGTACAATTGTATGTCTAAGAAGAGGAATCAAGAATTGAAGAAATGGTTAAATCAAGAAGTCAATCATACTTCGTTCCAAAACAAGTATTAGAGTTAAGATTGTGACATTGAGTGAAAAGTATTAAGAAGGTTTATAACATTCATCAAATGTGGAAAGTTGTGATGTCTTGGATAAGACAATGACCAACTAGGACCAATTTATGAAGTGTTTTGATAAAAAACTACACTAACTCTTGAATATTTATTTGTCAAGAAATGGTTATTAACAAGAGAATCTTATATGTCAAGGAGTCAGTGGGAGTCTTAATGGTCTTGAAAGGTTTCAGGAACAGATCAAAATAGACCTTATCGATCATCACTAGCACACGAGTTGAGGTTTACAACCTATCGTGTTGACATTATTTTGTTTATGTGCTGTTCCAATTGAGTTAATTATGCATGTGAGTCTTATGAGTTATAATTTGAATGCATAAAAGGCAAGGACCTTGATCAATGAAAGGTACATTGATAGGAAAAGGTGAGCTGCTTAACTACTTGGAAGACATGGTGGGTAGTTGTGCTACCTTAAGGCAAGAAATTAAGATTAAGAAAGTTCGGTCCATATGAGCTTGAATTTGTCGTAAACTTTGGTTTTGACAAATTCACATGGATAGGAACACATACACCATTAAAATGTAAGTGTCATAAGATTCCCTCCTTCATGAAAATGATTGTGAGGAAATGCTTTCACTAAGATAGATTTTAAGTAAGATAGTGATTGTAAAAAATTATATTCTCGAATTCGATTATGGTTACGGTATCCCTTTCCATAATTCGAATTGTGAGATTTGGCAATTTGTCTGAATTGTTTAAGACATGCATATAAACTATCTAAGGCAAAGGTGTATGAGTTTAAGAAGCCTTGATAAAGGATTATCAAAGCATTAGGTAATAGAAACATGAACTTAAATACATTCAATAGGCATTGTTATTCTGAAAGTTAAGTTGTTTCTGAATACATGTCAAAGCAAGTGGGAGCATAAGTGTTATGTTTACAATAATCATCATGATAGTGGGAGCATAAAAGTTATGATTGTATGATTATTATGGCAAGTATTGCAAGTTAGCAATATTAATTATAGAAAACAAGAGTTATACTTTGCAAAGTCGCAAGAGTTGTATGCTTCATTTCAAATCTAAAGGCTTAGGTTGTGGAATGTTAATAAATTTAGTCAAAGATACATAGTGTGTTCTTAAATTTCGATTATGATTACGGCATTCCTCTTCACAATTCGAAGGTTGAGAACATAGCAAATAAAATATTATGGCAGAAGATTGATAAAGTATCAAATCTTTATGTAAGACATTATGCATTGTGTCCCATACGCTTCGGGTATAGGATCGATTGCAAATGCTATAATGTTTCACCGTTCTAAAATTTTCCAAATGTCTAGCGCATTTAGAGGGAAAAGGACAAGAATCGGTTTTGACTAAGATAATTAAACAACTATTAAAGGACAATCCAAAGTTCGCCGAGGATTGGTCGCTTGTGAGTAGTTGGAAGTATAGTATTGGATGGACCATAATGACATTATTATGAATAGATAAGATTCTATTAAGAATGAGTTGTCATATTGAAAATATGGAAACGTGTCCATATTGGCAATTGAATATTGAAAGTATATATAGATTAGAAATTTTTTATGCAAAAGGATGTTCAAAGGAATGTACTTTGAGTGAGAGACATCATATCTAAGGAATTGTATTGTAACAATTTCCGATAGAGGACTTTGTAATTTCATTAGCAATAGTCTTTGTGACTTTGGTGCAGTGATATTACAAAAGGATCATTGCATAAAATGTTAGAATCTAGCGTATTCTATAAGTGGCAAGATTTTGATATTCTTACACTTATGAAAAAGGATTAGGAGTTGTGGAATGAGTATGATTGGAAATGTGTTCATTTGATCTATTTCAGAAAGTAAGAACCATAGGTAAACATTGTGTGCATGCTAAGAGCATGGGACAAGTGTAATAACTCAAGTAAGAAGTTGATTACCCGAAATGACAAATAATGAGTAATCGATATGGTGATAAATAAAATGTGTTTTATTTATGCTCAAACGTTTGAGGCCATATGGGATTAGTATTATTCTTGTGTTTCACTTTGCATGTTTTGACTTCCTGAATAATTTAATTTGTTAAGAACAGTCAAATTATTCGAACGGGCCACAGTCGTTCATATATTGGAAGTAGGTATGAATGAAGACTGTCATGAATTGGCGTGTGGAATGTCTAAAAGAGTATTAGACATAAGCAAATGTTTGCTGCAACGTTCATGAGTGCTTATGAATATGAATTTGAGCATTGGATTAAACCCACGCTCACTTGGATCACTCCATGGATTGTGTCACGAGTGATTGGTGAGACGATAACATCTTATATTCTTAAAACCAAGATGTGTGAGTTGTATCTTGCGAATCGGTTGCACATTGATAATATGTAAACGCACTAGTAACTTGGTGTCATAAAACATATTGTTGTGTGTGATTCGGTGCGTGAGTGCAAGCGAGCATTGAATCAAAGTTTATCCGTTCCTTTTATCCAAAGTAGGATAAAAGCGATATCTTTGGGCCCCTCGATGATTTAGTGATGACAAACGTAAATGCTCGGCCGGGCTAGGGCTAATTTGATTTGTTCAATTAGTCAGTCGTAATAAATCAGAAGTCAACAAATATTACAAAGAGAATAATTTGAAATCATGTCTTATACGATATCTAGAATGAAGGAATATGTGATCCCTTATCTAAAGGACACGCGTATCTGATAGGATCAGAGTTGACAGCGGATTTAGAAAGCTACGATTGCATATCAGGATCTGAAGTCATACGCATAATAGTTATTAGACTTATCCACGTGGGAGACTGTTGGATTAGTATCTAAGTACATAACTATTTTGGTATGTACTTGACCCGATGGTGCGTGGTCGTTTTGGGTTGCCTTCACCAAAGCAACTTGATAGGATGAATTATGGAGAAAAGAGATTAAATATGATTTATTAATATATTATGAGAATAATATATTAAAGGAGAAATCATATTGTTTAATTAATATTAGTCAATAATTAATTGGTAATTAATTTTGTGACTAAAAGAGATTAATTAAACATAAGGGACTGGAATTGTAATTATAAGATAATTGCAATTTGGGCTATGGATTGCCTTATATTAAGGAGTGGACGAATTCTATGGGGAAACCCATTAGAATTCGTCCAAGGCCTTTAAGGAAAGGAGTCCATGGGTTGCTTAGGGCTTAAGCATCCAAATTAGGGTTTCCTTGTTAGATAACCCTAATAGCCTCACTATATATAGAACCCTAAAGGCTCAAAAACGTGGACAAGCTTCCTTCTAGGGTTTCACACGTTTTAGGGCAGCCTCCTTTACCTCTCCTCTTCATCCTCTTGCTCTTGGATGGTCTTATGGCCAAAACCCATCAGAAACCTCATCCGAGTTCTAACGAAAAAGTTATGACGAATTGAAGATCTGCGACACAACCGACACGACGCCGAATGACGTAAGAAGTGAGTTTTTGATAAACTACTTTTTAGCTTTAGTAATCTAAATGAAAGTCGTAGTATTCGTTAAACCGAGAAGTTCGATAAATAGAACGCCAAAATCTGACTTCGTATGAGGAAGTTATGATTTTTCTAAGTTTCAGAATAGTAGTAGACAGCTAAAAACTCAAATTTTAGATCGAGCAATATTTAGCCGATACAACCTAAACGAGAATCGTAGGTCTCATCATTTGTAGTACAACGATAAAAAGTCTGACGAAAACGGATGTCGGATGAAGAAGTTATGAATTTTTAACGGATTTTCCTGTCCCGGTCTGTTAAAAATAATAATATTAAAATTAAAGTCAAAATTAGCCGATGAAGTCTAAACGAAAGTTGTAGAGCATAATTTTAGCTACACGTGCATATAAAGAACGTAAAAAACGGAGTTCATATGCGATAGTTATGAATTTGGGAAGAATTTGGCTCAAACTCCGAGAATTTCAGATAAACTCGCATGAATAGTACCAACCATGTCCTTCGCACGAAGCAGTTGCGTCATCCGAGTCGTGGCGCGTCCAAGGAGCGACGCGTGTCGCACAGCTGTCTGAATCTCGCGTCCGAAGCGTGCCACCGTCCGAGTCGAGCCGTCTGGCATCCGACCCTCGCATCCAAGCCGTGTTGCTGGACCAATCCGAAGTTGCCGCGTGTATCGAGCTTCGCATCCTGCGCCGCGTGTCCTCCTTCCTTCGACCAAACTCCAAACCTCCCAAGTATATATAGGGGCTACGAGACTTTCCAGGTAAGTTTGGATTTTTGTCACTTTTTCACCCCCAAATTTCATATTTTAGCTATTTCCACTTCTCCCGAAGCCCCGATATTATTTTTAACACCCAAAACACGCCCCGAAGACCCCAAAAATTTTATCTTTTCGGTTTTGAATCCCTACCTTCGCAGAGCCCGGTTTTCAATTAAGCTCCCGGTTTTCAACATAGAAAGTCATATTTAAAGCTGAAATGCTGCCCAAATTACTATTTTGATCCTCGGTTAATTCAAGGTGAGTTTAATATATAGGAACAATTGTATGTTATGTTTTATATGTGCTATGTGATTTTCAGTGTTATTATTCCGAGTTATTTTCCCGTGTTATTTTATTCGCTATTTTTATAGCAAAAGTAATACATTTGACCATGTGATCAGTGAAATGACTTAGATTCACATTGGTACTGGTACGTAGCCTCTGGCCATGTAGAGCATGTCTTCGTAAGAGAATGACTTTTATTCTATGGCATTGGCAAATGGTTAGATAGGGCTATAAGCCTGAAATCTACCAAGATGTTAATCAGAAATCTTATGTCTTCTGTGTCATTTGGGCCGAAGCTTTATTGATGTATATCAAGTATGGAAATTTTTATGTCTCATTGATTGTATACCTTTGAATCAAGTCACTGATTGATATGGAAAGTTTAACACATGATTCACATATGCCTTTGTTGCTCCTTGTTTCTCTTTGCTTCTGCCATATTGAAGTATATATATGACATAACGTTATATTGTATCTATTATTCAACTCACTATGCATCACCGCTTACCCTATTAATGTTTAATAATTTACAGGAGATAAGTAAATAGTATGATCGTATACTCTTCGAAGATTTAGAATAGTTTGTAATTGTACTTTGTACTTCAGTTTATGTTTGTATAAATTATAATATCCTGGGTAGTTATGTAATATATAACACTTTGTAATAGTCGGTTTGTGTCCAGTAGTTTGTAACCTCTTTATTAATGTAAAATATTTCTTTTATGAATATGTGTCACACCCCGAAACCGATGGCGGAAACGTTCCGGGGCGGAGGACGTCATGTATAGCATCACAACCAATGAATAACAGCAATCATAGCAACACAACCATTACAGTGAATATTTGAATGAAAACGTTTACATCTGTTTGAAACTCAGTTTGAATTACATTCATTAGTTTTGCAAAATAAAAACTTAAAGACTCTAAATGCTACGGTTCCTCGAAAAATCCAGCAAGTACCTGTCTACTGATTTCCTGAGAATACAAGCTGTTTGAAAAATATCAGCATAAAGCTGGTGAGTTCATAAGCAGTAATTTGTAACGAAAACATATTGATGAACGAGCCGAAATGATTGTGTAGTTTCAAGAAAATCCGATATTTTCTTTAGTGAAAAATGTGTAACACCGAAAATTTCAAAACAATTTTTCATTTTAAAATAATCG
The DNA here is from genome assembly GCF_002870075.4 of Lactuca sativa. NCBI lineage: Eukaryota > Viridiplantae > Streptophyta > Magnoliopsida > Asterales > Asteraceae > Lactuca > Lactuca sativa. The sequence continues at coordinate 54,387,617 of NC_056625.2, forward strand.
TTTAATTTAAAAAAACACTTTGCTGAAAATCTCATTCATAATCGAATTACAAACATAACTCCATTTTCACTTGCATAATAAACCAGGATCCTCAAAACATGACTCTTTCTCTGGTGTGTACAATCGAGCCGGTGCCGTCCCGTGATCCTGAGAGAAACCTGATACACATAACACAAAACATTGTAAGCACGAAGCTTAGTGAGTTCCCCAAAATACCACACATACATATATTAGCCACTCGAGGCTATAACTCTGTGGGTCCGTGGACCCTACTCTATGAACCCTCTGGTTCTAACTTTGGGAACCTTCCGGTTCCAACTCTGTAAACATGCACAACATAAATCACATAGAAATAATGCAGTACAACACATAACATGCATATAGCATACAAATACTCTATCACATAACTCTGATTACCTACTCAAGGTAAAGTATAGTGAGAAGACTCACCTGGCAAGAAGAAAGCAGATATCCCCACACTTGAATCTCGAACTTGCCACCGCCTAACACATAAGGCAAATACTCTCGTGAATATAACTCTCGAGTCTAGGATCAACCCTCTCTTGACACCCTCTTAAGGGTAAAAGCCCATTTTACCCCTCTCTTGGCCCAAAGGCCACATCGCTGACCAAAACCTAAAAGTCAACAAAAGTCAACGGTCAAATTTGACCTGACTCGGCGAGTGCACTAGGGCGACTCGGCGAGTCTACACGTGTCCACTGACTCCCTTGGATCCTCTCTTGACACGTCGAGTATTTCTCTGACTCAACGAGTTTCACATGGCATAATCGCGGGGCCACCACGACTCAACTCGCCGAGTCTCAAGAACTACTCGGCGAGTTCCAGCTTGACTCAGTCCACCTGTCAACCCTCTCTAACTCTCGCTGACTCACTGAGTCATCCCTTAACTCGGCAAGACCACTCGCTGAGTGGTTAGGACAATCTTCATGCTACTCGCCGAGTCTGTTCTTCGAACCCGACAATTCCATGCCATGCATCGACTTAATCTCGCTTCTGAGGTCAGATCTGCTCCAACAACTCATAGATCTAGCCCTCCCAAGCACATTCATCACGTAAAGTCTCAATCTTGGCTACCAAGCAACGCCTACAAGGCTTCTTTTGAAGAAATGGCATCTAAAATGGAAACCTAAGTCTCCAACTCAAAAGGAAAGGCATAAAGTATGGCATTTGGGACTCTCTGGAACTACTAAGGTCCAGATCTAGGTACCATTTCCCCATGGGACCTCTCATACTCCAAATACAAGGCAAACAAGGCATGAAGAAACCCTAGATTTGGCCATATCAAGAAAAACAAGAGAATAAGCTCTGAATGGTACCTCAATTAGCTTCCTCTGTCGAAATGGGAGTAGATCTAAGCTCCCCAACTCCCTTAGCTTGGCTTTCCTCTTCCTTTCTTGCAAATACACACTAAAATGGTGAATAATGGCCTCTTATCTCACTCATAAGAACTCTCAGCTGCTCTGGTGCTCCCAAGGTCGAAGGTAGCCGCAATGAAAGCCATAAGGTCCCTTAAATAGGGCTCAAGACCGGGAAATTAGGGTTTCATTAAACATCGTGGACTCGCCGAGTCCAGGCGCGAACCCGCGTCCAAAACCGCGATCCTTCTCGGCGAGTTTGAGCTCCAACTCGCCAAGTCCCCTCACAAAACACCAAAAATATATGAATAAATTGTTGGATTAGTGTCTAAGTCCATAACTATTTTGGTATGTACTTGACCTGATGGTGCATGGTCCTTTTGGGTTGCCTTCACCAAAGCAACTTGATTGGAGAAATGAATAAAGAGAGAGAGGATAATATGATTTATTAATATGTTATAAGAATAATATATTAAAGGAGAAATCATATTTGTTTAATTAATATTGGTCGATAATTAATTAAGAATTAGTTTTGTGATCAAATGTAATTAATTAAACTAGAGGGGCTGATTTGTAATTATGTGATAGTTACAAAATAAGGTAAGGATTATCTTATAAGTATGGTGAACGAATTTAAGGTTGGAAAGCCTTAGAATTCGAGTATGATAAGGATTCAAGGATTATCTTATTGGTTGCTTAATGGATAATCAACTAGATAAGGATAATGACTGAAACCCTATCTCTACACCTATATAAACAACCCCAAGGTCATGAATTCGTGAATCCCTTCCCAAGAGGTCCCAAATACGAATTCTAACCTCCCTCCTCTCTCCTTATACCTTCTCCACTTGCTTATGGTGTTTGTAAGCCATTAGAGGAGTGACACTTGTGACTCTCTGCTTTCCAAGGTCAATTCAAGGAGGAATTGGATTGTTATTGCTATATAACAATCAAGGTATGTTCTTAAACCTATTTACATGTGAATTCTGATTTCCATATGCTAGAATTAGGGTTCAAAGTCTTGGATTCAAAGTATGTACAATAGAGAAACCTAGATCCGAGCTTTAGGGTTTGTATGAGCACATAGGATGTCTTATGACCAAAACCCATCAGTGGTATCAGAGCCATGATTGGTTTCTATTGTATTGATGCTTGTTGTAACTGAAAAAATTCGATTTTTTGCATTCTGGAGGCTGGACTCGCCGAGTCCATGGCTGAACTCGCCGAGTCCAAGGTGACTCGACGAGTCCAAGGCTGACTCGACGAGTCAACTCGTCAGATAATGCTTATCTCGGGATTTCTTGCTGTTTTTGCATTGGGATAATTACCTTATCATGTTAGATTAATATTAATCCGATTATATGATATATTTGACTATATTTTTAATCTAATTGAAGATATTTATCAATTAATAGGATAATTGTTTCCTTACAAGATAATTGATTAATTATTTTGAGTAAATTGATAAATTATTTTGCAAGAAATCATCAAATATGGATAATTATGTGATTAAATGTTAATTTGAATTATTTGTTATTTGATCCTTGTTGTTGTGAAAAGTTTCATATTTGGCCCTTTAGGTTTTATAGTTTAAAATTTGAACCCCAAAAAGTTTTGTTGTCTTGAAATTTAAATAGTTGAAACCCTAATGGTTTGAAATGTTTCAAAACTTGCCCTCAAGTTTTGGAATTTAAAAGTTGATTAAAAGTTTAACTAGGAATGTTAAATTCTAAAACATCTAAGTAATTTTGAAAAGGTTCAAATCACACCCTTATGGTTTTATTAATTAATTAAGGTGTATAATTAAAAGAGATTTAATAAATCCATTAAAGTTTAGGTTAACCATTTAATAGAATTAAAAGTGTAATTGTTAAAGTTAACCACATAGTATTTTAAAAGTTATAAAATACACCCTATACTATATATAACATTAAAAGTCTAACATTATATATGTATAAATAAAAGTCAGTCTTACCGTTAGTAGGCCTCATTCACGAAGCTGGTCTATAAGGGGTGTTTAAGGAATTTGCCTATAAAATGGCGATTGAATGGGTATCCACTCTTACCCACCGCACTCTTGACTAGTGGAGGGTCGTTAGCCGAACGGGTAGGATAGGACGAAACCTTCCATTATAAGTATAATGAATTATCAAGTAACTAAATGTTTTATAAAATTCCCAATCTTAGTTACTTAGGCAAAAGTGAATTGATGCAATTCCATGAAATTACACTTTGTGCCCTTGCGAAGACGTTAGTGGAGCGTGTGTGGTTAACCGGCACACTAAATGGGTCTAAGCAAAGGTAGCAAAGGGTGACTCAATGTTTGTCATAGTTCGGTGGAGCGTGTGTGGTTTACCGGCACATCGAATAGGTGACCGTAACATGTGAGGGCACCATGTAGTTTGCATGGTTATTCACACCCGCTTTGTGATCCTCGGCATCCCAGTCACAAACAAGAGGGGCATATCGAGATATAAACATGCCATTGAAAGTTCAATGTATCTCAAAGGATCTAGGAGTTTTCATAGATTTAAAACTTAAATTACTTTTTCGTGGTGGAAATTAGTGAATCGTCATTCACTTACCTTCAAATATTCTGCAATTAGGGTTACGGCATCCCTCTCCCGAGTTGTAGAATATTGTGTTGGGTCCTAGCCTTAGTTTCTCATTTGGGTGATTTACTAAGGACTCAATCAATCAACTAACTTGAATTCATTTTCTCCCGTTTTGTAGATGTCAAAGTTCGACAACTATGGTCTTCCCAAATCCCGTGGAACAAGCATTCCACATGAAGATGGTATTCCACGATTCAATCGAGGAACGAGAAATCATGCTTCACTTCCTCCTCCTCCTCCTATTGTTCTCCCCAACCCACAAGATCGAAGAATTGAAAGGTTCAATATCACTAAAGCCCTATTGGAAATGAAACATGAAGATGGTAAACCCGTGTGTGCCCACGTTCTAGGAATGAAATCACACATTGATAGGTTGATAATGTTGGGTGTGTCATTCCCAGATGAGTTGGCTGTGAATTGGGTTTTGCAGTCACTTCCAGAATCATATAATGAGTTCAAAAGAAAGTATTATATGATGGATCATGACGACGACCTCATTGACCTAACTTACATGCTCATTGCTGCTGAATCAGAAATGATTTGGCGAAGCAATGGAACGTATTTGTTGGGAGAGTCAACCGACCATACTTCCGAGGACGTTCTAGGAGAACCGACCTGCGTTTACTGCCAAAAGAAAGGGCGTTGGATACAAGTCTGCCCAAAGAGCCTGAAGAGTCCAGAAGATGGGAGAGTCAAAGAGTATGGCTGCGCTTCAGGTAAAATCCACTATCTAACTACATTAAGTTCCTATTCATTAATTCTTAATACATAATGTAATAAGATTGCATTTGAATGTTTTACAGGATTGGTGAAAAGAAAATAAGCTTGGTGAAAGAGCAAGATGAATCTAATCACAAGGAATGGATCTTGATCGCATGGACTTGAAGATTAGATTTTGAGCTTAGATAGTTATGATAGAGTTGTTAAAAATTTTCTTTTGAAATACATAGTTTTCAATGGATTTTGCATTGTAAGGACAAATGTTTTCCGCTGCTTTTATAAATAAAATAAATTTTCGTTTGACTTATTTATTTATTTGTTTATTTCCTTACAATGAAATCGTTATGAAAATTGATGTTCGAATATTTCTACAACGAATGGATATGATTCTTAGTTATGCTATTTATGGAAATGTCAAGAATTTACCAAATAGGGAGAGTTTCTCATCGCCCAAAGTTTCAATTGGACAGAAACTTGGAATCATGCAACTTGGTTGCATGATGAATGAGAAATTTCATATTTGGAAATTAGACAAATTCATTGACAAAGTGTCAAGTGAAGGACTAAGAGATCGAGTACACAAAGTTGTGTGTTGATCAAAGTCCACCATAAGAGTAACAATGATATTCGTCATGATTTACTAAAGGTTTAGTAAATATGATTATACTTACAAGATTAAGTGTAATTCTGAATTGATTAAAGGGTTTAGATCAATAGCAGAACGAATAAGAAGAATCAAGTAGGCAGAAAGATAAAAGTTTCTCCATTCTAAGAAGATGGGAGAGTACCTTTTATGCTTTATGATAGGTCTTAATGATTAAGAACCATATCTCAATTGATCCTCTAAGTGAGTCTTAGTACAATTGTATGTCTAAGAAGAGGAATCAAGAATTGAAGAAATGATTAATCAATAAGTCAATCATACTTCGTTCCAATAACATATCTTAAAGTTAAGATTCTGACATTGAGTGAAAGGTATTAAGAAGGTTTGTAACTTTCATTAAATGTGGAAAGTTGTGATGTCTTGGATAAGACAAAGACCAACTAGGACCAATTTATGAAGTGTTTTGATAAAAGCTACACTAACTCTTGAATATTTGTTTGTCAAGAAATGTTTTTGACAAGAGAATCTTATATGTCAAGGAGTCAGTGGGAGTCTTAATGGTCTTGAAAGGTTTCAAGAACAAATCAAATAAACCTTATCAATCATCACTAGCACACGAGTTGAGGTTTACAACCTATCGTGTTGACATTATTTTGATTCTGTGCCAATCCAATCGAGTTAATTATGCATGTGAGTTCTATGAGTACTCATTTTGAACGCATAAAAGGCAAAGCACCTTAATCAATGAAAGGTACATTGATAGGAAAGGGTGAGCTACTTAACTACTTGGAAGACATGGTGGGCAGCGATGCTACCATGAGGCAAGTAATCAAGATTAAGAAAGTTCGATCCATATGAGTTTGAATTTGTCGTAAACGTTGGTTTTGACAAATTCACATGGATAGGAACATTTACACCGTTTAAAATCTAAGTGTCATAAGATTTCCTCCTTCATGAAAATGATTGTGAGGAAATGCTTTCACTAAGAAAGATTTTAAGAAGATAGTGATTGTAAAATTGCATTCTCGAATTCAATTATGGTTACGGCATCCCTTTCCATAATTTGAATTGTGAGGTTTGGCAATTAGTCTTAATTGTTTAGACACACATATGAACTGTCGAAGGCAAAGGTGTATAAAGAATCCTTGATAAAAGATTATCAAAGCACTAAGTATTAGAAACATGAACTTAAGAAATTCAATAAGCATTGTTTTCTGAAAGTTAAGATGTTTATGAATACATGTCGAAGCTAGTGGGAGCATAAGTGTTATGTTTTATAATAGTCATCAAGATAGTGGGAGCATAAAAGTTATGATTGTATGATTATTAAGGAAAGTATTGCAAGGTTAGCAATATTAATTATAGAAAACAAGAGTCATACTTTGCAAAGTTGTAAGAGTTGAAAGGTTGTTTTGCTATAATTAAGGGAGAGAATATTATGCTTCATTTCAAATCTAAAGGATTAGGTTGAGAAATGTTAATAAATTTAGTCAAAGGTACATAGTGTGTTCTTAAAATTTCGATTATGATTACGGCATCCCTTTTCACAATCCGAATTTTGAGAATATAGCAAATAAAACATTATGCGTCGTGTCCCATACGCTTCGGGTATAGGATCGATTGCAAATGCTAAATGTTTGACCATTCTAAAATTTTCCAAATGACGAGCGCATTTAGAGGGAAAAGGGACTAGAATTGGTTTTGACTAAAATAATTAAACAACTATCAAAGGACAATCCAAGTTCGACGAAGATTGGTCGCTTGTGAATAGTTGGAAGTATAGTATTGGAAAATATGGAAATGTTTCCGTATTGGATGGACCATATCGACATCATTACGAATAGATAAGATTCTATTAAGAAAGAGTTGTCATATGGAACATATGGAAGTGTGTCCATATTGGGAATTGAATATTGAGAAATATATGACTGGATTAGAAACTTCTATGCAAAAGGATGTTCAAAGAAAGTACTTTGAGTGAAAGACATCACATCTATGGAATTGTCTTGTAACAATCTCCGATAGAGGACTTTGTAATATCATTGGCAATGGTCTTTGTGACTTTGGTGCAGTGACATTACGAAAGGATAGTTGCATAGAATGTTAGAATCTAGCATATTCTATAAGTAGCAAGAATTTGATATTCTTTAACTTATGAAAAACGGATTTGGAGTTGTGAAATGAGAAGGATTGGAAATGTGTTCAATGTGATCTATTTCACAAAGTAAGAACCATAAGTAAACATTGTGTGCATGCTAGGAGCATGAGACAAGTGTTGGAATTCAAGTAAGAAGTTGATTACCCGAAACGACAAATAATGAGTAATCAATATGGTGATAAATAAAAGGTGTTTTATTTATACTCAAAGGTTTGAGGCCATATGGGATTAGTATTATTCTTGTGTTTCACATTTGCATGTTTTGACTTCCAGAATAATTGAGTTTATTAAGAATAATCGAATTATTCGAACGGGCCACAGTTGTTCATATGTTGGAAGTAGATATGAATGAAGACTGTCGTGAATTGGTGTGTGGATTGTCTAAAAGGGTATTAGACATAAGCAAATGTTTGCTGCAACGTTCATGAGTGCTTATGAATGTGATTTGAGCATTGGATTAGACCCACGCTCACTTGGATCACTCCATGGATTGTATCACGAGTGATTGGTGAGACGATAACATCTTATATTCTTAAAACCAAGATGTGTGAGTTGTATCTTGCGAATCGGTTGCACATTGATAATATGTAAACGCACCAGTAACTTGGTGTTATAAAACATATTGTTGTGTGTGATTCGGTGCGTGAGTACAAGCAAGCATTGTATCAAAGTTTATCCGTTCCTTTTATTCAAAGTAGGATAAAAGCGATATCTTTGGGCCTCTCGATGGTTTAGTGATGACAAACGTAAATGCTCGGCCGGGCTAGGGCTAATTTGATTTGTTCAATTAGTCAGTCGTCATAAATCGGAAATCGAGATATAGTACAAAGAGAATGATTTGAAATCATATCTCATATGATATCTAGAATGGAGGAATATATGATCCCTTATCTAAGGACACGCGTATTTGATATGATCAGAGTTGACAGCGGCTTTGGAAAGCTACGATTGCAGATCGGGATCCGAAGTCATACGCAGAATAGTTATTAGACTTATCCAAGTGGGAGACTGTTGGATTAGTGTCTAAGTCCATAACTATTTTGGTATGTACTTGACCTGATGGTGCATGGTCCTTTTGGGTTGCCTTCACCAAAGCAACTTGATTGGAGAAATGAATAAAGAGAGAGAGGATAATATGATTTATTAATATGTTATAAGAATAATATATTAAAGGAGAAATCATATTTGTTTAATTAATATTGGTCGATAATTAATTAAGAATTAGTTTTGTGATCAAATGTAATTAATTAAACTAGAGGGGCTGATTTGTAATTATGTGATAGTTACAAAATAAGGTAAGGATTATCTTATAAGTATGGTGAACGAATTTAAGGTTGGAAAGCCTTAGAATTCGAGTATGATAAGGATTCAAGGATTATCTTATTGGTTGCTTAATGGATAATCAACTAGATAAGGATAATGACTGAAACCCTATCTCTACACCTATATAAACAACCCCAAGGTCATGAATTCGTGAATCCCTTCCCAAGAGGTCCCAAATACGAATTCTAACCTCCCTCCTCTCTCCTTATACCTTCTCCACTTGCTTATGGTGTTTGTAAGCCATTAGAGGAGTGACACTTGTGACTCTCTGCTTTCCAAGGTCAATTCAAGGAGGAATTGGATTGTTATTGCTATATAACAATCAAGGTATGTTCTTAAACCTATTTACATGTGAATTCTGATTTCCATATGCTAGAATTAGGGTTCAAAGTCTTGGATTCAAAGTATGTACAATAGAGAAACCTAGATCCGAGCTTTAGGGTTTGTATGAGCACATAGGATGTCTTATGACCAAAACCCATCATAAATAACACCTGGGGTTCCGGGCTGTTACAATTCTCCCCCACTAGAACTAGACTTCGCCCTCGAAGTCTCGCTTTGCATATAACTCCGGATGCTGCCCACGCATCTCACGCTTCGGTTCCCAGGTCATCTCGGATCCCTTACAATGCTGCCAAAGAACCAAAACCAAGGGTACCTCCTTGTTCCTCAGAACCTTGGTATTCTGATCTCCACTGGTCTCTCAGCATAATTCAGGCTCGCATCCACCTGAATATCCTCTATTGGAACCACTGCCGACTCATCGGCTAAACATTTCCTCAGTTGCGACACATGAAAAGTGTCGTGAATCTGCCCCAATTCTGCTGGAAAATCCAAATGATAGGCTATCCAGCCTACCCTCGCGATCACTCGGAAAGGACCAATATATCGGGGCCTAACTTGCCCCTCTTCCTAAATCGGATCACTCCTTTCCAAGGAGAGAGCTTCAGGAGTACAAAGTCACCGACCAACAATTCGAGCTCGGACCGGCACCTGTCCGCAGAACTCTTCTGGCGACTCTGAGCGGTCAACAACCTCTGCCTGACCTGCTGTATCTGCTCTGACGTCTGAAGCACGATCTATGTACTTCCCATCACATGTTGCTCTACCTCTTCCCCGCAAATGGTGTCCGATACTCCCTTCCCTACAACAGCCCAAAGGGTGGCATACTGATGCACTAATGATGGCTGTTGTTGTAGGAAAACTCTGCCAAGGGCAAATACGGGCCACGATTTCCCCCCGAAATCTAATACACAAGCCCGATACATATCCTCGAGCATCTGAATCGTTCGCTCGCTCTGAAGTGTCTGCAGACATCACCATGATAAACTCTACCTCATTTCTCGCATTCATCCTCGATACCGAGCACCAGGTCAGCTTTTGGCCCCTTAGCTGAACCCCCAGAGGTGACACATAACATGATCCAAAACATCTCACTAACTTCTTCCCTGTGACCACTATCACGGCCCAGTGACACGCAAGTCACGAAATTCCCTTTTCCTCATAAAAATACAATCCAATCGAAGATCGACTCGGCTCTAACCTTTGGCGTTTGCTGCACATATTCTCCCGTGCGCCTCGCTGACCCTCCCGACAGAGACGGAGACCCCAGTCTCACCCTGGTTTAACCACTAGGCTCCAAAAACTCAACACTAGGGCTACTCAAGCCCCAAACTCTTCTACATCATGCACTTATCGGAGAACACTCCATCATCACACTCTCTTGCCGTCTAGTGGGTACTATGGCTTCCCACAACATTACGACAGCCTCTAACAAGTGAGTACTATGGCTCCCCGTAGTATCACAATGCCAACTAACTAGTGAGTACTACGACTCCCCGTAGTACCACGACTCCTTCCCTCTGACTTGTGAGTACTACGGCTCCTCGTAGCATCACAACACCCCTTTGACTGGCAAATACTACGGCTCCCCATAGCATCACGACTCTCTCTCTCTCTCCGACTTGTGAGTACTACGGCTCCCCGTAGCATCACAACACCCTCTGACTGGTGAATACTACGGCTCCCCGTAGCATCACGACTCTCTCTCTCTCTCTCTGACTTGTGAGTACTACGGCTCCCCATAGCATCACAACACCCTCTGACTATCTGCTCATGGTAAATCACTGTCTCGCAGCACACATGCTACCTGATACTCTGATGGAAAATCATCATCAATGACAACCTGCAGGGTTTTACCCCAAAACCCGAAACTTAAACATTAGGCCTCTCATGTTCCGCACACGAACATAAATAACACCACTCAGGTCATAGAAGGTGACATCTCCTCTACCGACTGATTGCTCAACTCAGACCGAAATTCTCCCTTCCCTCTAACTCCTTACCAAAATACTCTGATAGGCTCTCGACCTCCCTCTCGAGGGACGCCTCTTCAAACTCAATCATGGCCTATAGGCCTAAAACCCATAGCGTCCAATCTCTACCTCATCAATCGTGACCGGATAACCGGAGAATCTCAAGCATCATTCACTATGAACCATGGTACCCATCCCATGACATCTCTTCTCAATATGCTCCAGTGTATGGTACTCGAACCATAACATCATTCCTCAATCCGCTCCGATGTATGGTACTCGAACCATAACATCACCCCTCAATCTGCTCCGATGTATGGTACTCGAACCATAACATCACTTCTCAATCCGCTCCGATGTATGGTACTCGAACCATAACATCACTCCTCAATCTGCTCCGATGCATGGTACTCGAACCATAACATCACTCCTCAAAACGCTCATTAGAACCTTCAGAATACTCCCTGTATCAAGTATGGGTCCTCTGCTTTCAGTAGTACGGGCCCATACTACCTGCCATATCTACCCATACTTTCCACACGGACTATCCCGGAGCTCCTAAGTAGCTGCTCGACCTTCTCGTTCACCAATTTCCGTCGCGCGCTCGCTCCCCAACGAAATTCTCTACTCTGCCAGCGCACTCATCTGGCTAAGGTTACTCCCTAGGCTCTTCCTAGATTCCCACACTTCTCTGCCATCAGCTGCTGAAGAGCTCCTAATGATGCCAGCCATCTACCTCCTGAATATCGTCATATTCGCTTGGTAGCTAACTCCCATCATCGAGAGTTCCACAAAGCACGAAGCAAGTAGCATTCGAGCATCGAAGAATATATATGACTCACTCTGGGTGATAACTTCGCTTGCTCTGCTCGTCCTCGAAAGTACCACCGAACTCTGCAACTCTTCCCCTCGCAGGTTCTAACTATTCTTTCTCTAAGTACCACAGTACTCATCTAGGTATCTCCCCTAGATTACTCCTCTACTCAAATCCCCTAAAGGATTCCAACTAAATATTCTCACTCATCACATACTCAAAAGCACATCGCATATAACAGCAATTCCTAGGCTAAGGCTTCACAAATCAGGCCACTCTAGTCCTAAGATATGGAATACCTAGCCTGTCTCTAGCATGCAATAATATCTCATAAAGTGCATCATAAATATCTCATAACACAAAAGTAAGGGTTTTTTGGGAAATCACCGTTCGGGCTCTGGCTAATTGTACACACTGCTCTTTCTCGCTTTCTCTTTGAACACTTATTCTCTTTAGAAAATTATTTCTTTGAAAACTTTTCTTACGTCCTCAGTTTGAGTCCAGAATTACCCGAAGGCGCATCTGAATCCCTCAAACCAAGGCTCTGATACCAACTTGTAACACCGAAAATTTCAAAACAATTTTTCATTTTAAAATAATCGTTTAATTTAAAAAAAAAAACACTTTGCTAAAAATCTCATTCATAATCGAATTACAAACATAACTCCATTTTCACTTGCATAATAAACCAGGATCCTCAAAACATGACTCTTTCTCTGGTGTGTACACTCGAGCCGGTGCCGTCCCGTGATCCTAAGAGAAACCTGAAACACATAACACAAAACATTGTAAGCACGAAGCTTAGTGAGTTCCCCAAAATACCACACATACATATATTAGCCACTCGAGGCTATAACTCTGTGGGTCCGTGGACCCTACTCTATGAACCCTCTGGTTCTAACTCTGGGAACCTTCCGGTTCCAACTCTGTAAACATGCATAACATAAATCACATAGAAATAATGCAGTGCAACACATAACAGGCATATAGCATACAAATACTCTATCACATAACTCAGATTACCTACTCAAGGTAAAGTATAGTGAGAAGACTCACCTGGCAAGAAGAAAGCAGATATCCCCACACTTGAATCTCGAACTTGCCACCGCCTAACACATAAGGCAAATACTCTCGTGAATATAACTCTCGAGTCTAGGATGAACCCTCTCTTGATACCCTCTTAAGGGTAAAAGACCATTTTACCCCTCTCTTGGCCCAAAGGCCACATCGCTGACCAAAACCTAAAAGTCAACAAAAGTCAACGGTCAACTTTGACCGGACTCGGCGAGTGCACTAGGGCGACTCGGCGAGTCTACACGTGTCCACTGAATCCCTTGGATCCTCTCTTGACACGTCGAGTATTTCTATGACTCGACGAGTTTCACCTGGCATAATCACGGGGCCACCACGACTCAACTCGCCAAGTCTCAAGAACTACTCGGCGAGTTCCAGCTTGACTCAGTCCACCTGTCAACCCTCTCTAACTCTCGCTGACTCACTGAGTCATCCCTTAACTCAACAAGACCAATCGCTGAGTGGTTAGGACAATCTTCATGTTACTCGCCGAGTTTGTTCTTCGGACTCGGCGAGTCCATGCCATGCATCGACTCAATCTCGCTTCTGAGGTCAGATCCGCTCCAACAACTCATAGATCTTGCCCTCCCAAGCACATTCATCACGTAAAGTCTCAATCTTGGCTACCAAGCAACACCTACAAGGCTTCTTTTGAAGAAATGACATCTAAAATGGAAACCTAAGTCTCCAACTCAAAAGGAAAGGCATAAAGCATGGCATTTGGGACTCTCTGGACCTACTAAGGTCCAGATCTAGGTACCATTTCCCCATGGGACCTCTCATACTCCAAATACAAGGCAAACAAGGCATGAAGAAACCCTAGATTTGGCCATATCAAGAAAAACACGAGAATAAGCTCTGAATGATACCTCAATTAGCTTCCTCTGTCAAAATGGGAGTAGATCTAAGCTCCCCAACTCCCTTAGCTTGGCTTTCCTCTTCCTTTCTTGCAAATACACACTAAAATGGTGAATAATGGCCTCTTATCTCACTCACAAGAACTCTCAGTTGCTCTGGTGATCCCAAGGTCGAAGGTAGCCGCAATGAAAGCCATAAGGTCCCTTAAATAGGGCTCAAGAATGGGAAATTAGGGTTTCATTAAACAGCGTGGACTTGCCGAGTCCATTCCTTGGACTCGCCTAGTCCAGGCGCGAACCCGCGTCCAAAACCGCGATCCTACTCGGCGAGTTTGAGCTCCAACTCGCCGAGTCCCCTCACAAAACACCAAAAATATATGAATAAATAACACCTGGGGTTACGGGTTGTTACAAAATGTAGTGTTATCGATTTCGTATACAACCATGAATGTTCGTTTCTGAAAAAAAAAATCGTAGAGATATGCAAAATGCTACTTCACGTGACTAGCTAAAGCTAATCATGAAGTATATGTATTTAAATGTAAAACTGTAGCATAAATGATTCGTTTTGAAAACCCTGGCTCGGCCAGTATGCATAGTGTGTTTAGTTCTATTTGGTATAAATAAAACTACTGTAGAAAACCCGGTTGGTAAACTATCGGTGATTTATACATAATGTGAGTTGTATAACGATGCTTGATATGACTAGTGACCTTTCCAACGTTCTTTAGGCGTTGATGTTAAATGACATTTGTACATCTAAGGCCTGCCCGCCTAACTGTAGCTAGCAGTCCAGATGTGGGATTGTCAGTCCCGAATAGATCTATTCACAAACATCACACTCTCCCTCCAGGAGACCCTAGTTATACAGTGGTAGGATTTATCCCTGTACACCTAAGGGTACAATAGTGAAGTAGCGCCTCACAGTATCGTATCATCTAGTTTACATGTAATGCAGTAGCGTTCTACCGTAGTGAAATTCCGAATGTATACCGCGTATAGTGATAAGTTACAGTTATGAAAATCATGATAAAACAGTGATATAAAATGTAAACGGTTTCTATTCCATTGCATATGTTTAGTAGAGAAAGTTTCTATGCTTGATAAGTTTTTAAAGAAATCCCAAACTATACTGATTATAGTTTGCATATATAACGTAGCGAAAAGCGTATCCGTAAAAACTATGCAATTTTAGTGGAAAAGTCCCTTATGCTCGACATAGTACAAAAGGGAAATAAAGTATGAAATTTGCATAAGTTTTATGTATATTCCTGAAAACATTTATGTTTAGCTTATAAGAAAACATTTATGTTTAGCTTGTATCCCCCCCCCCCCCCCCCCGGAAAACCTTATAAATGCGGAAAAATGTAGGGTTATGAACTCACAGTTGTGGCGTGGGGTTGTTGACTGAAATGAAGATTCCCGATTTGTTGCACGTGACACTAACGAAATCCTATTATCAAATAAATACGCATATGTATCTGAATTAGCGATTTCGATAAATAAAGTGTCAGAAAACACTTGAATTTCGGTTGAGGAAGGTTACCGAGACTTGCTTGAATCGACGAAATGAGTTTTCAGCCAAAACTACCACCCAAAAAAAGGTGTTTACGGTCTTTGAACACGAGTTTACGGTTTCTGAAGATTGCCGAGTTTACGGCCGTAAACTCAAGAACTGAGTTTGCAGTCTTTGAAGGTTGGACCGTAAACTCGGAAAATGGTGTTTGGATGCTGATCTCGAAGGGATAAGTGATTCCAGACGTTCCAAAGGACTCCAAACGGTGTTTTTGGACGTTTCCCATAGTTAAAACGCGATTTTGAGTGTTTACGGTTGATGTTTCTTAAAGAGAGGAGGAGATAATGCGGCCAGAAACGCCCTAATGAAGTCGGATGCATCATATTTATAGGGTGAAAATGGGATCCACTCGTCACAGACCGTAAACGGGGTTTGCTGTCGTAAACCAGTTTACGGTCGTAAACGAGTTTACGGCCGTAAACTAGTTTACGGTCGTAATCCCAATTTAGACCGAAAATGTTGTTTTCTCGAGATTTCCAGGTTTCCGCGCAATTTTTGGTTCTGACATGCAAATAATTTAATTAAATATAACTAGATTATTTTTTTAAACCAAAATTTTGACGGAAAGGTTAACGGATCTGCAATTTCATTAATGAAAATACGTAACAGAAACGGGAAAAGTTTCGGGTTGTCACATCATCCCCCGTTAGAGGGAATTTCATCCCAAAATTCGAACCTAGAATACAAATCATGGATTAGGAAAGAGATGCGGATACTTCTGTTTCATATGTGTGTCTAAACAATTAAGACTAATTGCCAAACCACACAATTCAAATTATGGAAAGGGATACCGTAACCATAATCGAATTCGAGAATGCAATTTTACAATCACTATCTTCTTAAATCTTTCTTAGTGAAAGCATTTCCTCACAATCATTTTCATGAAGGAGGAAATCTTATGACACTAAGATTTGAGCGGTGTATGTGTTCCTATCCATGTGAATTTGTTAAAACCAAAGTTTATGACAAATTCAAACTCATATGGACCGAGCTTTCTTAATCTTGATTTCTTGCCTTTATGGTAGCACAGTTGCCCACCATGTCTTCCAAGTAGTTAAGCAACTCACCCTTTTCCTATCAATGTACCTTTCATTGATTAAGGTGCTTTGCCTTTTATGCGTTCAAAATGAGAACTCATAGAACTCACATGCATAATTAACTCGATTGCATTGGCACAGAATCAAAATAATGTCAACACGATAGGTTGTAAACCTCAACTCGTGTGCTAGTGATGATCGATAAGGTTTATTTGATTTGTTCTTGAAACCTTTCAAGACCATTAAGACTCCCACTGACTCCTTGACATATAGGGTTCTCTTGTCAATAACCATTTATTGACAAACTAATATTCAAGAGTTAGTGTAGCTTTTATCAAAACTCCTCATAAATTGGTCCTAGTTGATCTTTGTCTTATCTAAGACATCACAACTTACCACATTTAATGAATGTTTTAAACCTTCTTAATACTTTTCACTCATTATCACAATCTTAACTCTAAGACTTGTTTTGGAACGAAGTATGATTGACTTCTTGATTTGACCATTTCTTCAATCTTTGATTCCTCTTCTTGGACATACAATTGTACCAAGACTCACTTAGAGGATCAATTGAGATATGGTTCTTAATCATTAAGACCTATCATAAAGCATAAAAGGTACTCTCCCTTCTTCTTAGAATGGAGAAACTTTTATCTCTCTGCCTACTTGATTCTTGTTATTCGTTCTACTATTGATTTAAACCTTTTTCAATCAATTTAGAATTACACTTAATCTTATAAGTATAATCATATTTACTAAACCTTTAGTAAATCATGACGAATATCTCATTACTCTTATGGTGGACTTTGATCAACACACAACTTTGTGTAGTCGATCTCCTAGTCCTTCACTTGACACTTTGTCAATGAATTAGTCTAATTTCCAAATACGAAATTTCTCATTCATCGTGCATCCACGTTGCATGATTCCAAGTTTCTGTCCAATTGAAACTTGGGCGATGAGAAACTCTCCCTATTTGGTAAATTCTTGACTTTCCATAAATAACATAATAAGAACCAAATCCATTATTGCTAATAATAGAAATATTTTAACATCAATTTTTCATACACGCCATTGTAAGGATAAATAAATAAAATTTAAAATCAAAATTTATTTTATTGTGGAAAAATTTTGTCCTTACAATGCAACTCATTGAAAAACTTATGCTAATACATCTTTCTTAGCAATCTAATTCTAACTCTAAGTAGTAGCTCAAGAATCTAATCTTCGAGAAATGCGATCGAAATCCATTCCTTTACGGTTAGATTTTGCTCACTTCTTCCCTTAAGCTCCCTTTCTTTTCTTCGATCCTACAAAACATCAATTGTAATCTTATTACATTATGTATTAAGAATCTAGAATAGAAGCTTAAAAGAATTGGTAAATGGATTTTACCTATATTAGAGCCATACGTTTCGACTCTCCCATCTCTTAGATCTCTTAGGTAAATGGGGCAGCTTCGTCTCCAATGTCCCTTCTCTTGGCAATAAAAGCAAATCCACTCTTTTGGAACAGGACATGAAACTACTTCAGACATCGCCTTTCTCTTATGATCAAACTTTTCGATCATAGCATGTCTTTCGTTGCCATTGTCTATATCCATAGAGGTCTCGAAGGCAGATTCACCAACCAACTTTGCTTTTCTATTGCGCCAAATCATTGCAGATTCAGCAGCAGTAAGCATATAGGTGAGATCTATAAGGGTCACGTCGTAGTTCATCATATAGTACTCTCTTACAAACTCACTATATGAGTTGGGAAGTGACTGAAGAACCCAATCAACAGCCATTTCCTCACAGACAACGGATCCTAACATTCTTATCAATATGTGACTTCATCCCTAGGACGTGTGCACACATGGACTTTCCTTCTTTATGTTTACTTGCCAAAAGGGCTTGAGTGATCTTGAACTTTTCAAGCCTTTGAACTTGTGGGTTAGGGAGAATAAGTGGAGGAGGAGGAGGAAGTGAAGCATGATTTCTTGTTCCTCGATCGAATCGTGGAATATCATCTTCATGTGGAATGCTTGTTCCACGGGATTTGGGAAGACCATAGTTGTCGAACTTTGACATCTACAAAACGGGAGAAAAACGAATTCAAGTTAGTTGATAGATAGAGTCCTTAGTAAATCACCCAAATGAAATACTAAGGCTAGGACCCAACACAATACGCTACAACCTAGAAAAGGGATGCCGTAATCTAGTTGCAGAATATTTGAAGGTAAGTGAATGACGATTCACTAATTTCCACCATGAGAAACGAAAAAGAAATTTAAGTTTTAAATCTATGAAAACTCCTAGATCCTTTGAGATACATTGAACTTTCAATGGCATGTTTATATCTCGATATGCCCCTCTTGTTTGTGACTGGGATGCCGAGGATCACAAAGCGGGTGTGAATAACCATGCAAACTACATGGTGCCCTCACATGTTACAGTCACCTATTCGATGTGCCGGTAAACCACACACGCTCCACCGAACTATGACAAACATTGAGTCACCCTTTGCTACCTTTGCTTAGACCCATTTAGTGTGCCGGTAAACCACACACGCTCCACTAACGTCTTCGCAAGGGCACAAAGTGTAATTTCATGGAATTGCATCAATTCACTTTTGCCTAAGTAACTAAGATTGGGAATTTTATGAAAACATTTAGTTACTTTAGTAATTCATTATACTTATAATGGAAGGTTTCGTCCAATCCTACCCGTTCGGCTAACGACCCTCCACTAGTCAAGAGTGCGGTGGGTAAGAGTTGATACCCATTCAATGGCCATTTTATAGGCAATTTCCTTAAACACCCCTTATAGACTAGCTTCGTGAATGAGGCCTACTAACGGTAAGACTGACTTTTACTCATACATATATATAATGTTAGACTTTTAATGTTATATATATAGTATAGGGTGTATTTTATACTTTTAAAATATTAGGTGGTCTAGTTTAACAATTATACTTTTAATTCAATTAAATTGTAAACCTAAACTTTTATGGATTTATTAAACCTATTTTAATTATACATCTTAATTAATTAATAAAACCATAAGGGTGTGATTTGAACTTTTTCAAAACAATACTGGAGTTTTAGAATTTAACATTTCTAATTAAACTTTTAATCAACCGTTAAATTCCAAAACTTGAGGGCAAGTTTTGAAACATTTCATACCATAAAGGTTTAGAATTTAAATATGCATCAAAATTAAACTATTTAATCAAAATTTAAATTCCAAAACTTGAGGGCAAGTTTTGAAACCTTTTTCAAAACATTAGGGTTTCAACTATTTAAATTTCAAAACAACAAAACTTTTGGGGTTCAAATTTAAACTATAAAACCTAAAGGGTCAAATATGAAACTTTTCATAACAACAAGGATCAAATAACAAATAATTCAAATTAACATTTAATCACATAATTATCCATATTTGATGATTTCTTGCTAAATAATTTATCAATTTACTCAAAATAATTAATCAATTATCTTATAAGGAAACAATTATCTTATTAATTGATAAATATCTTCAATTAGATCAAAATTATAGTCAAATATATCATATAATCGGATTAATATTGATCTAACATGATAAGGTAACTATCCATAAGCAAAAACAGCAAGAAATCCCGAAGTACCCTCCTTCTGACGAGTTGACTCGTCGAGTCAGACTTGGACTCGTCGAGTCACCTTGGACTCGGCGAGTTCAGCCATGGACTCGGCGAGTCCAGCCTCCAGAATGCAAAAAAAATCGAATTTTTCAGTTACAACAAGCATCAATACAATAGAAACCAATCAAAGCTCTGATACCACTAATGGGTTTTGGTCATAAGACATCCTATGTGCTCATACAAACCCTAATGCTTGGATCTAGGTTTCTCTATTGTACATGCTTTGAATCCAAGACTATAAACCCTAATTCTAGCATACAAGTAATCATATTAGATATTAGAATAAGTTTATAACGTTACCTTGATTGTTATATAGCAATAACAATCCAATTCCTCCTTGAATTGACCTTGGAAGGCTTAGAGTCACAAGTGTCACTCCTCTAATGGCTTACAAACACCATAAGCAAGTGGAGAAGGTATAAAGAGAGAGGAGGGAGGTTAGAATTCGTCCTTAGGACCTCTTGGGAAGGGTTGGACGAATTCCTATGCCTTAGGGGGTTTATATAGGAGTAAAGATTAGGGTTTTAGTCATTATCCTTATCTAGTTGCTTGTCCACCAAGCAACCATAAGATAAGTCTTAGAAACCCTTATCCTAGTCAAATTCTAAGGGATTTACACCTCAAATTCGTTCACCATATATATAAGATAATCCTTACCTTATTTTGTAACTATCACATAATTACAATTCAGCCCCTCTAGTTTAATTAATTACACTTGATCAGAAAATTAATTCTTAATTAATTATTGACCAATATTAATTAAACAAATATGATTTCTCCTTTAATATATTATTCTTATAACATATTAATAAATCATAATAACCTCTCTCTCTATTTATTTCTCCAATCAAGTTGCTTTGGTGAAGGCAACCCAAAAGGACCATGCACCATCGGGTCAAGTACATACCAAAATAGTTATGGACTTAGACACTAATCCAACAGGTAGCTGTTGTTGTAGGAAAACTCAACCAAAGGAAGATGAGTGTCCCATGACGCGCCGAAGTCAATGACGCAGGCTCTCAATATGTCTTCCAATGTCTGAATTTTCCTCTGACTCTGTCCATCAGTGTGCGGATGATAAGTCGTGCTCATATCCAACTTAGTTCCAAGAGCCTTCTGTAAAACTACCAGAACCTCGATGTGAGCCTGATGTCTCGATCGGAGATAATGGATGCAGGTACACCATGAAGGCGAACTATCTCTTGAAGGTAGATCCGTGTGAGCCTCTCCATCTTGAAGTTTTCTTTGATTTGTAGGAAGTGGTCGGACTTCGTCAACCGATCGACAATTACCCAGATAGCATCTTGCCCACTCGGAGTTCTGGGTAACTTGGTGATAAAATCCATGGTTATTCTTTCCCACTTCTACTCAGGTATTTCCGGCTGTTGAAGTAAACCTGAGGGTTTTTGATATTCGACCTTCACCTTGGTGCAAGTTAGGCACTTGCCCACGAAGGTAGCAATCTCTGCTTTCATGTTTGGCCACCAATAGAGTTGTTTGAGATCCAGATACATCTTATCCGAACCTGGGTGAACGGAGTATTTAGTCTTGTGACCTCATTCATGACAACCTCTCTGTACCCACCGAACTTTGGGGTCCATATTCGGTTCATGAAATAGTACCCTCCGTCTCTTTTGACCTCCAAGTTCTTGTCCATTCCCCGCAAGGATTCCCCTGTCACGTTCTCGGGTTTTAAGTCTTCCAGCTGAGCCTCTCTGATCTGCGCGGACAGGTGGGAATGGAGCCTTCACCTTACGCCCTGAATACCCCTTTCGACTGAGGGCGTCTGCTACCACATTGGCCTTACCAGGATGATAGTGAATTTCGCACTCGTAGTCACTGAGTAGCTCGACCCATCGTCGATGTATCATGTTTAACTCCTTCTGATCAAAATGTATTGTAAGCTCTTATGTTCGGTGAAGATAGTGCACTTGGTTCCATAGAGATAGTGTCTCCAGATCTTTAACGCAAAGACCACTGCTCCCAACTCCAATACATGAGTTGTGTAATTGACCTTGTGTGTTTTCAACTGTCTCGAGGCGTAGGTGATAACCTTTCCTCGTTGCATGAGCACACAACCTAGGCCCTGATTGGATACATCACAGTAGACCACAAAGTCTTCCGTCCCTTCGGGCAGGGACAAGATAGGTGCGCTGCACAGGGCCTGCTTCAATGTTTGAAATGCAGTGTCTTGCTTGGCTCCCCAACTAAAGGTTACCCCTTTTTGCGTCAGGGTAGTTAAAGTCTTAGCAATTCTGGAGAAGTTTTGGATGAATCTGCGATAGTAGCCTACGAGACCCAAGAATTGCCGAATTTCTGTGGGTGTCTTCGGTGCAGACCAATTCTCAATCACTTTGATCTTGGATGGGTGTACGTGTATCCCTTCCTTGCTAATCACGTGTCCAAGGAAATTCACCTTCCTGATCCAGAATTCGCACTTCAAAAATTTCGTGTATAGCTTTTCTGCCCTTAAAGTTTCCAACACATGCCTTAAGTGTTGTTTATGGTCGTCCTCACTCTGAGAATAGACAAGTATGCCATCGATGAACACAATCACGAACTTGTCTAAGAAAGGGCGGCACACCCGATTCATCAGGTCCATGAATGCTGCTGGTGCGTTAGTTAGACCAAAGGGCATTACTACGAACTCGTAGTGTCCATAGCGAGTTCAAAATGCTGTTTTGGGCACATCATTCTCATGAACTCGCAACTGATGGTACCCTGATCTTAGATCGATCCTTGAGAAATAACTGGCTCCCTGCAGTTGGTCGAAGAGATCGTCGATCCTGGGTAAGGGATAACAGTTCTTGATGGTCAGCTTATTCAACTCTCAGTAGTCAATGCACATCCGAAAGGATCCATCTTTCTTTTTCACTAATAAGATCGGAGCTCCCCAGGGTGAGGAACTGGGCCTTATGAATCCTTTGCTGATCAGCTCATTGAGCTGACTGGATAATTCTTGCATCTCCGTTGGTGCTAAACGGTATGGAGATTTAGCTACAGGAGTAGCTCTGGGGATCAGGTCGATACGGAACTCGACTTGGCGTTCGGGAGGGATTCCTGGAAGATCTTCAGGGAAGACATCAGGAAAGTTGCAGACTTCGAGGATGCTCTCGAGGTCTTTAACTTTTTGCATTTTGTTGACAACATGGGATAGGAACGCATGAAACTCCTTTCGCAGATGTTTTTGAGCTTTGATGCACGAAATGATACGGAGGTTCGAACTGAGCTTATCACCATAAATCATAAGGGTTTTGCCGGAAGGAAGATTGAGACGGATAGACTTTTTAAAACAAAGAATATCAGCATGATTGGATCTTAACTAGTCCATGACGATAATGACATCGAAGCTTTTGATGGACACATGCATAAGGTCAATGGGAAAAGAATAATTGTCTAGAGTAAGAGTGCAACCTATGAATATGTCGTTAGTGCTCTCCTTCTTTCCGTTAGCCATCTCGATGGTAAATGTTTCAGTTAGAGGTTGGGATTTACATTTGATTAGGTGTTGGAATGAATGACTAACAAAGCTCCTCTCCGCACCAGAATTGAAGAGAATGCATGCATAAGAGTTGTCAAGGAGGAACGTACCCGTAACAACGGTAGGATCAGCAACTGCTTCTTCCTGGCCCATCACCAGAACTCTCCCTGTGTTGCCACCAGTTGTTGCCTTGGGGCAGTTTCTCCTGAAGTGCCCAGCCTCTCCACATCCATAACAAGTTTGACCAGCGCCCACTCCCGGAGCCTAGTTGGTTGGTTGAGCCGGTGTCTTGCAGTATCGAACTGTGTTCCCCTTTTTCCCACAGTTGTTGTAGATCAACTCACGGTAGGGCCCGTGATGATGGAAGTTACACTTGTTGCACAGGGGTAGCTTTCCAGCATAGCCACACGTAGGAGATTGGGTGGTTGGAGCAGCAGTGGGAGCAGCAGCAGGAGCAGTGACAACATAAACTGCCACTATTTGTTGTTTCTTGGATGGCTCCTGCAAAGACTGATCCTTTCGTTTGTTGCCATACTTCTTCTTCTTCCCACCGCTTTCCTTGGGTGGCTCGGCGACAACTGCCACTTCATCCAGATCGATTCAATGATCACTCAGAGTCTGTGCCAGATCCTTGTCGCTTTCAAATGTAGTCGGCCTAGCAGCCAAGACATTTCCTTTGGTGGGTTGCGTCACTCCCCAGATGCACCTCTCGATTTTCTTGCTTTCCGGGTGACCATTCCCGGAAAGAGAAGAGCCAGATCATAAAATCTCGCGGTGTAGGCAGCGATGTCGGAACCCTTCATCTTCAAGTTCCAGAGTTCGTGTTCCAACTTTTGCACTTCGCCCCTTGGGCAGTATTCCACGAGCATGAGCTCCTTCAGTCTTTCCCAACCCATGACATTAGCCACTGGTAGGGTTAGGGTTTTGACTCGACCATTCCACCAGGTCAAGGCTCTGTCGGTGAAGGTGCAGGCGGTGAACTTCACCTTGTTGGCTTCAGAATTGACACAAATTTCGAAGATGGATTCGATCTTCTCGAACCACCATGTCAGGACGATGACACCTCCATTTCCATCGAAGGAAATGGGTTTCGTAGTCATGAAGTCCTTGTAGGAACCCTCTTTTTGCTTCCTGGAACATGACAAGGTCGGACTGAGGAGGTGGTGGTGGCGGCGGAGTGTCATTGTTCCTTCTGATGGGTCTTGGTCGGGGAGACATCTTGTTCTAGAAACAACCAGGAAGAAGAGGATGGTAAGTCCTCGAGATATATAAAAGAACAAAATGTATCTCATCCTAATAATGAAAGTATTCTACCGAGGGATAATCATAGAAAGGTTACTAACACAAGTAAGTTATCGCTTAAGGAAAGAGAGGTAGCAATACTTAGAGTGAATCTGCATACTAAGTTTGGGTCTAGAGAAAATACACCTATAGTATTTTATGAGAGATGATTTTTGGTAAGTTTTAGGTCTTCTGTAGCACCACAATCACTCCCAAACACATGTTGATCATGTCTCGACTGAATATAGTTGATCAGGCTATATTCACCCTAGACATGATTACATAACTGCCTAGGTTTAACCGCAACGTTCCAACATCCAAAATACTTTTTTTCAGTTCTACTAGCGACACGAATCCTGTTATGTATGCATGCTCGTATACTTTAATAAAAATACTTTATATTTTGAAAGTATATTTTTAGTGTAGAGCACTTAGGCCCCTTAGTGTTTATAGTTGTATACCACGTAAGGTTCGGTATACTAGTTCACTATAAACATGGGCTCTGATACCAATGTGTCACACCCCGAAACCGATGGCGGAAACATTCCGGGGCGGAGGACGTCATGTCTAGCATCACAACCAATGAATAACAGCAACCATAGCAACACAACCATTATAGTGAATATTTGAATGAAAACGTTTACATCTGTTTGAAACTCAGTTTGAATTACATTCATTAGTTTTGCAAAATAAAAACTTAAAGACTCTAAATGCTTCGGTTCCTAGAAAAATCCAGCAAGTACCTATCTACTGATTTCCTGAGAATACAAGCAGTTTGAAAAATATCAGCATAAAGCTGGTGACTTCATAAGCAGTAAATTGTAATGAAAACATATTGATGAGCGAGCCGAAATGATTGTGTAGTTTCAAGAAAATCCGATATTTTCTTTAGTGAAAACGTAGTGTTATCGATTTCGTATACAACCATGAATGTTCGTTTCTGAAAAAAAAATCGTAGAGATATGCAAAATACTACTTCACGTGACTAGCTAAAGATAATCATGAAGTATACGTATTTAAATGTAAAACTGTAGCATAAATGATTCATTTTGAAAACCCTGGCTCGGCCAGTATGCATAGTGTGTTTAGTTCTATTTGGTATAAATAAAACTACTGTAGAAAACCCGGTTGGTAAACTATCGGTGATTTATACATAATGTGAGTTGTATAATGATGCTTGATATGACTAGTGACCTTTCCAACGTTCTTCAGGCGTTAATGTTAAATGACATTTGTACATCTCAGGCGTGCCCGCCTAACTGTAACTAGCAGTCCAAATGTGGGATTGTCAGTCCCGAATAGATCTATTCACAAACCTCACGCTCTCCCTCCAGGAGACTCTGGTTATACATGATGGGTTTTAGCCATAAGAACTTTCCTATGTGCGCATGCAAAACCCTAATGCTCGGATCTAGGCTTTCTAATAAACATGCTTTGAATCCAAGACTTCTAATTACTAATTAGGTTAAACAAGAACATTAAAACAGATCTAGAATCATACCTTTGAGTTCCTTGTTGATCTTGAGGTCTTGGAGCTTCTAGAGTCACAAATGTCACTCCTCTAATGGCTTACAAACACCAAAGCAAGGAGGATGATTTGGGAGAGAGGAGAGGGGAGGAATTCGACCAGAGTTCTCTTGCTTTTTCAGAAGTGTCGAATTCCCTATGCCATGGGGTCTATTTATACTTGTAGATTCCTTAATGATTACAGATAAGTCCCTATCAGATAATCTTCTCTTAAGGCTATCCAAATCCATTCCCAGATAACTCTAATGGACGATTTTAGCTATCCTAATCCTCTTAGAATTCGTCCATAGTATATCCAAATGGATTTACAGTTTAAAGCTTAACTATCAAACAATTGACAGTTTATACCCCTTTATTTAATTAACCTCTTTAAGTCACCAAATTAATTCTAATTAATTCTATGACTTATATTAATCAAATAACAAATATATTATTCATTATATTATTCCCATAATATATTAATAATATTTATTCTCTCTTAATAAATCATCTTATCAAGTTGCTATGGTGAAGGCAACCCAAAAGGACCATGCACAACCGAATATAGTTACAGCCTTAGACACTATTCCAACAGTCTCCCACTTGGATAAGTCTAGTAACTATACAAGTACAATTCGGTTTGCAATCGTAGCTCTCAAAGACGCTGTCAACTCTGATCTAATCAATCTTGTCCTTTAGATAAGGGAACGTACAGTCCTCTGTTAGATATCATGCTGACAATCCTATGGAATGGTTAGTCAAGCATTTAGGTTTCTCGATCTCTGATTTATTTGACATAGAACTTAATCGAACACATCAATTCAGTTCTGACCGGGCCCGGCACATAAGTCAAATCAAATCATCGAGCGGCCGAGATATCGCTTTTACCTTCTTAGATAAAAGTTACAGATAAACTTCGACTTATATGCATTTACTTATTCATTTACCAACTATACACAACAATACGTTTTATAACACCAAGTTACTGATGCGTTTTCGTATTATCAATGTACAATCAATTAACAAATAACAAACCATATATCTAGGTTTTAAGACTATATGATATTATCGTCTTGCGATCACCTTTTATATCTTATTCCATAAGGTGATTCCAGCAAGTGCGGGTTTATTCCAATGCTCAAAACTAGTTCATAAGCACTCATGAACGTTGCAGCAATCCTTTGCTATGTCTAACATCATTTAGACATTCTACACACCAATTCACGACAATCTTCTTTCATATCTACTTCCAACATATGAACGATTGTGGACCATTTGAATAATTCGATTATTCCTAATAACCTCAATTATTCTGGAAGTCAAAACATGCAAAGTGAAACAATAGCTAAACAATTAACATAAGATAGTAACATTACTCATAAATAAAACTCCTTTATTTAATCATCAAATGTCAATTACATTTATCTATTACACGTTTCTAATACTATCTAATCTATGCTAATATCATCCTTCAGCCCAATACTCCTAGCATGCTGCAAGTGCTTAACCCTACTCAGTCCCTTCGTAAGCGGATCTGCTGGGTTATCTTCTGATGATATCCTCTTCACTACGAGTTGTCCTTCTTCTACACGATGTCTAATGAAGTGATACTTTCTGTCGATATGTCTTGATCTACCATGATCCCTCGGTTCCTTGGTTAAGGCAACCGCACCTTCGTTATCACAGAAAATCTCCATTGGCTCTTTTATGGCAGGTACGACTCCAAGATCACCGATGAAGTTCTTTAGCTATATTGCCTCCTTCGACGCTTCGCTCGCTGCAATGTATTCTGATTCGCACGTTGAATCAGCTACGGTTTCCTGCTTGGAACTTTTCCATGTCACTGCTCCTCCATTTAGGGTAAAGACCCAGCCCGACTGCGAACGATAGCTGTCCCTGTCGGTCTGAAAACTGGCGTCACTATACCCTCGCACCTTCAAGTCATCACTTCCTCCGAGGACTAAGAACCATTCCTTCGTCCTCCGAAGGTACTTAAGGATATTCTTCACCGCTATCCAATGGGCTTTGCCAGGATTCCCTTGATATCTGCTAACCATGCTCAAAGCGAAGGCTACATCAGGGCGAGTACAAGTCATAGCGTACATGATTGAGCCAACTGCGGAAGCGTATGGTACTTGGCTCATTTCTGCTATCTCAGCTTCGGTACTCGGACTTTGAGTCTTACTCAATTTGGCATTACTTTGTATCGGTAGTTCTCCCTTCTTTGAGTTTTCCATACTAAAACGTTTTAGTACCTTCTCTAAGTAAGTATTCTGACTAAGTCCAATTAGTTTCTTACTTCTTTCTCTCATTATCCTTATTCCCAAAATGTAAGAGGCCTCTCCGAGGTCCTTCATAGCGAAACACTTCCCGAGCCAGGACTTTACCTCCTGCAGAGTCGGGATGTCGTTTCCTATGAGTAATATGTCATCGACATATAGAACGAGGAAGCTTACTATACTCCCACTAGCTTTGACATATACACAAGATTCGTCTTCGCTTCGTACAAATCCAAACTCTTTGACTTTCTCATCGAAACAAAGATTCCATCTGCGAGACGCTTGTTTAAGTCCATAAATGGACTTCTCAAGCTTACACACTCTATCCGGATGCTTCGGATCCACAAACCCCTCTGGCTGAGCCATGTAAACATCCTCAGCCAACTTTCCGTTAAGGAAAGCGGTCTTGACATCCATTTGCCAAATCTCATAATCATGAAATGCGACAATTGCTAACATCACTCTAATAGATTTAATCTTCGCAACTGGTGAGAAGGTCTCATCAAAGTCAACTCCGGGAGTTTGAGTAAAGCCCTTCGCGACCAATCGCGCTTTATATGTGTGTACGTTCCCATCCACGTCGGTCTTCTTCTTGAAGATCCATTTGCACCCAACGGTCTTACGTCCGGGCACGTAATCAACCAAATTCCAAACTTGGTTATCATACATGGATTGGATCTCGCTATCCATTGCCTCTTTCCACCTTACAGACTCCGGGCCTGCCATGGCTTCCTTGTAGCTATTAGGTTCATCAAGATTTACTAGTGTACCATCACTAATATACGTGTCCCCTTCGGTAGTAATATGAAAGCCATAGAACTGGGGATGAACTCTAACTCTATCGGAACGTCTAAGAGGTAAGGATTCGTCAATTGGTTCAACCGGAGTTTCCTCCTCGGGTTGAGCGCCAGCGGTAGAGGTTCCTTCATCCATCGACTCTTGAATCTCTTCAAGTTCGATTTGCCTCCCACTGTCTCCTTGGCTTATGAGTTCTCGCTCTCGGAAAACTCCTATCCTCGCAACGAAGACAACATTGTCCTTCGGTCTATAGAAGAGATATCCAAAGGATGTCTGCGGGTAGCCGATGAAAATACATCGCTCACTTCGAGGTTCAAGCTTGTCGTGAGTATCTCGTCTTACGAAAGCCTCGCAACCCCAAACCTTGATATGTGCCAATGAGGGAGCTCTCCCTGTCCACATCTCGTGAGGTGTTTTGGCAACCTTCTTAGTAGGGACTCGGTTAAGGATATGGGCGGCAGTCTCTAAGGCATACCCCCAAAAAGAGATTGGTAATGAGGCACGACTCATCATAGAGCGAACCATATCCAATAAGGTTCGATTACGCCTTTCTGCCACACCATTTAACTGCGGTGTCCTAGGAGGCGTCAATTGCGAAACTATTCCACACTCCTTGAGATAATCGTGGAATTCAAGACTTAGGTACTCTCCTCCTCGATCGGATCGAAGCATCTTGATTTTCCTGCCCAGTTGATTCTCTACTTCATTCTTGAACTCTTTGAACTTTTCAAAGGTGTCTGACTTTTGCTTGATTAAGTAGATATACCCATATCTACTATAGTCATCGGTAAAAGTCACATAGAAGCGGTTTCCATCCTTCGTGGTTGATCTAAATGGTCCACATACATCGGTATGTATTAGGTCCAATAGACCCTCGCCCCTTTCACAAGTACTTGTGAAGGGCGACTTAGTCATCCTTCCAAGCAAACAAGACTCGCATGTGTCATCTTCCCTAAGGTCGAATGACTCCAACACTCCATCCTTTTGGAGTTGGGCTATGCGTTTCTTGTTGACATGTCCAAGACGACAATGCCACAAGGAAGCTTTATCCATACTAGTGGAAGAATCAATATTCAAAACATCATTTCCAAAGTCATCAACAATCATAACAGTTTCATATATTCCATTACATGGTATAGCTTCAAAGTAAAAGACACCATTTAGATAAGCCAAAATAGAGCCATTCTCATTATTAAAAGAAAATCTAAATCCTTGTCTAAATAAACCATGAAATGAAATGATGTTTCTTGCCATTTCTGGCGAATAGCAACAATTGTTCAAATCTAAAACTAAACTATTCCTAAGCACTAAGGAATACACTCCAATCTTGGTTACAGGCGACGATCTTCTGTTCCCCATGATCAGATTGATCCTTCCTTGCTCCACATCCCTACTTCTTCTTAGTCCCTGCACATTAGAACAAATGTGATAACCACAACCGGTATCAAGAACCCAAGAAATAGCATGATTAGAATCGTTAGATTTGATTGTATATATACCTGCGAAAGATGGCTTGATCTTTCCTTCTTTGATTGCTTGCAGGTAATCCGGGCAGCTTCTCTTCCAATGTCCTATCTTGTGGCAGTGGTGACACTCTGCCTCCTTCGGGTTAGAGCAGGGCTTGGCGGGATCAACTTTGGTCCCACTAGAAGAGGCACCATCTCGGGCTTTCACCTTGCGATAGTTCTTCGATGAAGCTTTCCTCTTCTTTCCCTTCCCTTGTCCAATAGCCAAGACAGGAGCAGCGGGCGGATTGGGAGTAGGTGCAACAGACTTGTCTTTAAAATTGCTCTCAGCAACCCTCAAGAGACCTTGGAGCTTGCTTAGGGTGACCTCTTCTTTGTTCATGTGGTAGGTCATCCTAAATTGATTGTACATCGGAGGCAAAGAGTGAAGCACCATGTCGATCGCCAAATCCTCACCGAAGTCAACATTTAACTTGCGAAGGCGGTCGACATACCTTTGCATCTTTTGCAAGTGCACGGTAAGAGATTCTCCATGACCCATCTTCGCGGAAATCATGTTAGTGAAAATCTCGTACCTCTCTTGTCTCGCGTTTTGGTGGTACCTTTCCAATAAGTCTTGGTGCATCTCGTACGGGTACATGTCCTCGTAGGACTTTTGGAATTCGGAGTTCATGGTGGCGATCATGATGCAATGTACCTTCGTTGCATCTCGCTCATGAGTTTCAAAGGCGGTGATTTCGGCTGGAGTAGCGATTTCGGTGTTGATTTTCTCGAGCTTCTCATCAAGGACATACTCTTTGTCCTCATAGCGAGCAATGGTGCGAATGTATCTTATCCATTCGCTAAAGTTCGTTCCATCGAAGGTGACCTTTTGGCAAAGGCTCATCAATGTGAAAGAACTAGCAGCAGCGTTGTTTGCGTTCGACATCTACAATTAGAAAAAGAACAAAGATAGATTAGAATAAGAATCCCTAATTATCACCCAATAAGAAAATTAGGGCTAGGATCCAACAATAACATTTACATACTAGAAAAGGGATGTCGTGAATCTAACATGCAAATAAATTGAAGGTAAGTGAATGACGATTCACTAATTCTCCATCACGAAACTTAAACTATTAGTCCTAAGTGTTTTTGAGAATTCCTAGGTTCGGATGAGATTCATTGAAACTATTCAATGGCATGTTTAAATCTCGATATGCCCCTCTTGTTTGTGACTGGGATGCCGAGGATCACAAAGCGGGTGTGAATTACCATGCAAATTCACATGGCGCCTTCATTGTAACAATCACCTATTCGACGTGCCGGTAAACCACACACGCTCCATCGAACTATGATAAACAACGAATCACCCTTTGCCACCTTTGCTTAGAACCAATTAGTGTGCCGGTAAACCACACACGCTCCACCAACATCTTAGCAAGGTGCAAAGTGTAATTTCATGGGATTGCATCAATTCACTTTTCCTAAAGTAACTAGGATTGGGAAATTTTTTGAAATATGTGTAGTTACTTGTATTTCTTATTATACTTTTAATGAGAGGATGAGGTTGCCCTATCCTACCCGTTCGGCTAACGACCCTCCACCAATCAAGCAAGCGGTGGGTGTGAGTGTACACCCATTAAGCGCCATTTTATAGGCCGCAACCTTATACCCACCTTATAGATCGGCTTCGTGAATGAGGCCTACTAACGGTAAGACTAGCATTTAGTTATACATATATATATTATTCTAGTAATATCATATTAGTATAGGGTTGTATTTTTAAATTTTTTTTTAAAATCTAGGGTTTGAAATTTAAGTTGTCTAAATTAAAACTTTTAATCACAAAAGTAAATTTCAAAACATGAGGGTAGGTTTTAAACATTTAAAACATGGAGGATCAAATAACAAATAATTCCAATTAACAATTAATATCCTAATTATCTATATTTGATTTATTCAAGATTTCTTTTTAAGATAATTACCAAAATAATCAAAATAATTAATTAATTATCATATAAGGAAATTAAATATTTAATTAGTTGATAATTACCTTTAACTAGATCAAGATAATAGTTATATTTATCAGAAAAACGAATTAATGTTGATCTAATTAGTTTATGGTAAGTTAAGATAAGATAAACACAAAGAAATCCCGAATCTGGCCATTCCTGACGCCTGGACTCGCCGAGTGCACAAATGGACTCGCCGAGTCAGGCCTACTCGCCGAGTCCACTTTGAGACTCGCCAAGTCCATGACTCAGAAACCAAAAATTCGAATTTTGCAGGTTTGTTTCAGTTAATCAAGCAACAATTTACAGAAAACCAAGCTAGGCTCTGATACCACTGATGGGTTTTAGCCATAAGAACTTTCCTATGTGCGCATGCAAAACCCTAATGCTCGGATCTAGGCTTTCTAATAAACATGCTTTGAATCCAAGACTTCTAATTACTAATTAGGTTAAACAAGAACATTAAAACAGATCTAGAATCATACCTTTGAGTTCCTTGTTGATCTTGAGGTCTTGGAGCTTCTAGAGTCACAAATGTCACTCCTCTAATGACTTACAAACACCAAAGCAAGGAGGATGATTTGGGAGAGAGGAGAGGGGAGGAATTCGACCAGAGTTCTCTTGCTTTTTCAGAAGTGTCGAATTCCCTATGCCATGGGGTCTATTTATACTTGTAGATTCCTTAATGATTACAGATAAGTCCCTATCAGATAATCTTCTCTTAAGGCTATCCAAATCCATTCCCAGATAACTCTAATGGACGATTTTAGCTATCCTAATCCTCTTAGAATTCGTCCATAGTATATCCAAATGGATTTATAGTTTAAAGCTTAACTATCAAACAATTGACAGTTTATACCCCTTTATTTAATTAACCTCTTTAAGTCACCAAATTAATTCTAATTAATTCTATGACTTATATTAATCAAATAACAAATATATTATTCATTATATTATTCCCATAATATATTAATAATATTTATTCTCTCTTAATAAATCATCTTATCAAGTTGCTATGGTGAAGGCAACCCAAAAGGACCATGCACAACCGAATATAGTTACAGCCTTAGACACTATTCCAACAATACAGTGGTAGGATTTATCCCTGTACACCTAAGGGTATAGTAGTGAAGTAGCGCCTCACAGTATCGTACCATCTAGTTTACATGTAATGCAGTAGCGTTCTACCATAGTGAAATTCCGAATGTATACCGCGTATTGTGATAAGTTACAGTTATGAAAATCATGATAAAACAGTGATATAAACTGTAAACGGTTTCTGTGTTTAGTAGAGAAAGTTTCTATGCTTGATAAGTTTTTAAAGAAATCCCAAACTATACCGATTATAGTTTGCATGTATAACGTAGCGAATAGCGTATCCGTAAAAACTATGCAATTTTAGTGAAAAACTCCCTTATGCTCGACATAGTACAAAAGGGAAATAAATTATGAAATTTGCATAAGTTTTATGTATATTCCTGAAAACATTTATGTTTAGCTTATAAGAAAACATTTATGTTTAGCTTGTATTCCCCCCCCCCCCCCCCCCCCCCCGTGGAAAACCTTAAAAATGCGGAAAAATGTAGGGGTATGAACTCACAGTTGTGGCGTTGGGTTGTTGACTGAAATGAAGATTCCCGATTTGTTGCACGTGACACTAACGAAATCCTATTATCAAATAAATACGTATATGTATCTGAATTAGTGATTTCGATAAATAAAGTGTCAGAAAACACTTGAATTTCGGTTGAGGAAGGTTACTGAGACTTGCTTTAATCGAAGAAATGAGTTTTCAGCCAAAAGTACCACCCAAAAAAAGGTGTTTACGGTCTTTGAACACGAGTTTACGGTTTCTGAAGATTGCCGAGTTTACGGCCGTAAACTCAAGAACTGAGTTTGCAGTCTTTGAAGGTTGGACCGTAAACTCGGAAAATGGTGTTTGGATGCTGATCTCAAAGGGATAAGTGATTCCAGACGTTCCAAAGGGCTCCAAACGGTGTTTTTGGACGTTTCCCATAGTTAAAACGCGATTTTGAGTGTTTACAGTTGATGTTTTTTAAAGAGAGGAGGAGAGAATGTGGCCAGAAACGCCCTAATGAAGTCGGATGCATCATATTTATAGGGTGAAAATGGGGTCCACTCGCCACAGACCGTAAACGGGGTTTACGGCCGTAAACTAGTTTACGGTCGTAATCCCAATTTAAACCGAAAATGTTGTTTTCTCGAGATTTTCGGGTTTCCGTGCGATTTTTGGTTCCGACCTGCAAATAATTTAATTAAATATAACTAGATTATTTTTTTAAACCAAAATTTTGACGGAAAGGTTAACGGATCTGAAATTTCATTAACGAAAATGCGTAACAGAAACGAGAAAAGTTTCGGGTTGTCACAATATGCAAGTAGCATGTTTTGGAGTAACTATATTGTCAAGTATGAAAGTTTGGGTCTTTCATAAATACGAAAGTGAGGGTATTTCAAATATGATGCAAGTTATATAACTATGTGCTTATTACGTACTACTCTTCTAATAACCATTCGTACTTTACTGTAAAAATTTTGATTTGCAGCACATCATGATGTGGATATCATTGCTAATATAGAACGTAGACGGGATGATGTTTGGTAGACGGTTGTGCCGTCAGCTTTTAACACTGATGCATTTTACTAGAGTGACATGACTGACAAATGCATTTACCCAGCTTGTGCAGACTGTGATACGGTATAATTGTGTTTAGGTTACATTACCTAAGTAATAATAATTTATAATATAATGTTATTTGATGATTAATTAATTTTAACATTTTGTGTAGCTTTACATCCCAATCAACATACTGAGTGCTCACTGGTTTTTGGGTGTTTTGGATTTGAATACATTCAAAACGACCATATATGATAGTTACTGCAAGAGCGCATATTGTTCAAAAGACGATGAATAGTTTATAGGTACGCGATATTGCATCCACAAACTGCTAGTGAGTATCAACTAATGGGGTACCAAACCAACTAATGCAATCGCAGTTGAGAGTTTCAACATGACCCTTGAAAAGTTTCCAAACGTACCACAACATCGTTGGCAAGGGATTGTGGTGTGTTCTTGGGTTGATTCCTAGAGATGTTAATCGTTGGAAAATCGTATTTTACAGAGGGTAAAAGTGGTCCATGAGCTATGTCATATCATAAACGACTGGCTGAAAATTTTTGGGGTACAAATACAAAGTCCATCTGAACATTGTAATATTACTTAAAACAAATCTTTTAAGTTTATACGTTTTTTTATATTTTAAAATTACATTTGTATTTTAGATTTTATAAAAAAAAGTATAGA
This sequence comes from Lactuca sativa, assembly GCF_002870075.4. NCBI lineage: Eukaryota > Viridiplantae > Streptophyta > Magnoliopsida > Asterales > Asteraceae > Lactuca > Lactuca sativa. Next base: position 54,423,876 of record NC_056625.2, read on the forward strand.
AAAAATAACACAAAACCTATTTTACACATAAAAAAAATACTATTTCAGAACGAGTGTCCATAATCATATTCCAGTTTTCCGGAGAACTTTCCGAAATAATATATATTCCGGACACAATGGTTATTTAAAAAGAAAGTAAATAAAAATGTTGTGTATTTTTTAAGAGAATTCATTTATATAATCATTTATATGGATTAGATTATTAATTTCCCAATAAAATTTTGCTTTTGATTATTTTTATAATAAATAATCCACTGTAATTATATTATTCACTCTTTCAAAGTTGTTAGTATTGATAATGCTCAGTGGTTTAATATCCATTAAATGGGCCGATAACAACTAGGCCTTAGCACATTGTGATTAAGGTATGATGAAAAGATATGGGATCAGGTTCTGTTGGACTATGAAGGTCTGTGGATGAGTTGAACGTTTTATTTGATATTTATGTTAATGTTTCATTTAAACTCGATTCGTGTGTTTACGGTGTTATGCGTGATTAAAACAATAAACATTAGAATAGTAAAATGCACATTTGCTATCTAAATCAAAGTCATGTAACAGTGATTACAAAAATAAAAATAGAAAAAAGGAATACTGAGCATTGGGCTTAACGGTATTTTTATATGTCTTCTTTGTATGTCAAAAAAAAAAAAATGCTTTAATATTTATATAGAAATGCCTCTAGTAATTTAATCAATATTTGGGAGGATCTACATCCAAAATAAAAACAATTTTTAACATCCTATATGTTATATGCAGGCCCTGAGATTTTTGGAGGCCACATACAAAAGTTAAATCGAAGTCTTGTACGTTTTTCCATTTTTGTAAAATATTACTATTGAAGAAATTTCTTACCGGCTTACTACTAAACACAAAAAGAATAGTAGTTTAACAAACATATTTTTTATTACATGCAATTATATTTTAATTCACATATTATTATTATTATTATTATTATTATTATTATTATTATTATTATTATTATCTTTTAATTGTTTTAATAATATGATATTAAAAAAATTCTCAATCGGAGCCCCTTACGATTGGAGGCCCCGTACCCGCACAAACCCAAGGGTCACCACGAGTTATATGTTGTTTTGTTGTATTAAAACTTCGTTTCATCTTCATATTTAACAAAAGTATGAATGTGCTTATAGTTATGATTATGATCTTTTGAATGATGAATGATTTTATAATGTATAATTTATGAAGTCTTAAACCTTTTCGATCTCATGAAAGGTTCATATAGTTTTAATTTATATATATATATATATATATATATATATATATATATATATATATATATATATATATATATATATATATATATATATATATATATATATATATATATATATATATATATATATATATATATGTTATGGTTTAGTGGTTAGTCGTCTCGCATCCATATAAAAATACTTATTCTTTTTAATTTATTTTATCTTTGTTTGGGGTTGGTACATATGGTTTCAGCTTCTAATCATGGTTGAAGCGTGAAACCAAATAAACCAAGCCACATACCATTTATGAAAATTTGTCATTTATGAAAAATGTGATTACATACTTTTGCAAATTGCAACAATAGTTTTTTGAACGTGGTGTGTTTTTCGACAATATAAATACAAAAGTGTTATTTTTTTAATGAGATTTATATGGTACGTAACAGGTCTTATTCATTTCATCTTCTTATTAACAAATCGACATAAGTAAAAACATATACACAAACCAAATCTACTCATTTAGTTCATTTACAAGATAAAATATGTTCTAGTTCTTTTTTTTAGACCCGACTAAGAAAAGTATATTTGCTATTCATAGTGTTTGATTCTAAGTCGAGTAATGAAACTTATTTTAGCCAGAAAGTTCATTATTCTGACTTTAACCATTACTGTATGCCACTATATGTTTTAGCAAGTTTGCTTTCAAATTCCATCAGCATGATACTATTCATATACACAGGGACGGATCTAGTATGGTACCAACGGTGACACCGGCAACACCTAGTTTTTCCCGACGTAGTGCAAAATTTTCGATTCTTTTTTTTCTTTTTTCTACAATAAAATGTGCCACCGGCAATACCTACTATGGATCGGCAACACCTACTATAGAATCCTGGGTCGGTCCCTGCATATAGAGTTAAATGTGCTAGTCAATTATTTTTTTTTCCAAAAAATTGAACAAAAGTTTAGCTCGGATATTATATGAAATGCATTGACTAAATGATTATTAATTTTTTACTTTACAAGAATGAATCTTATTTTAATCAAAAATATCGATATTAAAATGTAAAAACATTCTCATAATGCACTTAACATTGACCACTACCATTTTCCATGTTTAATGCGTTTGTAAAATCATCGAATCTCAAAGCAAAATGACAAAAATTGGTAACAAAGACATCAAATTGTTCCACTTGTATCACCTATACAGGACAATCAAGACAAGAACTCGAGTTGGAAGTTGAAAACCTAGTCTCGTCAGCTTTTGCGATCCTCGTCCTATCAACCGGCCTGAAAATGAAAAGCATCAACATGCAGAACATAAAAATGGTGGTCTCTTTTACCACATTAATCTCCCACCGTGTAGGCACTGCAAGAAGAAGAATCTTCGTAATGAGCACATACACAATAGTCAACATCACAAATAACCACAACTTCACCACATTCCTCTCAGCATTCAGATCAGTCTCACAAATCTTATTCAAAGACGTAATCGACAACGCCATGGGGAAGAAAATAGCAAATATGTAGATTACATCTGCAAATGACCCGCTTTCTTTATTATAAGGTACAACAACTTCCCATGGCAATATTGGATCTACATTACCCCAAACCTCAAGCACGATCACAATCATCCAAACCAGTTTTTCCTCTCGTTTCAAAAACAGCTTCCAGAAAAACCATCCTGCACTAATCAACACGATCACAGTGGAAAAAAGAACAGCCCTCGTAAGCTGAAATATGTAAAACACAACATCCAATCCATGAGCACTTCCTGTAATCTTCACATAATGTAGATCCGAAGTAATACACATAAAGTGAACACAATTCACAACGAGCAACCCACCCATTAGTAAATGGGTCATGTTAAAGATGCACCTGTTCTTGAAACATACAAGGATCCAAAACCCTAGAAGAGTTAAATAACTGAAGGAGAAGATGATGTAACGAAACGGGAGTGTCGTTAGCCCGACTGATAAAAAGTTTTTGTTGCCATTGCCATCATCGAGGTTGTAAAGCTCTGCATGACCCTCCATTGTCACGAGAGATTCGGTGTTACAGTTGATGAAGAAAAGTGACTTGATACTGGAGTATGTTATGGGGAACGATTTGTTGAAGGAAAACTGAGGACCATGAGAAAGATTTTGGAAAGTATAGAGGACTGATGAGTTTGATTTGAAATCGAAGGGGCAAGTAATAGTGTTTTGTTTGAATTCGAAGATGTCTTGGTTTATTGCTTCACGCGTATAAAGGTAGAAATCATCATCATGTGATTGAAGGAAGAAACCAATTCGTGATTCATTAGCAGCCCGTGAAGAGGTGGAGGTGACTGTGATGGAGGAGAGAACGAAAGAGATGTAACCCACATTTGTAAATTCGAAATCCGAGATAGGGATCATTTGTCGGTTATTGGATTGGAGATTCAGAGATACGATATGCGCAGTGGATGATGCAGTGAAGATGAAGAAGTAGAGGAAAACAGCGGTGAGAAGTTTTTGTAATATCCTCATTTGGATTCACAGGTGGTGGCTGACGGCGGAGGAAGGTGGTGGTTTGGAAAAGTGAAAGTAACGGGAAGTAAGCGTAACAAGTATCAATCCTTTTTTTCACGGTGAAAACTGAAATCTATAAAGATGTATTGTTAATTTCTTCATTGATATCTAGTATATATATCTACAAATGTTTCCTAATTCTAAGATAACTAGGATACAATTGCTACTTGCCTTATGGAAGATGACTTGAATACGAAGCAACAATTACAAAACTTTTATCGTTTGTATAAAAAAATAATAGGATGAGAAAAACAGGGAGTCGGGGATAAAGACGGGTGTTTAAATTTTGAAAAAAATCTATAATATGTGTGGATAAAATTCCATAATTCCGATTTCCCTATGAATATGGAATATTAATCTCAAAAAGTGAGACAGAGTTGAGAAACCTTTATTTGCTTGATAGAGTTATTATTGGTTTTATAATCATAGTGTGTTGTAACATTTTGTCGAAATTTTTTTGCTTATAATTGTCCATAAAATAATTTCGTGCATCAAATCGTCGAAAAAGAAAAAGTTCAAAAACCATGATGCCTTGAAATTACGGGTGGTGAATTAGAAAAAAAAAATTTAAAAATCAAATATGGTTAATGTGGTAACTACCTCTTATCCATGTTCACATATTGACAACTTTTTTTTTACATATAAAGCAACAAACTTGTTTTAGCTGTTTAAATTATACCAATATTACCGGCTAACCTCCATTTTAACCGGTAACTCCCAAATCCTTCTTTTTCCCTTCTTTTAAATGAGTTAATTTGAGTTACTAGTTAAAATGAAGGTTAGCCGGTAATATTGGTATAATTTAAACAGTTAAAACAAGTTGCTTTGTTATGTACAAAAAAAAAGTTGCCAATATGTGAATACGGATAAGAGGTAGTTACCCTCCTAAGTCATTTTCCCTTTTTAATTTGTCAAAGTGGTTCTATTTGATGTTGATGGTGTTTATTTCAATTTCTCGTTGTTATGTAAGATTGTTGGTGTGATTTTCTCCATGTACACACTTGTCGGTATGAACGAGTTCTTCTAATTTGTTGTTCATTGGTTATCATAGTTTGGTAATCGCATTTTGTAACATTCTAAAAATACTAATTAAATTTTTTTTTCTTTGAATAAACCTAAAACAACATTCCTTCATTCCAAAACCCGAATCAAATATAAAATGTATCAACTAGTTATCAAATTACAAAACAAGTCATCGAATGAGGAACACTAGTCGATGCGATGCAATCATGTCGAGCCCTTCCCCTTGGAACCGGAAGTACCTAAAACATAAACATGAAATCGTAAGCACAAATCTTAGTGAGTTACCTAAAATACTGCATACGATACACACATATGAGCTCGAAGCTATAACTGGTCTATTTCACCCCCGAGTCTATTTGAACTCAATAGGTGTTTTTTAACCGAACGGGTCTATTTCACCCCACATACATATAACATACAGGCATATCAACAAGAGTCACAAAAACAACAAGCAAATACAGGCATATCCATAAGAGTCACAAAGACAACTAGCATCCTACAAACATAATCTAGTGGGTCGAGATTGGTGTCTTCGACCCCGAGTATAGTGAAGAGACTTACCTCACAGACGAAATCAACATCAACTTTCACAGCAGAACTATGGGTGCTAAACACCACCTAAAAAACCACACAAAGTGAACCCTTGGACTACCTTCTAATCTAACAATTTGGTCAAAAGTCAACAATGTCAAAGTCAAAGTCAAAGTCATATAAGTCGACCTCCACGACGTGGCCATCCCATGGCCACATCGTGGCCTATGGGTCTAAACTCAATAAAAATCCAATTCAAACAACACAAGATGGCCTCAAACGATCTCCACGTTGTAGCAGCCACCCGCCATGTCGTGGCTAACAGAAAAAACAATTGTGGCTCTCCTTTAGCCCCCATGTCGTAGCAGCCACCTGCCATGCCGTGGCGACGCTGAAATGATGTTCTTAAGCCATTCAACCCTTAATTCACTAACCCCTTAACCTATTTCTGCAGAATGCTTCTAGGGCCCTAAAGGTCCATAAAAATCTAAACTTTATGGACATGTATGCCCCATGCATTTCCTTTCCTAAGTTATGTCAAATATGGAGAAATGTGACTTAATACCAAAACATGATACACAAATTACCACAAGATTGTAGATCTACATGATATAGTACTCAAGGGACATAGAAGGATCATAAAATTGCTAACTTTATCTCTTATAATCTTCCAAACACAAACAAGAGTCCAAAATGTGCTAAAACTTCTAGGTCTATGAAGATAACAATATTAAGAATGGAACTAGAACGCTCACCAATGGTCCAAAGAGTAAACACGAGGGGGATGGAGGTGGATTGTGTTGGAGTAGGTGTCTAAGCCCATAACTATTATTGATATGTACTTGACCCGAGAGTAGCATGGTCCATTTGGGTTGCATGGCACCGGAACAATCTGAAGGATGGATAATTGAGAAGCGGTGATTTATGGTTTATTAATATATTATAAGTTCTAATATATTAATATGAAATCATATTATTTAATTAGTATTGATCAAGAATTAATTTGGAATTAATTTTGTGATCAAAAGAGACTAATTAAATATAAGGGGTTGATTTGGTAAATCATTCATTCTTATAAAGCAGGCTTATGATCCATAGTTCTTCATGTTGGGCTAAACCCATATGGTAACCCATGGATACTCCATGGAGGTTTTAACCCATGGAGCATGAGGGATATGGAAAGCCATTAGGGTTTACATGGTGTAACCATAGTTTGCCACACTATATAAGAACCCCTCTAGCTCATGAAATTGGAACTTAAGTGGGCACTAAGGAGTGACTAGTGGAAACACAAGGGGGCAAGCCAATTTTATGAAGTGCAAGTGACCTCTTCTCAACTTCCTCCATTTGTTAGTGGTGTTGTGTGTTTCCATTTGAGGTGCAACACTTGGGGCACTAAGCTCTTAAAGCTCCAGGCAACAAGCTACAAGAAAAGGTATGTCATCTAACTTGTTTATTACCCAAGTATTAAAGTTTTGTATGCTAGTTAGGGTAATACCATGGAAAGTTAAAGTTTGTATGTATAATAGAGAAAACACAGATCCAAGGTATTTAGGGTTGCATGTACACCTTAGGAGTGTTAGAATGCTTAAAACCCAACAGTGGTATCAAAGCCTAGGCTTGTTTTCAATTATACTTGATGCAACTTGTGTTAAAAGCTTGAAAAATCGAATTTTTGGCTTTCTGGACAGTGAAATCGCCGAGTCCACTAAGGAACTCGCCGAGCCCAAGCACAAATTCATCCAACGCGCCGAGTCAGCTCATGCACTCGACGAGTTGGTGCTCCTGGATGCAGATTTTCGAGTTTTTTTGGCTGAAATTGGACTAGGATCATTACCCTAAGCTATTCTTGAACTTACAAACCTGTTTTTGATGTACTGATGATCATGCTTATCCAATTTAAAAGATAATTGTCAAAGTTTCATGTTTTGTATTAGTTTATATAGTTAGACTAATTACATGAAATTTGTTTGATATGAATTGTCTTGTTCTTATGAGTTTAATTTAGATCATTGACAAAATTGTTTGATTTTTGTAAGTTACAATAGCTGATCTAAATGTTTTGATGAATTCCATAACTTGTCCTTAAGTTATGGAAAATGAAAAGTGTTTTTAAAGAGACTATTAAATTTAGGTTATGAACTTGAAGAGTCTTTTTCCCATAAATGGTTTTATGAACTCCATAACTTGTCCTCAAGTTATGGATTTTCAAGAGTATTTTCATTAAAACCTATATTAAACTCATAAGTTATGGATTCCAAAAGTTTTTTGAATAGTTCAAAACTTGCCCTCAAATTTTGGAATTTGTAAATGTAAAAGTCTAACTTTTGAAACATTTAGTTCCAAACCCTAGAATTTTAAAAGTTTAAAATTCAATCCTTATACTATTATAATATTATAGGTTTAATATATATATATATATATATATATATATATATATATATATATATATATATATGTATAAGAGTAAAGTCAGTCTTACTGTTAGTAGACATCATTCACGAAATCGGTCTATAAGGGGGTATAAGGTTACTGCCTATAAAATGGCAGTTTAATGGGTGTCCACTCTTACCCACCGCTTCCTTGACTGGTGGAGGGTCGTTAGCCGAATGGGTAGGATAGGACTCTAATTATCCCTTCATTAAAAGGTATAATGATAAATATAAAGTAACTAAAAACTTTTAAATTCCCAAATCTTAGTTACTTAGGAACATGTGAACATGGTGCTAACCCATGAAATTGCACTTTGCACCTTGTTAAGTCATTAGTGGAGCGTGTGTGGTTAACTGGCACACTAATCTGGACTGACAGTGCGTGGCAAAGGGTAGCTTGATGTTAATCATAGATCAATAGTACGTGTGTGGTTAACCGCCACATTGATTAGGTGGTTGTAACATTGGGTGTACTAATCTAATTTACATGGTTATTCACACCTTGTTTGTGATCCTCGGCATCTCAGTCACAAACTTGAAGGGCACAATCGAGATTTAAACATGCCATTGAATTGTTCAATGAATCTCAAAGGATCTAGGAGTTTCAGTTCACTTAAAACCTAAAATTCTTTTTCGTTTTTCGTGGTAGAAATTGGTAAATCGTCATTTACCTACCTTCAAATATTTTGCAGTTTGGATAACGGCATTCCTCTTCCAAATTGTAAAATATTTTGTTGGATCCTAGCCTTAATATTTCATTTGGGTGTTATATTAAGGACTAAATCAACTAACTTGAATTTCTCCCATTGTAGATGTCTAGTTTAGACAACTGTGGTCTTCCCAAATGCTTTGGAACAAGCTTTCCCCTTGAAGATGATGTCCCGCGGTTGGATCTTGGAAGTCATACTTCACTTCCTATACCTCCTCCAATTATTCTCCCTAACCCACAAGTTCAAAGACTTGAAAAATTCATGGTCACTCAAGCTCTACTTGCAATGAAACATCAAGATGGAAGGCCTGTGTGTACTCACGTCTTGGAGATGAAGTCACATATTGACAGGCTGAGAGTATTGGGTGTTGTTGTCTCGAGGAAGTTGGAAGTTGACTGGGTTCTTCAATCACTTCCTGAGTCATATAGTGAGTTCATTAAGGACTACTATGTGACAGACCACGAAACGACCCTTATTGATCTTGCCTATTTGCTTGTTGTTGCTGAGTCAACAATGATTTGGCGCACTAGAAAAGCAAATTTGATTGGAAGATCTACTCCCCAAACTTCCATGCACATTGAAAATGGAAACATTGGAAGTCCAGAAAAGATTTCTCTTTCCAAGGGAAAGAGAAAAGCTAAGTCTAAGATTGTCTCGTGTACCATTCTCAAAGAGTCTATATGTTTCTATTGCCAAGAAAAGGGTCATTGGTTGCGAAGCTGCCCTGGCTACCTAAAAGATCTGAGAAAAGGTAGAATCGAAAAGTTTGACTCTGCTTCAGGTAAGTCTACTATCTAACTCTTTTAAAGTTCCTAATTGTTGATTCTTGATACATGATATAACAAGGTTGCATTTTGATGTTTTGTAGGATCATGCAAAGGGAAGGAAGCTTAAAGGAAGAGTGTGTTGAATCTGATCGCGAAAATGGATTTCTATCACATGGTTCGATGATCGGATTTTTGAGTTGTTGCTTAGGGGTTATGATAGATAGCTAGAAGATATGTAATAACCTAGCTTTCATTTGTAATTGCATTGTAAGGAAAAGATTTTTTTTGTATTTTATAAATAAATAAAATTTTGTTTTATTTTTATATCTCCTTGCAATGGCATTTATGAAAAAAAAAATGATGTTTGTATGTTTCTAGCAATATTAGAAATATGAATTTGATTATTTCATTTGTGGTAGTGTCTAAATTTACCAAATAAGAAAAGATTCTCATCACCCAAGTTTCAATTAGATAGAAACTTGGAATGATGCAAGTTGCATTGGATAAATTTCATATTTGGTAAATTAAGACGAATTCCTTGTTCACATGTATATGTGAGTCAAGTGAAGGACTAGGGAATCGGGTACATTGGGTGTGCGCTGGTCAAGATCCACCACAAGGATTGATAAAACTATTTGTCATGATTTACTAAAGTTTAGTAAACATGGTTATGCTTACAAGTTTAAGTATTATTCTAAAACATTGGAAAAGGTTCAATGTATGGCAGAACGAATGAGAAGAATCAAATTAGGCAGAAAGATAAAATTTTCTCCAATCTGAAAAGATGGGAGAGTACCTTAGTATCGTGTTTTATGATCATCTTAATGTTTATGGAAAAACCATATCACAATTGATTGTCTAAGTGCATTTGTATAGCTAAGAAGATGAATCGTGAATTGTTGAAATAGTTTAAATCAAGAAGATGAGTCATACTTCGTTCCCAAAACAAGTCTTTGTCACACTCGAAAACCAGAACGGCGGAAACGTTTGGGGGTGGAGGACGTCATGTACAATATCATAACAAAGCATAGTAGTAAAAAAGCAACAACATCATCCTGTGCATTAATAATATAATGTAATACAAGTGTGTTCTGTGAAGTTTATAAGACACCAAAAATGTAAATCAAAATAAAAGATGAGTCTTGAACGAGCTCCATCTTCTCAAAACCTGGCATCGGTACCTATCTATTGATGACCTGAGAATACAAGTTATTTTGAAAGAGTTTATCAGATTTAAAGCTGGTGAGTTCATAAACAGTTTAGTGTCATTGTTTGTATTAAAATGTTTGTAATTGTTTGATGTATAAGTTTGTAAATGTTTGTTGTAAATGTTTGTATCTCCTAGAAAATCCTATATTTTCTACTAAACATAGCCTTCTATCAAGGCATCAAATGTTCTGTATGTTTGTTTCTTGTAAGAGTGTGTGTTTTCCCAAATGAGACTATCATCAACCAAAAATATAGTTTTTACATTACCATTCATGTGAGAAGATCACAATTTGAATGAAGTGGGGAAATAATAATAGTACTATAGTGTTGTATTATAGTAACTATTGTTGTACTAACTACCTTAATTCGGCTGTTAATTAAGGTGTAATGTGAAATGATTGCACCATACTATCGACTAATAACACGACGATGAAAGACGTCGGAAGAAATGACATTTGGTACCCGTAGACTTGCAAGTCCCACTGTAGCGAACAACAAGGTGTAGGATAGTCAATCCAGTATAGATCTATACACAAACTCACGCTCTCCCTCCAGGAGACTCTAGATACAAATCGGGCCATGACAGTGATGCCATGCCCCGAATAATGGTTCACATTTATGTTATAGTATACTTGTATATGTATCGTATGTTCTTTATGTCTAGTATGTAGTATGTTCTCTTAGTTTCTCATAATAGTATGTTCTCATAGTTTCTCATAATAGTATGTTCTCTTAGTTTCTCATAATAGTATGTATACAAAATATATAACTAATATTTAGATGAAATTCGGACAAATAACCGATACCCTAAGGCCACAACCAAACGAGGAAAAGGAAATAAAGCGAGTTATCAGTCCTAAGTCCTTTAAACATTACTTATATAACTATACATATATAGACATGCATTTGACAATATATATATATATATATATATATATATATATATATATAAGTTTAATGAAGTTTTGTAAAACATTTGAAGTGTTTAATAATGATGACTTGATGTCAATTTATAATTTGATTTAAAATCAGTTTGGCATATAAGAACAAGTTTGATAAGGAGTTTAGCATGTAGAAGAATTTGATAAACATTTTGAAGTAGTTGATTTGATAAAACAGCTACAAGTATAGAAAATCCATTGTTTGATAGTTATTAATCACATGTGATTGATATAATAACTATAATGTTTCAACTTGTATTCCCCCCCCCCCCCCCATAAAAGCATTTAAAATCATTAAAAAAGGTAGATTAAGGGGTATGAACTCCCCTGTAGTGAGTGGTTTGGATGAAGGTGTCGAATAAGGTGCTAAGTGTCAAGTGAAGACTTGAACACACACACACTGATCCTATTTAACATATAAAGACACATATATGTATCTAATTAGTGATTCATACCACTAATTAAGCAAGTAAAGACACCCTAGAACTTGGAAAACACTTTAATTCAAGTGTTATAAGATCATAGGGTTGCATCTAAGGGTTGTAGGGCCACAGTATGGAGCTTGCGGACCAATGGCAAGTACCCCATGAGTTTACGGCCCATGGGTTTATGGCCCAATGATTTTACGGCCGTAAACTCATGTTACTTTGTACTATTTGATGTTTAAGGTCCTATAAGTGCATTGGGAGTGTTCTGGACTTGGTTCCAAGGCTTAGGAAGAAGTTGTGGTAACATTGCACCACATATTAGGGTTTACGGCCCAAGGAGATTGCCTTGGCCGTAAACTCTCTTTTGATCTTGATTTCTTGATGTTTTCAAGGTGTAAACTAAGTGATTCAAGCATATAACAAGCTAATGCAAGAGTACTTACAATATAGAAGCTTGATAGGGTGTTTAAGGTCCAAGAACACTAGTGTGTGCTCTTGGTGAAATGAAGAACACTTGAAGATCTATCAAAATGAAGAGATTTCATGGATGAAATCATGTACAATCACTAGATAAGGAGATGTAACAACAAATCAAAGGAAGAAATTCTTACATTTTTGGAAGATCAAGATGAAGATCTTATGATACTTGAGAGAGAAATGGGGTTTCTTTGACTTGAAATGAACGAAATGATCAAAAATGATGTAAACTCATGTATTTAACTTGAGTTCACGGCCAACTCATAAGTTTACGGCCCAAACAAGAAGGTTTGGCCGTAAACTCCATTTAATGATTTAAGGCTTGATTTAGGCACAATGGACTCTAGCAGATACTTCCTAACACCCGATTCTTGAATAAAGTAGGCTTAGAACACTCAAACAGAATCTAAACAGTGCTAAAAGATAGTAGAAACAAGTCTGAATTTGGTTGAATTGATTGACTGTACAAGATAGAAATTTCGGGTTGTCACAGTCTTAGAGTCATACTCCAAGATTGTAACCTTGAGTGACATAATCTTAAGAAAGGTTTAAAACACTTATCAAATGTAGAGTAAAAGTTTTCTACTCTTGTACATTTGAAATTGGTAACTTGTGATGTTTTGGATAAAACAAAGACCAACTAAGGCCAATCGTGTGAAGTGTTTGTCTTGATAAGAATCCGTACTAACTCTTCAATATTTGATTTATGAAGGAATGATTCATGCAAGTGAATCTTATATATCAAGAGGGCAGTGGGAGTCTTAAAGATCTTGGAAAAGCTTCAAGAACTAATCAAGAATAAAACCTATTGTTTATCACTAGCACACGACTTGAGGTTTATAACCTATCGTGTTGACATATTCTTATTTCTATGCCCATTCCAGTTAAATTTTACAATGCATGTGAGTTCTATGAGTTCTCAGTTCTTTACATAACTACTTGGAAGCAATGGTAGGCCCTTGTGCTGCCAAGTGGCGAGAAATTAAGATTGAACAAGTTCTGTCAATTTGAGTTTGGATTTGTCACTGAACTTGTCTTCTGATTATGGTTATGACAAATTTCACATGGATAGAAACACATACACCATAAAATCTAAGTGTCATAAGGTTTCTCTCCGATTCATGAAAATGATGGTGAGGAAATACTTTCACTAAGTTGATTTTAAGGAGATAGCAATTTTGATATTTGCATTCTCAAATTTGATTATGATTACGACATCCCTTTTCATAATTCGAATTGTAAGAAATGGCAAAATGTCTAAACATTTGAGACTTATTGCTGTAAGTTCTTAAATTGTTTAGACACACATGTGAGCTACCTAAGGAAAGGTATGTGTTTGAGAATCCTAGATAAAGTCTTATCAAAGCATCTGGTGTCAGAAATCTTAACTTTGGTAATGAAAGTCAATGAAGTATTCATTTCTAGAAGTCCAGCTGATTTCTGACTACATGTTAAAGCTAGTGGGAGCATAAGTGTTATGCTAGTAAGATAATAATTATTATATGCTAGTGGGAGCATAATCAATTATCGTAAATGTTGTAAGTTAGCACTGTTAATTATAGAAAACAAAAGTTTCAATTCGCAAGTTACAGGGTTTGAAAAGTTTTTTTGCTATAATTAAGGGAGAGATTTCATACTTCATTTCAAAATCTAAAAGCTTAGATTGAGATTTTAATCAAATTTAGTCATATATATATATATATATATATATATATATATATATATATATATATATATATATATATATATATATATATATATATGAGTGTTATGTTGGAATGGTTCAACATAAGGAAATTCTATATATGGATGTGTTAATTGCATTCTAAAAATTTTGGTATGATTATGGCATCCCTCTTCATAATCAAAATTATGAGAACATGACAAATAGAAATATTATAGCAAAAGACTGATTAAGTATCATGTCTTCATGTTAGACATTATGAATCATATCCTGTATACTTCGGGTATAAGATCAATTGCATATGCTATAATATTCTCGTGTTCTAATTTTCCGAATGCCTCGGGCATTTAGAGGGAAAAAGGAATAGAACCGGATATGACTAAAGTGATTAAACAACTATTAAGGACAATCTAAGGTTCGCCAAAGATTTGTCGCTTATGGACAGTTGGAAGTATAGTAATGGAAGGACCATACTAACATTATTATGAATAGATAGGAGTTTATTAATAATGAGTTGTCATATGGCAAATATGGAATGTTTCCATATTAGGAGTTGAAGAATAGATAAGAAAGTTAGAAACTTTTATGCAAGAAGGATGTTTAAAGGAATGTACTTTGAATTTGAGACTTCATTTCCATGCAATTGTCTTGTAACAATCTCCAAAGGAATATTTTGTAATATCATTGGTCAAGTCTCAGTGACTTTTGGCACTCAGACATTACAAAAGAATCATTGCATGATAGTTTAGAATCCAACACTTTCTAGAAGTGACAAGAATTTGGAATTCTTACACTTGCAATAAGGATTTGGAATTTTGAAATGAGCATCATTGAAATGTTTTTTCAATTGATCTATTTCACAAAGTAAGACCATAAACAAACATAGTGTGCATTCTTGGTGTATGAAATAACTATTTTTTAGACAAACATAATGTGCATGCTTGGAGCATGGCATAACTATTGTTTTAATTCAAGTATTAACTTTATTATTCGAAACATTATACAATGAATGATGAGTAATCAATATGGCTCAAACGTTTTGGGGCCATATAGGATTAATATTATTTTTGTGTTTCACTTTGCATGTTTTGACTTCCCGAATAACTAGGTTATTCAAACCACTTTGGCTCTGATACCAATTGTTGAGAGAAAAAACTTGAGACACACTTTAAAAAACGTTAGAACAAGTATAGTTACGGAATAGTTTATCTCATAGGATCTAAAAGCTCAACAATAATAATAAGTTAGAGTTAGATAATTAGAGAGTTAGGTGCAAAAATGTAAGGAAATGTAAATGACAGCAGGTATTATATCAAGTATACACATAAGTTAATTCTTAACAAGGAATGCATTTAGACCAAGTTAGTAAGTGAGATCAAACTTAGTGATTAAGTCAAGAATGACTTGCTCCAAAGAGAGATAATATTCAGTTATATTTTAGTGAGCTTTGAGAGTACGAAGGA
The DNA here is from genome assembly GCF_002870075.4 of Lactuca sativa. NCBI lineage: Eukaryota > Viridiplantae > Streptophyta > Magnoliopsida > Asterales > Asteraceae > Lactuca > Lactuca sativa. The sequence continues at coordinate 54,439,316 of NC_056625.2, forward strand.
AATGAGAGTAATAACACAATATATGAGATTCAAGATGCGTAGTGTTATCTGATGTTTTGAATAAGAAAGATTGAGCTCTATTTATAGAGACTCAAATATTACATTTGTTCAACTATCTAATCGTAGCCATGCAAGGCATACTGGACAAAAGAGAGTATTCTAAGAAATGCAGATAAAAAGCTAAACTAAGAAAGCTAGATAGTGAACTGCAGATGATGATGACTTCAGATTGGGTTACTGAACAAAGTTGACTGCGAATCTTGGAAGGCTACGGCACACCAAGTTTAAGAGGGTCACTTTTTTGATTCAACAAGCTTATTTATGGGTATATGTCAAAGCTAGTGGGAGCATAAGTGTTATGCTAATAAGAATGTAATTATTATGCTAGTGGGAGCACAATTATTACGTTAAGTGTTGTGTTAACATGCTGTCGCGCGCGTATTAAACAAGTAAATTTATCACTGCTTGGAATACACTAAAAAGATAGCACAGGGAAGCAGGGTCGAATCCTCAGGGACACAACCTAAAAGTCAATGCCTTTTTGCATCAGGCACAATCTAGTCAAGAAGAAATTATTAAGAAGGGGATTTGAATTAAACTAAAAACTAAAATTGCAGTGATATTAAACTAAACAAAAATCAATAATAGAAATGGTTTCATCTCTGCTGCGACTTTCCTAATCATGCAATCAACCTAGATCTGATTATTTGAGATGCATTCTATCTAAGATGGTACTGAGAAAAACTAACAAGCTCTAGTAATTTTTCTTTTACCTAAATTAGTTAATCAAAACAAGATCTTCAATTAACCCTACTGTCTAATCAAACAAGCTCTTAATTAAGATCAGAAAAGTTGCATTAAGTTCTTTGTAAAATTCCCAGCAACACCCAATACTTCTCACAAGCTCGGAAACGTAAAGGTATGATTTTTACAGTTTATACCATAGTTAAATCCCAAAACGGAACCAATCTGATATTGGTTACTTTTACCAATTTATTAGAACAATTACGGATTCTATTAATTGATTAACTAGAATGATAAAACCCTAGCTAGGTGATCAGACTAACAAGAATTCAAATCAAACATTCATTAAGCTCAAAATTGAAGAATATAGATAGAAACACAAATCAAAACCAGATCTAATGATCAGTCACATAAAAAGTACTTGTCTTTGCAGAACTGAAAACTAGGGTTTAGTCAGACATGGCCAAAATATGATGAAAATATATGAAAAGAGACATCAAATAACTAATCTACTTGAAGGAGATGATCCACAGTCTTCAGATCTTCAGAAATTGATGAAATCAAAGAAGAAATGCCTCAAAAATCGTATTTTCATCGTCTGATACCTCTGGAATCTCCAACTTTACTTACAGGAATGCAATCAGGGTCTATTTATACGTTCAGCAGCAAAAACGGCGCACCTGCGATCGCATGTACACAACCTGCGATCGCAGGTTCTGAAATAAATGTGTATGGTGCCTTTTTAATAAATTAGGATGCTATTTTGACACTTTTTGGCCAACCTGCAATCACATGTACACAACCTGCGATCGCAGGTATTGATTTTTCACTCTCGGATGATTTTGGGCACAAAAGAACCTCGAAGCCAACCTGCGACCAAATCTGCGATCGCAAAAGGGTCACCTGCGATCTCAAGGAGACAACATGCAATCTCAGGTTGTTCCTATGACGTCCGAAATTTTGTCTACTTTTCATATCATTTTGAATCACGTCAATCAGAGTTACGGTTCTCGAGATATGGTCAAAATACTGACAGGGGGTTAAAGCTGCCAACAACATCCTTTAACTTTAGATTGTAGATTCTTCCTTCGTGTGATCAATTCAATCGGATGTTTCTTGACCAAAGCATCTTCCAAACATTCCTCATAATCCTTCATAAGTCCCAAGCTCCATTTTAAGCTCCAAACGCGCATCTAACTGCTCCCAAAGCACTGCTCCACTCGAACTATCTGAAATCGACATAAAAACATGAGCTGTACAGGAATTCTAACAAAAGACATGAGCTGAACCTTAAATAAATGACATGAAAATGTATAAAATATGATGCTAAAAAATGATAAAAACTACCCTCAAAGATGCATAAAATGGCATCTAACATGTTGCAAGTTCAAAATATTAATTATAGAAAACACAAGTTTCAATTTACAAAGTTATAGAGTTTGAAAAGTTGTCTTGTTATAATTAAGGGAGAGAAACTCATACTTAATTTCAAATCTAAAAGCTTAGATTGAGATTTTAATCAAATTTAGTCAAGGACATATATGAATGTTATGTTGGAATGGTTCAACATAAGGAAATTCTATATATGGAAATATTATAGCTAAAGACTCACGTCTTTATGTAAGACATTATGAATCGTATCCCATATGCTACGAGGATAGGATCGATTGCATATGCTATAATATTTTCTTGTTCTATTTTTCCAAATTCCTAGGGCATTAAGAGGGAAAAAGGATTAAAACCGGATATGACTAAAGTAGTTAAACAACTGTCAAGGACAATCTAAGGTTCGCCGAGGATTGGTCGCTTATGGGCAGTTGGAAGTATAGTAATGAATGGACCATATTGACATTATTATGAATAGATAGGATTCTATTAATAATGAGTTTTCATATAGCAAATATAGAAATGTTTACATAATGGGAGTTGGATATTAAACAAATCTATGTGTAGGTTAGAAACTTTTATGCAAGAAGGATGTTTAAAGGAATGTACTTTGAAATTGAGACTTCACTTCCATGGAATTGTTCTTGTAACAATCTCCAAAGGAATATTTTCTAATATCGTTGGCAAAGTCTCTGTGACTTCTGTACCTCGACATTACGAAAGGAATCATTGCATAATAGTTTAGAATCTGACACATTCTAATAGTGGCAAGAATTTGGCATTCTAACACTTGTGATAAAGATTTGGAGTTGTGAAATGAGTTTCATTGAAGAATTAATCAATTGATCTATTTCACAAAGAAAAGACCATAGGTAAACATAGTGTGCATGCTTGGAGCATAGGAAACTATTGTTTTAATTCAAGTATAAAGTTGATAAATCGAAACATTATACAAAGAGTAATGTGTAATCAATATGGTGATTAAATAAAAGGTGTTTTATTTATATTCAAGAGTTTTGAGACCATATTGGATTCGGTTATTCTTGTGTTTCACTTTGCATGTTTTGACTTCCCGAATAATAAAATTATCAAACTATCCACAGTTGATCATACTTTGGAAGTACGTATTGAAGCTAGACTGTCATGAATGGGTCTGTAGATTGTCTAAAGGTGTTTAGACATAGCACAAGTTTGTTGCAATATTCATGAGTACTCCTGTAATAAGATTTGAGTATTGGACTAAACCCACGCTCATTTGAATCACTTCATGGATTTTATCACGAGTGATCATGAGATGATAATATCTTATATTCTTGAAACGGAGAGATATGAGTTGCAGTTTACAAGTTGGTTGCACATTAATGATATGTAAATGCACCAATAACTCGGTGTTATAAAACGTATCATTGTGTGTGATTTGATGAGTAAATAGAGCAAACACATGAGTCGAAGTTTATCCATTCCTTTTACCCAATGTGGGATAAAAGCGATATCTTTAGGCCCCTTGACGATTTAGTGATGACAACCCTAAGCGCTTGGCCAAGCCTGTACTGATTTGATTTGTTCAATTAGTCAGTCGTCATAAATAGGAAATCAAGAAACAACACATGAACAGAGAGAATGATTATAATCCATGTTTCAGTTCATACGATATCTAGAAATGGAGGAATATATGATCCCTTATCTTATGGACGCATTACTAATTAGATCAGAGTTCGTCAACGGTCTTTTTTGAGAGCTACGATTGCTAATCGAGTTTTGGATTCGTACTTGCAATTATATTTTTTTAGACTTATGCAAGTGGTAGACTGTTGGATTAGGTGTCTAAGCCCATAACTATAATTAGTATGTACTTGACCCGATACAATCATGGTCCATTTGGGTTGTAACACTCTGGAACAATTTGATATGATGGATGTTTGAGAAAGAGGTTATTGTGATTTATTAATATATTATAAGTATAATATACTAATTGAGAGATCATATATTTAATTTGTATTGATCAAGATGTAATTTGGAATTAATTTAGTGATCAAAAGAGACTAATTAAATTAACGGGGACTGATTGTGTAAATCAATGATATATATAGTTTGGGCTAATGATCCATATTGATTAGTAATGGACTAAGTTCATGTAAGACTCCATGAAGAGTTAGTCCAAAGGGCTTATCATATGGATTATTGGATTAAGGCCCAAGGAAGTGGATTAGGGTTTAACTCTTGGATTCTACACTATATAAATGTAACCCCTAAACCAAAAATCATGCACTAGTAATTCCAAGAAGCTCTAGACGATTTTTGTGTCTCCAAACCTCTCTCTCAAGTTCCTCCTCTTATTCTTGGTTTGTTATAAAACATTTGAGGCAGCACACTTGAGGTGCTAGGCACTTGAAAGATCAATTCCTACAACCTACAATTAAGTGGTATTCTTCTAACTTACTTTTATGTTTCAATTACCAATATTGTACGCTAGTTGTAGGTTTCTAGCTTTGGATTTTTTTTGCATGTATAACTAGAGAAAACTTAGATCCAAATCTATTAGGGTTGTATGTGCACCATAGGAGTGTTAGAGTACACAAAACTCAAAAAGTACGTGCCCTGGCACGACGAGCATGATTGTTGTAGATCATTTCTCTATTTCAGGTTGAGGACCATTAAGGGCCAAGGTGGAGTCGGGATTAAGTATCTTTAGGTGGATAGGACCTGTGGGCAAGGCCGCATGTTTACGACAATTTAGGAGGGACCTGGTAGAGATCGTAAGATCAAGGTTTTGGATCTTGGGTTGCATGATTGAATGTGTGGTCATTAAGTGGCGCAGAGGGATGTTTGGGTTAGGTTATCCTTGTCTTTTGGGTTCTTGTGAACGTGGTATCTGGATCAGGTATGAGACTGGTAGTATTAGATGGTTAGGGGAAAATCCTTATATCCAGGTAGCGATGGGTTTCCATAATCAGAAAATTTATAGTAAAATGCAAGTGTAGGTCCTTGGTTCAGTAGCTATTCCGTAGGAAAAAAAAGTCAATTTTGGTCAAACTCGACTCTTGTGGGTATTTTGTAGGAAATATTGAGTCATGTGTTTTTGTAGCTATTCTGTAGGAAAATAGTCAATTTTAGTCAAACTTCACACCCGTCGTCCATCCGTAGGCATTCCGTAGCTATCTATTTCCGTAGCTAATCCGTAGGTATTATACATATGGAATTGGCTAGCAAATCCATAGGTATAAATTTCCCACGGGCGTTTATGCTATAGGCCTTTTTTCTTAGCAAATCTGTAGGTAATTACTTATACCTACCGAATACCTACGGATTGTGTGGTAGTTATTGCCCCATTTTTCTAGTAATGAAACCGGAAGAGAACACTAGAAAACTGTCAATTCTACACAACAACCTACCAACTCTATATCATCAAGATTCTACAAATTTATATAATAGGGAAGAGACCAGAGACTCTCAGTAGAAATTAGAGAGGGTCAGATACCTTAATGGGGATTACCTACAACTTTGTGAAAGGAAACAACAACTTGGACATGAACAGCACACTCGCAAAACTACGATGCAAATTTTGCATTCTTAAAGAGAAGAAACCAGTTTTAGGGAAGCAAACACTCCAGATGGTGAATTAAATGGGTATCAAAGGAAAATCAAATTTAAGATGAGTATTAGTAGAGGTGACTAGAATTAGAAAGGACTGGTGATCAAAATCCATTTACCTGAGCAGTGGCGGAGCCACCTTAGGGCCAGAGTGAGCCCAGGCCCACCCTCACATTATGAAATTTTTTTGTTAAGCCTAGCCTAGCTGCCAAGGCCCACCCTATTTCAATTGAATTAGTTTGAACCCCAAATCTTCTTCGTTCAAATCAGCGGGAAATCATATGACAAAGCGTGCACATTAAAAATTATCGTCTTCCAAATTTCTAATTCTCTTAAATCTTAATCGTAGTTGGAAATCGAGCAAGCAAAGCAACATGTTATTCAGTTATTGAATTATTGTATGTTAATATCAAGGTTGGAAAAATCGCTCGACGGTAGCTTGGCGGTGGACTGGGCTCAAGGGATTAATCGGCTAGGCGGGGATTAATCGGGGGATTAATCGGAGACCATTAATTATTAAAAAATTAATAAATATAGCATTAATCCTAAGAATATAACATTATATATAACATTAATAAATATAAAATTATATCAATTAAAAATTAATAAATATAACATTATAACATGAAACTATGATTACAAAAAACCCCTTTGATCCTTAATACATCACATCTAAATAACTAATTACTGCATTATGAATGTTGAGGGAACAAGAACAGTTTTAGAAGCTTTCTTTCTTGTTCTTTCTCTTGGCTTCTTTGGTTGATTCGTTTCAAAGACCTGGAATTGGACACTAACCTTCAATTAGAACCTTAACACATTAAAAACAAATTAACACATTAACAATGAACCAAACATTATCAATCAAATTAACAGTGAACAGGGTGGATAACTCAAATTACAAAACAACTTAATAGTTAATTAAATAAGGTGAAGTGGTTGGAGGAGAACTCAAATTGCAAAATTAAACAAGCAGAAGTGGAGAATTAAACAAGTCGTTGCATGTTCCTTCCAATTAACCCTCCCTATAATCACTAATCACTTAATTAAACAAGGAATGTGAATCAAATTTCACTGAGACAAAATATCAAACAGTTGGTGTGCACCTGTTGTGATGGATTCAATTACAATACAAACATCAATTCATTTACACTACCCCGTTACAATACCTGATATATCCATGAACACTGGTTCCATTACAATTTGCATCATGGATTGAATAACTAACCAGCATCACAGATTTAAGGGGGTTGTGACAATCGAGACACATACGTCACACCTCAGACAAAGAACGAATTGATAAGTTACTTCATAATCGAGACATAGACCTCAGACGGTGAATCGGAGTTCCAATTTCCTCCTTCGATCTAGCAGAAAACAGAATTACAGATGGAATGAGTTTGAATTGAATGTGAATCGGAGTTCTCGTGGAATTGAAGATGAATTGGAGTTCCCGTGAGTTTTCGAATTTACCTCAGATGTCCCGATTTCCGACTTTGAATTGAAGGTGAATCGGAATTTTTGTGTCGTCGGAGAAGATGAGTCCACATCTTGGAGAAGAAAGTAGTCGACGATTTCATGTTTCGAGCGATTTCAATTCGTATGAAAGCAATCGGATTCCCATGCTTCACTATCGGCACCCCACATCGATGGAGTTGTGAAAAAAAAATTAACGATACAAGTTTGGAATCCAACATCGCTGGTGGGACAAAAATTGAAGGCAAGCATATCTTATAAAAGGAGACTTAGGTTCCTTTACAAAATCAAACTCAAATGCTCGGTGGGCTAACTAGTTCTTTTGAGCCCATGGTTAGCTGGATCGATTTGGCCCAATTAGGAGTCCGAGTTGGACCGATTTAGTCCGATTTGGACCGATTTTGACCGATATTGACTAAGGCCGATTATTTTACCCTCTAACCCTTACTCGTAAGCGGTTAGAGGCCGCCAAGCGCCTAGGCGCCGATTAATCGGCCGCCTAGGCCGATATTTACAACCATGGTTAATATTATGTATTTTTAACAAATATAGGGCATATGTTTATTGTATATGTAGGCAATTGAGAAACAAATCAATAACCTGCAAAAAGACTTATTCATGTAATCACATTGGTTGGCTGTTGTGTTTGTTTAGGTAGTAGTGGAGTGAGTAAATCGGAAATTAGAATCCTATTATTTAGATTGTGGGAAATAGATGAAGTTGTCGACAGTCTCACCCCTTTGTTTATTTAATTCCCTTTGTTTATGTAACTGTTTTGTTGCACTTGCAGTACTAAAGAGAAAGTGTCATCCATTTTGCCTTTGATTTTTTAATATACATATTCATCTTTCTTTTCATTCTCTCAAAACTAGCATATGAACACACCAAATAGAACCCCATACTTTCTTTTGTTTTTTTGTTTAGATGTAGCAAAAGACGGAGCAGCTCAAAAACAAAAATGTGAAGTTGATATGTTAATTAACTCCTTGCAAAACTTTGATAATTTAAGAGGAACACTCTAAAAATTTTGTTTGGCTTTGCCCCTATAACTGAGTGTTGTATGGGTTAATAAATTACTCGTAAGCTCTTGAACATTTAACACCCTCCCATGGCTACCCAAAACAAAAAGACACCAATGAGAAGAGTGAAAGATATGTAGGTCTATGTGTGTATGTGAGAGAGAGGGAGAGAGGTGGGCCCAATGTTTATTAATAATAAAACATTAAATTAAATACAAAAAATATATAGAAAATGTATCAAAAGGGCATTTTAGTCTTTTTAGTTTTCTAGAGGACCAAAACCACAATCAAACTAGATCAAAAGGATCACGAAGTCAAAAAATTCGGGGTTTGGACCAAACCTCGGAAAAATACATACCACATGACCATTTTTGCAATTTTGTCTATATTTTTTTATTTAAATTGACATATACATCATTATAAGATTGAATATAAACGTTAGTTTAATAGGTAAGAATGATATATATGTAACTAGTAGGTGTAAGACTTATCTATTACATGAGTTAATTTTAAAGAAATAATTATGAAATTCTAAACATTTGAGAAGTTTGAATTTATAAGAAAAAAATAGAAAAATATTGAATTATTAAAATTAAATTGTTTGTTTTTCTTTTAAATTAAACAAATAATTTAGATAAATAAACGAAAGAAACTAATGAAACTTTAATTTAGATAATTTGAAATCAGAAGGAAGTCAATTAATGAAATTTATATGTATTTATTATTACATTTATTGCAATTATTATATTTAAAATTATGTGAAAATTAATAAAATAAAAAAAAGCACAAAATGTCATGTGGAAAACAATTAATTGAAAATAACCACAAAATGACATATGACCAATTCAATAAGAGTGTGACATGTAACAATAAGGTCTTTATTTATTAGAGAGGATGGACTTTGGAAGGATATAAATATAATATACTAGGTTAAAACCTGTGGAACCCACGGGTATTAATTTTAAATAGAATTAAAAATTGATTATGTAATAAGTCATTGAAAGTAAGTTGCTATTTTAAATTATCTGACACGAGTAAAACATAAAAGTAACATTCGGTCCAAACCTAGTTAATTATTTGGAAAGCTTTAGGTAAGCAATAGTTCTTAAGGAAGATCGAATAAACAAACTCATACATTACGAAAATCAAATAGATTAAAGTATGTTGCTATTTTTTGGTTTAACCCTTATAAAATAATGAATTGGAGGAGAAAAATACCCATTTCTTTCATACATAATTCCATCATTGCAACACTTTTTTTGCGTCTATAGCTCCAACCCTGCATGTTGTCGACCCAATGTAAGCTTGTAATAAGTAAAATTTGTTAGTTAAAATATATAGAGGTTCAATGAACATAAACAATATCAGAACACTTCAACTCACATATGATCAAAAAGATATGTATGAAATAGCAAGATAACTTGAGGATCAATAATGATATCATATAATATGTTTTAAAACAAAAAATATGAAAAATTTAGAAATTTGATCTTTATAGTATTTTTCTTTTTACAATTTTAGTCAAAGGACAAAATGGTCATTTGTAAAGTATCAATTATGGGAATGCTAAAGCATGAAAGCAACCCTTGATTGTGAGGTATCATGTTGGTTTATGCATGAAATAGCATCACACTTTCAGTTCTACCTAAAACATGAAAGCATGATGCTATAATAGGAAAAGAGAATCAACATCTAGTATAAAAATCGTTTCCATGACTCATGAATATTGATTTATCGTTGATACTACTTCAAACCATTATCTTTCTAAATAAGGATCTGCATTCTATAAATTTCGATATACACAAATTATATGATTGAGAAATTAAAATTACATAAAGATCGGTATCTTGACTTATCTATTTGGTCAAACATCAGAACTAAAATTAAAATTAAAATAAAACTAAAACTTTTGAATCTTGTCCAACGAAACATATTTTTTTATTTTTTGTTCTATAAAAAAATAAAGGATAGAGACTAATAACGATTTTGTGTAAAAGACATAATGTCCTCACTGTCATCATAAGAAGTAGCCCTAAAGAGTTTTTCCAATCATAAAAATGAGTACATTTTAATTCCATCCAATGAAAAATATTTAACCTTGTCAATAACATATGAGAGAAGCAAAATGACATGCCCTAAAGAGTTTGGCTACTCGATTTGATAACCTTTAAATGAAGCAAAATGTTGTATGTATATATATTTTTTCAATCACTTAAGCTTTTATTTGTAAATTGTAAGACATGTTTGTTCAATTTAGATCATATTAAAATGCCATGTACAGCTGGTCAAGTATTTTTTCAAAACCAACATCCAAATTTATTTGACGATTTTGCCCTTGTCTAGAAACTCCATCAGCTATGAGTATCTTCAATTTGAAAGCAAATTCAAAAAATCTCTTGTTTATGAAAAAAGACATAAATACCCTCCAACGTAATTAATAAACACAACCTATATACAATGTCTATGCACACACACAAAGGTGAGAAAGAGGGAAAGAACATTTGGCAATACAAAAAATTAAGATTTCATGCCCACATAAAAATTTGGTCCAAATGGCTACATTAAATAAAGCTTATGACTCATTCTCCATTACATAAAGTATTGAGGATAAGAAATCATTCATGCACTGTAAAAGTTAATTATTATATTTCATATGTTACCAAAAAAATAATAATAAAACTAATATATCTCAAGGGAGTTAAAAAAATATATTATAAAACTATTGCCTGACAACAACCGACTTCAAAGTTGTAAATGAGTATGACATCAAACTATAACATAGAATATTAACATTTTCATGGTCATCACCCTCATAAAATGGTAGAATACCATCAATCCTTACCTTGAAAAAAAAAATATAAGTAAGTTAAATTAACATTTTTATAGAAAAAAAAAGTCCAAAATTTTATCAAACAATATGTTGTTATACTTATACTACATCTTTATCAAACAATCCTTACCTGAAATTAGAATAAACCCAATGCTCGTGATCAGTCTTAGGAGGCATCACATATTCATAAACAATTCCTAACAAAAAACATGTAAAATAATAGAATTGGTTGTGAGACATTTCATCGAACACTTGTTATGCACAAAAAAAAATCAACCAAGTTTGTCATACAATTAGGAGTCAGAGAGGTTACCACTAAAAAAATATATCTTACTGATTCAACAATTGTTGAAAGAAACAAAAGTTTACCAATAACCTCATCTCCTTCTACCTCGTCTATCACCTCCATCTCCACGTCAACCTGAGAAACCACCGCTTCCACCACGTCCTGCAATCAATGATTCCCAAATTTGTTTAATACAAATATCACACCAATAAAAAAAAAAAAATCATTGCTGACATTACAGGGAGAAACATACCTCCTCAGATTGGAGCTCTTATTTTTGTAATCAAGAAGAGGATTACAGTTGTTGGTGCTTGCTAGAATTTATTTATGAAGTGGTTAGGGAAAAATAGAGTGTTAGTGGCAGGAACACTTACAAAGATGTGAGAACAGGAGGGGTATATTGGGATGATAGAGTAGAAGGTGAGAGAGATGGTTTCGATGGAGATGTATATGAAATACATAACGAGTACGCATTAGATATATGCAGCTTGAAGCCCTAGCCAATGGATTTCAAATTTGGAGAAGATTTACATTGTTTTGAAATCGAATTAAAAAAGGAAACAAAATCCCTGATTATTTGGGATATCAATTACTTCGAATTTGAAATTGAATCGTAAAAACTCTCAGATTATTTGGACGGGATTTTATGCCATTAGAGTGTAGAGCAGGAGGGAGGGTAAAATCATAATTTCACTTTGTAAATTTGATGGAAAAAAACATTAGGAAGTGCTGAGAAAATGCCACCTGACATAAATGTACTGTTTTATTATAACAGAAGATAATGTTATGTTTGTAAGTTGCCTACCGAATTTTCCCTTGGTTTAGGAAACAACCTAGAAGGTAATTAACTATGTCGAGGGTATCTGCATGTCATAAAGATACTTAACTATTTTTAGTTTTTTGCACTCACACTTTTTCTTATTTGTGATCATATTCTCCTTCATTTCCTCTTACACCAATACAAAAATGCAAACGACCATCAAGACTAAGATATTTGAATTCACGATGCTGAGATTTAATGTTCCAACGAATTCTTAGATATGATCTTGGAGCACATTTTCGTGAGTATTTGACTAGAGAGTAGAATACTTTTTTTTAATATTTATAACATATTTGTTAACCTTAAAAACAGTTTACTCTTTTTCTTCTAATATATATGGCAACTGGTATTAAACAAATAATATTTTAATTAAGGATATTGAAATTTGGTAAATGGCACATGCATTTCTTATTTTAGTTTTTTTAATTACACATAAAATTTAGTTTCAAATAGTATATGTAACCGGTTTCATGGTCTGTGATATACAAAATCCATGATAATTTGTGACTCCAAATATAAAAGAATACAAAGGTTGAAAGTCTATCGAATTCAATCCTCATAGATTTCCCTCCAAAAATAAATTAAGGCGATTAAGTGTGCAAAGCTAAACTACTTAACTACATTGCTACAATGGGAGTCAAAGTACTAAAATCAACCATAGCTATAGCTATTAGCTAATGAATCACAAAACAACCAATCAAACTAATCTAGACAGGACTATAAAAACAAGAAATCGAGTTGGAAGTTGAAAGCCCAGTAGTCTCCGCAGCATTTGTGATCCTCGCTCTATAACCTGGCCTGAAAATGTAAAGAATCGACATACAGAACACAAGAATGGTGGTCTCCTTTACCACATAAACCTCCCACCGTGTAGACAATGCAAGAAGAAAAAGCTTCGTAATGAGCACATACACAATAGTCAACATCATAAATAACCACAACTTATTCTTATTACCATTCAAATCAGTCTCACGAATCTCATCCAACAAGATACTCGACAAGGCTATGGAGAAGTAAATAGCAAAGCAGTAGATGACATCTGCCAGCGACCCGTTTTTGTTATTATAAGGTACAGCAGCTTCCCATGGCATTATTGGATCTACATTAGCCCAAACCTCAAGCACGATCACAATCATCAAAACCAGTTCTTCCTCTCGTTTCAAAAACGGCTTCCAGAAAAACCATCCCGCACCAATCAACACGATCACGGTGGACAAAAGAACAGCCGTCATTAGCTGAAATATGAAAAACACAACATCCAATCCATGAGCAGTTCCTGTCATCTTCACATGATGTAGATCCGCAGCAACACACATAAAGTGAACACAATTCACAAGAAGCAGCCCACCCTTTAGTAAATGGGTCCTGTTAAAGATTCTCCTGTTCTTGAAGCATACTAAGATCCAAAACCCTAGAAGAGTTAAATAACTGAAGGAGAAGATGATGTAAAGAAACCGGAGTTGTGTTAGCCCGGCTGATAAAAAGTTTTTGGTAGTGCCATTGCCATCATCGATGTTGTAAAGCTCGGCATGACCCTCCATTGTCACGAGGGATTCGTTGTTGCAGTTGATGAAAAGAGTGAGTTGATACCGGAATATGTTACATGGAACGATTTGTTGAAGGAAAACTGAGGACCATGAGAAAGATTTTGGAAAGTAAAGAGGACTGATGAGTTTGATTTGAAATCCAAGGGACAAATAGTAGTGTTTTGTTGGAATTCGAAGATGTCTTGGTTTCTTGTTTCAAGCGAATGCAGGTAGAAATCATAATCATGTGATTGAAGGAAGAAACCAATATGTGATGCATTAGTAGGTGATGAGGTGGAGATGACTGCGATGGAGGTGAACACGAAGGAAACATAACCTGCATTTGTAAATTCGAAATCAGATAAAGGGATCATTTGTCGGTTATTGGATTGGAGATTCAGAGATACGATATGCGCTGTGGATGGTGCTGTGAAGATGAAGAGGTAGAGGAAAACAGCGGTGAGAAGTTTTTCTAATATCCTCATTTGGATTCACGGGTGGTGGTTGGCGGAGGAAGGCGGTGGTCTAGAAAAGTTAGGGTACAGTAAGCGTAACACCCACCCTCTTTCACGATGAAAAAACTATAAAGATGTATTGTTAAGTTTCTTGATCCATTCTCATTGATATCAAGCATATTTATCTACAAATGTTTCCTAATTCTAAGATAACTAGGAGTCTAGGATACAATACTTGCCTTATGTAATATGACTAGAATACAAAGTAACAATTACAAAACTTTTGGTAATATTTATCGTTCATAAAAAATAACAAGATGAGAAAAATAGGGATAAAGACGGATGTTAGATTTTGAAAAAATTATTATATGTGTGCGATAGAGATAAAATCTCATAATTACGGTTTCCATATGAATTTGGAATATTAATCCCAGGAATTGTGATAGAGGTCTCAAGGTGTGGAGAAACTTTTATTACTTGATAGAGTTTTTCTTTCATTTTATAGTCCTAGTGTGTTGTAACATTTTGTGGAAGTTTTTTAGCTTATCATTGTCAATAAAATAATTTGGTGCATCAAATTAAATACATTATGTAATTAAATATGTAATGATATGGTTACATCTTGAATATTGAACGTATTATCAAACAATATTGCCGAATTCGTTATATACTCTTCATCAGCAAAGGAAATATAGAAGGATTTAGATGATCGATTTGGTCAATCAAATGGAGCCAAACTTTATCATCTTTAAAAGTCAATTTCCGATTTATCTCAAGGATTGGATGATCTAGCCACCTATTTCACCAAGCTCAATAAACTTTGGGATGAATTGAAATCAAGCTTCTCATGTGATTAAATCGGGAATATGGAGCTGTGAGAGGAAACATTCTCATGATGAAACCCAGTGGTGGCACTCGGGTGGTGCCGGCGGTGCGGTCGCACCGGGCCTCCGGTTTTTAGGATAATTTATAATTATGGTATTGGTATTTTTGTAAAATCTATTTTTATGTTTTATCAATAAATAAAATTAGTCCGGTAACATTTGGTTCCAATTTTAGTTGCGTTTTAATTATGAAAAAAAAAATCAACAAAAATCAAAATCTAATTATAAATTTAAAATTTATCAACGATTTAAGGAAAATATCTATATCCAAAAAAATGCAAATTTGTTTTTTTTTTATAAATTTTAGACAACGTTTTTATATTTTATAAACTCACCAAAAGGTAAGAAACTATGCTAATTGATGAGTTAATGAGTAGTGTGGGAGCACTTATTGAGTTTTTTAAAGACTATGGAGAGAATGGGATTGAGAAGGCTTTAGATTGTGCGAGAGCTATAGCTTCTGATTTGGAAATTGATCTAGTGTTTGTTGAGAAAAATAATAAAAGAAAAGTTGTTAAAAAAAGACATTTTGATGAGAATGACATTGGGTCATCAGAGTCGGTATATGAACTTTCACCTCAAGAGTCATTTAGGATTCAATATTTTATGTACATAGTTGATAAAGTTATTGGATCATTGGAGCGAAGGTTTGAACAATACAAATAATATGAAGACATTTTTGGTTTCTAATTCACAGCAAAAAAGTTGAAGTCAATGAATACTAGCGAGTTAAAGTCATGTTGCAAAAATCTAGAAAAGAGGCTGCAAAACGGTCATATCTCAGACATTGATGCTGATGATTTATTCAACGAACTGGAGTTGTTACAAAAACATTTACCGGTTGAACACAATACAGCTAACGGAATACTAAATTTCCTAAAAATGATGAACACTTATCCAGTTTCTTGTTTAGCATACATAATATTGTTGACTGTTCCTATTACAGTTGCATCAGCTGAAAGAAGCTTTTCAAAACTAAAGCTTTTAATATTTTATTTACGCTCGACCATGTCTCAAGAGAGATTAAACGCTTTGGCATTGATTTCGATTGAGAACGAGTTTCTTGAGAATATTGATTATGAAAGTCTCATAGATGAATTTTCTTCTAAAAATGCTAGAAGGTCAATGTTTAGAAAATAGTAATGCGTTGTTTTTTTTTTTTTTGAAAAGTTCTTTATAAGAGTGTTACAGTTTTATTTGATTACTAATGAGTGATGAAGACATTATTTTGTAGTGGTGAATTTATGAGATGTGTTTTTAGCAACTTTATGTTTTGAATTAGTAGTAGCAAATGTAGTTAATAATATTTACAAGAAATTTTTATGGGGCCTCATTTTAGTTTTTGCACAAGGCCTCCGAAATGTCAGGGCCGGGCCTGATGAAACCACATCCAACTTTGGCACATGCTTATGCTCTCTTAATTCAAGAGGAAAAATAAAGAGATGTAAATTCATCTTCCAATTTCTTTCTTGAATTTGTCGCTATGAACATTGAGGTTGGTACATTTCATGTCAAGAACAATTATGAAAGGAAAGATCTAAAAGTAACACCACATGTAATTTCTGTAAGAAATCTAATCATACAACCAACAAATGTTACTGTCTTATTGGTTTTCCAAAAGATTTTAAGTTCACAAAAGGAAAAGAAATTGTTGCTAATGCAATTTTTCATAATGATAGTGAGGGTCATCATGCTCAACAAGTTTTCAAAAGAGCAATTTCAACAATATCAACAATTCATTTCCATGTTTAACGACTTCAACAAAGGATCTGAATCGCAAACTCACGTACAAATGAATACTTATCATCAAAGCCAGCCTCAAACTCATCACATCATTCCAACAAATGTCAATTTCATTTAAGAGTAAATTACACGAATAGTCCTTATGGTTTGGGTAATTTGCGCGTTTGGTCTCTAACTTATTTTTTTAACTCGGAAGGTCCCTACTATTTAATTTTTTACGCGCTTGGTCCCTACTATTTTTTTTGTTACACGCTTGGTCCTTGTCTTACTTAAAATAACTATTATTTAAATAATGAAAACTGCGGGGTATGTAATGTAAGATGAAGGGTTGAGGATGTGTTTATTTAAATAAATTAAAAAAATCAAGGCCAAAATAGAATTTTTTAGGTAAAACAGGGACCAAGCGCGTAACAAAAACAAACAGTAGGGACCTTCCGAGTTAAAAAAATAAGTTAGGGACCAAACACGCAAATTACCATAAACCATATGGACCATTCGTGTAACTTACTCTTCATTTAAACTCCATCCAATTTAAATCAACAATCTCAAGTCAATCAAAACAATTCCAATATGAATCATTCCAACTTCAACTTTGTTGGTAATGTGCATTTTTTCCCAAAATACCCCTATTAGAGCAGTCATTATTAATCCAGTTAATTGTCATTGTCTTGTTACTGCTACACTACTTGGATTATTGATTCGAGGGCTAGTGATCATATGTGTCATAATAGATCTTTTTATTTCAAATCCAAATTTTAAAAGTTCCATATCAAATAACTTTTCCTAACGGACAACAATTGAGTGCTTATAAAGTTGGAAGCACTTATCTTGCCGAGAATGTTATTCTTCATAATGTTCTTCATGTGCCACATTTCCAATTCAATCTTGTGTCAATCAGCAATTAAAATCTCTTGTTATATTTTCAACCAAGTTTTGTTTTTTTATAACAAGGCCTTTCTCTGAAGAGGCCTCTGGTTCTTATCATTCCAACCAAAACAAGAACAGATCAATTGCACTTTCTGTTAATTCAAATACCCCTTCAGATCCATCTGTCATTTTTTCTACTTCTATTTGTAATAATGCTACCATAAATAATTCATTTCTATTGTGGCATAATAGGCATGTGCATTTGCCATTGTACAAGTTGAAAGTTCTAAATCTTTTGAACAATGAAAATATTAATTCTAATCTTTCTTGTGATATATGTTCTACAGCTCGACAACACAAGTTACCTATTGATCAAAGTACAATTCATACCTCATCTCCTTTTAATCTAATTCAATTTGGCAAGAACATCAAAGTCATAAGATCAGACAACGATTATGAATTGGCATCAAGTAATGAGGCCATTTCATTTTTCAAGAACAAAGCATTCTTCATCAAACAAGTTGCAGGAATACCCCTCAACAAAATAGGGTTGTTGAGAGGAAACACAAACATCTCTCGGAAATTTCTAGAGCTCTAATGTTTCTGTCAAAACTACCCTTAAGTTTTTGGGGAGACTGTGTCTTAACGCCACTCATCTGATAAACAGATTTCCATCAAAAGTTTTAAAAGGAAATTCTCCTTATTTTGTACTATATGGTAAGCATCCTACATATTCAGATTTGAAGAGATTTGGATGTTTATGTTTTGTTAGCACCTTATCACACAACAGGGACAAATTTAAGCCCATGGCTCTTCCAAGTATTTTTATTGATTATCCATATGGCAAGAAATGATACAAAATTAATGACATGACAACGAAGAAAATTATTGTTTCCAGAGATGTCATCTTTTATGAACATATTTTTCCATATTCTGATAAGAAAACATCCTTTGAGCCCTTAATTCCATGTGAGATCAACTTATCTAAATTTTATATTAATGTTCCCACTATTTCGGATGCTACTTCTAAAAATACCCAAAATACCCCTCATGATAATTCTCAACCATTACATGTGCATACAGATCCTCCACATGTTCTTAGATGCACCATCGGAACTCTCAAGACTCCTGCCCACTTGAAAGACTTTATTTTCAATAATGGATCTTGTAATTTCCAAAATCCTCAATGTTATTCATTTTTATCCTGTTCTCATCATGTCACTCATAATTCCTTACCAAAACATGTTTTCTTTTCTACCTTATCACAAGAAAGAAAACGATTGATTCAAAATATGGATCAAATTTCTGAACCATCATGCTTTGAAGAGGTGGTATTAATACCTGAATTACAAGAAGCTATGGCCAAATATTTTGAAGCCTTGGAATCAAATAACACATGGGTTCTTGTTGATCTTCCTAAAGGAAGAAACCCATCAGTTGTAAATGGGTGTATAAAGTGAAATACAAGGACAGTGGTGAAGTGGAATGGTTGAAAGGGCGATTAGTGGTCAAAGGATTCACACAAAAGGATGGAATTAACTATACATAGACTTTTTCACCAGTGGTCAAAATAACTAAAATCAAGGCTTTAATGGATACTACGGTTAAGAAAGAATGGGATATGTATCAACTAGAAATGCGTAATGCATTTTTGCATGGAGATCTACATGAAACCATTACCCGGTTTAAAGATGTCCAATCCAAATCAAGTTTTCGAACTTCAAAAATCATTATATGTGTAACATCCCAAAAATCAAGGTAAAATTTTTAATTTTTCAAAACCAAACAAAATTCATAAGTGTTTACAAAACATAGTTTCCAAAAGTTATAATCGCAAATCAGAGTATCCCAAAATCAAATATCATAAAATATGAAGGATGTGCACAATCAAGCTTTCACCTTGCTCCTGTCCTCTGAAGTACCTGAAATCATAACCATCAAATTGTAAGCTAAAGCTTAGTGAATTCTCCCAAAGTACCATACAGATAACAGCATGCATATATGAGCCTTCAGTCTAACTGGACCGCCTCGCAAGGCCTATAGCCTATCTAGACCACTTTCTGGACCTTTGGCCTGACTCGGCCTGCTCTTGAGCCTTTAGTCTATCCAGACCGCTCCGAATATCTTGGCCTTCAGCACAAAGCAGGACCACCTCAACCCAACAAACCATAACATGTCGACATATACAATAATAATTAATAACCAAAAAATACCGGTATTCATACAGATCTACCAGTCTAACGTATACTCAGTGAGCACAAGCATAACCTAAATCCAATATACCAGGATACATAATCCAGTAGGCCATCATTAGTGCATGCGACCCACAATTACAGTGTGGAAAACTCACCTCACATTCTAAAATGTAGTTGAACAAATCACAGCTCCAACTGCTGACTCTACAGGTCACCTATACAAAAAACAGTGACATAATCTCAAACTACTACTCAAAATACCCAAAATACCCCTAAGTCAAACTTGGTCAATATCCTAGTCAAATTCAAGGTCAAAAAATTAAGGGTCCCACTTAGGTTGAGTATACCCTGCGTACTCCCATCTACACTCAGCGTAGAGGGTGCCTTCTCAAACTACGGGCTCCAAACCTGGTATACAGAGTGTACCTCTTAGTATGCCCAACGTACCAATGTTGAATCCCCAAATCATCATTAAGTCCTTATTTTATTAAGCCAAAACACCATACCACATATCCAGGTAAAAACGGGGAGTCTTAATGGATAAAGTCTCTGACTTTATCCATTTGCATGCATAGAAGAGGGTATAAACTAAAACCCTTGGTCCAAAAGTCATCCAAAGCTCCAAAACTCTTGCATGGCTTAATAAGAGTGTCCAAGCTCTCATTTTTTTCTGAATCCATGAGCTCAAAACTATAAAATAAAATAAAAAAACTACAATTTAAGGACCTAGATTAGCTCATACTCCACTAGACCAAACCATGGCACCAAAAATGTACACTAACTTTAGACTAGCAAGATCTAAGAAAATAACTCATCAAGTTCTAAGATTTATACCTTCAAATGATGTTTGAAGGTGAAACACTTATGGATCCAAGATGCCTTTAGCCTCCAAGATGATTCCATTTCCTTCTTCTTCCTTCAAGAACACCAAAGATGCACTCTTAAGCTCAAAATGCTCACACAGTGGATTAGGGTTTGCAAGGGATGATTTTGGAGATAGATGCTAATAAGGGAAAGGGTTTTGATGTAACGTCCAAACCCTTGGATGTAATTAAGATTTATGAATTTTGTATTTTGGGTGGTACCACGTCGTGGTGAAGGCATCCCACGACGTTGTGAGGGTTGATGGGTCACGGATTTTAAATGGTCGTCACGGCGTAGCAGTTGTTTAATAAGAAACCCTAAATTTCTGGGGCTTGTACCCTATTTAGGGGAATGTGATGGCTATGGTTGTTCACCCTCATCCTCCATCACACACTTGAAGCCTCCAAGAAAACCCTAACTCTGCTTTTTGGTGTCGATTCTTGAAGATTAGAAGAAGAAGGAGGTGAGTTCTAGACTTGGAATCAACAAGCAACCATCTCACCATCTTAGTGTGTATCTTTTGGACTCTTGTAAGTCCCCAAGTTCGAAGCTTTCTGATTATAGAGTGTTAGATCTTGTATTTTGTCCCATTTATTCTTAATCTTGTTCAATGGGATCGAGAGACTTCATAAAGGTTGCAACTTTATGAATCTATGGATCATTCGGATTAGTTCATGGTTTGGGTCTGAAGTTTGATGGATGGTTTGTGCCATACATAAGATTTTGGCCATCAAACCCCATTTTTGACCTAGGTTGAGTCCAAGACTTGCATTGGACATGTAAGTATAAAAAGCATCAAATATTTTGGATGGTTTTGGTGTTATAAGCTCTTCTGGAGCAGATGAGCTTGAGACTCAAGGAATTAAGTGGTTCTTGATGAGTCTATGCCACTCTTTAGCCTTTTGGATCTAAAAATTGAGATTTAGACCTCTTGATGGATCTCAAGTGATAATGGTGGCAACTTTACCCTTTTCTACATTAGAGACGATCAGATCAGGACCTTGGAACCCTTGGAATTGAAGGATTAATCTTAACGCATTAAGACATTGTGGATCAAGTCACTACGTCGTGGCTTATTTTGCCATGGTGTGGCAACTAGGGGATTTGCATCTGTTTTGTCGTTTGAAGGCCACGATGTGGAGGGTCCATCTTGACCGTTGACTTTGACCTAGAATTTTACTAGGGTTTGAACTAGGGGTATTTTAGGTAATTTGGCATTTATGATGAGATTGTGCCATCGAATTTATTAAGGTGATTGGTAGAGTTGATCTCGGAGCGGCGTGCTATTCGTTTTTCTTATTTATCTGTGAGTTTTCTCAATATATCCATGGTTCGAAGACACCAATGTTGGCCCATTACTTGTTATATGGTATTCTAGTTGTCTCTATAATGCTTATATGAATGACCAGGATCTGACCCCTGGTAATTGTATGAAAGACCAGGATCTGGCCCCTAGGACTTGTATGTATGATTGGGATTTGGACCTCAACATTGCAAGGAAAGACCATTGGGGTAGCCCATGATACTCATATGTAAGACCGGGATTTGGTCCTCGACATTACAAGGAAAGATCATAGGGGTAGCCCATGACACTTATATGTTTTGTGTATGTGGTATTTTGAGGAACTCACTAAGCTTTGTGCTTACAGTTTATGTTTATGGTTTCAGGTACTTCCGGTTTGAAAGGGAAGGGTCTGGTGTGATGGAATAACATCCTCCCCTCATGATTTCCGCATTTGAAATAATTTGTACTCTGTTGTGTTAAATATTATGACTTGATATGGTTTGAACATTTAATGAATGACTTGATAGACTTTTAAATGAAAATTTTTATTACCCTTTTTGGGACGTTACATTTGATAAGATAATGATGCTTAAATAGACCTCAAACTCCAAAAATTACGGTTTGCCCACTGGCGACGTACGCCCTGCATACCAAAGAGTACGCCCAACATACGCTTAAAAAATGCATCTCTTTAAGTGAGCTATGTCATGAGTATGCCCCAAGTACACATGGCATAAGGGTGAATTTTGCATAAGTTTTTCACGTAGGGTTAAAAATGGAAATTTACATGAACAATGAGTGTTACCATATGGGCTCAAGCAGCCGTCAAGAAAATGGCATGCTAGACTTTCTTCTACTTTAAAGAATATTGGTTATCAAAATTCCAAGAATGATTACTCCTTATTCTTTAGGAATATAGGATGTCATGTTACCTTTGTTGATGTATATGTAGATAATATTATGCTAAATGGAAACAACAAAGAGGATATCATTCAATAAAAAGCTTTTCTAGATTCAACTTTCAAGATCAGGGATCTTGGAAATCTTAATTTCTTTGTGGGAAATGGGATATTGTATACTACCCAAGGGATTGTTCTCACTCAAAGAAAATTTGTTTTAGAAATGCTAAAGAAGTTTAATTGCTCTGGAAATACAGTTTGTCCCCTTACATCAAATCAGAAATTACTTTTTCTCAAGGAGATCGTTTAGAAAATCTGGAAGTATTCAGAAGATTGGTTGGCAAATTAAATTTCCTAGTCGACACCACCTGATTTGGCCTTTTTCTGTCCAGCATCTTAGCCAATTCATGACGGATGCTAGATCTCCTCACTTGGAAGCAACTATGCATGTCCTCAAATATCTTAACAATGATCCAAATCAAGGATCGTTCATGAAAAACAGTGATGAGTTTTTCATTAAGAGCTTCGTGTGATTCTGATTGGGCTTCTTGCCTCCAATCTAAAAGAAGTATTAGTGGATTCATTATTTTTTTTGGTGATAGTCTAATTACATGTGTAACGTCCCAATTTTCAAGACTAAAAATTCCTTTTATAAAAAAAATACTTAAAACATATTTGTCAATCCATAACAAAATCCGAGTAACAAATTCCAAAACATATGTTCATTATCAGAGTAAAACATCCTAGGCTGACTAATCTATGGTGTGTGCCATGCGATCACCCCGAGCTCTTCCCTCCACTACCGGAAGTACCTAAAACCAAAACTGAAAACCGTAAGCACGTAACTTAGTGAATTCCCCAATCTACCACATACCCTGCATAAACACATACAACATATATTGGGCCACGCCCGCTACTTCGGGCCTCGCCCGCTACAACGGCCCCGCCGCTCCAGGCCCCGCCCGGCTACGAGCCCCGCTCGGATACAAATCTGTTTCACTTAGGCCTCGCCTGTCCCTAGGCCTCGCCCGTAAACATATACTAACACATAAGCATATCACAACACATAAGCTAACATATACTAATAAATCTTGTCCTGAGGCCTCACCTATCTTGGGCCTCGCCCTTGTCCTGCTACTGATGAGTCATGGAACCCCGTCTACGCTCCTACTGATAGTGAGATACGGGCCCAGCCCACACTCACTCTTTCCCTAACTTGGGCCTCGCCCTTCTTCTGCTGCTAATGAGATATGGAACACCGTCTACACTTTGCTATTGGTGAGATACGGGACCTCGCCCACACTCACCTCCCTACCAGGCACATACATGTATCACACAAACAACAAGTATAAACTATCATATAAACCATTCCTTGGGCACCCGCCCGTTATCATTGGACCTTGGTCCTGAATATTATTCTAGCATATTGCGCCTAGGGCTAACCCCCGGGTCTTCCTACTCATAACTATATGGGCCGACATTGTGGCCGTAGACCCATTCACACAAAGGGAAACTCACCGCGTACTGCTGAACTTGCTGGTAACCCCTATGGATGCTGACTGACAATTCCCTGAACCGCTGCTTCACTAACTCCCAAAGCTACCAATATCAAAACATATATCACTTACCTTAACTGTTCTCCAAAAGTCAACTAAGTCAACTCTGGTCAAAGTCAACCTTCCAGGTCAACCCTACTCACCGAGTCTGACTACTGAATCGCCAAGTTCATTAGCTCAGAATCCTTTCATTCGCTACTCGACTCGCCGAGTCAGCCCCTGATTCGCCGAGTCTACCGATTTCCGAGTCCTGACCTGTCCAACTCACTAAGTTCCTACTCAACTCACTGATCTGAGTCCTAACTTGAAGGGTTTGGGGTTTCGCGACTTGACTCGCTGAGTCCAAGAACAGACTCGCCGACTCCCCGGCAATCTTCAACAGACTCGCTGAGTTCCTGCCCATATTCATCCAACTCGCCGAGTCCACCCATGTGACTCGCCGAGTTGCTCCAGTTCTTAATCCATCCAGTGGCTTTTCGAGCCATGCAGGGGCTCCAAATCATAGATCCATACATTCAAAGTCCATTCCCCACGTAAAGTTGCAAACTTTACGTATAACTAAGGAGATCAAGGCTCAAAACACTACAAACTAGGGTTTAAGACAAAGAGGCTTAACAACCAACCCATAGACTGATGCTTTATGATTTTCTAGGCCAAGATACACTTAGATCTGAAGTAGCAACTTCAGATCTGGGCTTCTAACTCGAAATGGTTCTTAAACATGGCATAAAATCCCCAAAACTCATAACCAAGGTAGATCTAGATAAAGAAGGGTGAAAATAATGACTTAATACCTTCAATAACTCTGAAAGGTGACCCAAACTCTGGATCTAAATCCAATCCTTGAAGCCCCAATGATTCGTTCCTTCCTTCTTCCTTCAAATCACCCAAAACTGGCAAGAGACTTGAATATGCAACAATGGAGGCTGAGGGTTTTAGTTTATGGATGAGAGAGGCTCCAAGGAACCCAAATGGAGAGAATAAGACGCTTAAATAGTGCCCAAAGTCCGGGATTTATGGTGTCCCAATCCAGACCGGACTCGCCGAGTCCACTCTCCGACTTGTCGAGTCGGTCACTTACTCTTCGACCCGGATCCCGCTCGGACTCGTCGAGTTCCACCCTGGACTCGACGAGTTGACCCCCTTGACTTAGGGTTTTCCTTTCCTTTCTTGGTCTTTCTGATTATGGGTGTTACAACTCTCCCCCACTTAAACTAAACTTCATCGTCGAAGTTTCTCTACGACCAACCCTCCTGCAATCTGCCTTCAACACTCTGCTTGGGAAAACCTAACTGTGACAACCGTCAATTTCCGGTCAAGTCAAAGTCAACTAAAGTCAACAAGTCAAACCGGTCGACTCAATTAGCCTGTGGGTTCTAGGGCTTACGTTAGGTAATTACTTCACAACTCGCTATTCTAATGAGAGATCATATATCGAAAAGTACGTACATCTAGATCTCCTTAACCTAAAACTGTGGTAAGTGGCGAACCAAACCGATAAAACAATGTTGCATACTCATCGGGAGTGTGTAAGATCCTTAAACAAGGCTTAACGGGGTTTACAGACCTTGCATTGCGAAGTCGGACACTCGCAAATGCCACACACGAAACCTCACTCAATCGTTTTCACTCTATCTCGCTTTATCGAGAATCTCTCCCAAATCTCTCCATGAATGTGAAATCTCTCCCAAATCTCTCCAAGAATGCGAATAGTACAGTAATGTGCAAAAATTTATATGCGTGAATAAAAATCGTAAGGATGCACTTCAGATAATCATTTCCATTAACGAAGTCGTTTTTCATCGTGGAACAGAGCTATGTCTACACCAAGAGGCAACCAAACAACTAGCAAGGCGCCAACCCTGCATCTCCCTTCAATCACCAGCACCAAGGTAGACCTAGTATGCTACTTATGCGGTGAAACGGGACACTTCAAGAGAGAGTGTCCAACCGAGAAAGATGACGGGGAAGCAGGAGGAGTGTGATGAACACACCAGCAGGAGCAGCAGGGAACCATATTAGGACTTTTGTAATGTTTCCAACAACAAAAACGTTTAAGTACCATATGTTTGTAATGAATTTGGTATGCTTGCTAAAGTCCCCGTCTTTCTAAAGTAGTTAAAATACTCTCTCATTCAAATCAAACCAAAGACATTCATATATGACCTTAGGACCATTACCTGTAAGATGTGATGAATTTGTACATACATCGGGGTTAGTTATAATCAAAATACTAAAGTCTTGAAACAAATAATTCCATCCTGACTCCTATTCCATGTCTAGTAGTAGGAATTGAGTGGGGCCACCCACTCGACAATTTCACCAACATCAACTTACATACGACGTTCATATACTGCTTGATCGTAGGGAGACCTGTCAGGGATGTATCATTACTGGCTATCGAAACACACCCACTACCAGTGCTAGACACTGTGGTATGAATCATCTACAGTAATAACAATATCAAACAAAACGGAACACCCTGAAAAGAAACACAAGATACTCTATCACACTAGTGATCTTATCTTATGAATACAGCTTAACACATGTTATCTAAAAAGATTCAGTTGTCACCATTCAGTTTCATTTGGTATAGTCCTCATCTTCCCGATTTAACAATTAAAAAAGGACACTTCACCTAACCCACCGAATATCGAAACCCTTGTCTCCCATAAACACGTCCAGCACGGACCTCCGGGTCATCTCTCACTGTGAAAATCCAAAACACGCACCAGAGGAGTGTTATACTTCCCGAAACCTTATCACAAGTATTTACAGGAGACCTTCGGGAATGTCATGCATGTAGCAGACAAGGTTCAAGCACAGAAGCTTGGGACGGATAAGGTTAGTCTACCACTACTACGTGTATACGCGAGGATAATGTATAATTAGGATTCTACGGACATTGGATGTGTGCTTCCGCCGTATTTCCTGTTCCATGTCTGGTTGTGGATTTGGGCCAGAGTCACCCATCCAACTGTCTTGCCAATCTTAAGCACATACAACTTATATGCGCAAGTTAATGATAGATGGACCAGGTACGAGTCCTGCCATGAACTTTGGTCCAAGGTTGCCCAAGAGGACGAGTGAATGTCCTACCATCCGAAAAGGCCTAGTCGCGTAAACCAAACCCACATGCTTCCTACCGAGCTACAAGAACTGTCAGGACAAACCTGTCGAACTACTCAACAATGAAATTGAAGAACCAAGCTTCTCACCCTGGAGAGCTCCGGTCTTATTCTTCAAATAGAAAGACAAATTGCTTGTAGGTCCATCGCCTCAGAGGCCCCGACAATATCTCCAGTAGAAACCTTTACTATCTGCCTCGCATAGACAAATAGGCCGACCAACCGCAAGGAACGAGGTACCCTTCAAGAAATGGTCCTGAGATCCGAATATCACCAGTCATGAGTATTGGAGAAGGATGTCCGAGGACAATCCTCCAAATTCGATGCGGACGCTGTAAGTCCGTAGTGATACCCCTCGGATAGGACCAACCCGCTCGCAGTATTCATGAACTTAATGAATAGGATATGCCATTCTTACTAGGATCAGTTCGTCATTTTCATTGTAAATGACTTTCTTGTCTACCCTCGTAGTAAGAAGGAAACCAAGGAGAGCAGCTACAACAAACCGCGGAAACAATACGATCAGAGAAACCTTACCCGAAGTTCTCTAGATACGAATTTTGGAATTGAAGAGTCAAATTCCTAAGACACACTATTATTAATGTGGAAATTCTTGAGGACCCTTTCAGTAAATCAAAACCATGGAGAAACAGTCAGCACCAGAGGCGTCGACGGGAATACGCCGAATTTCTAGGTCTCGCTGACCTACTGCCTTAGTTCCTTTAGAACTTCTCGCAAATTACGGAACCCCCCTTACGACTTTGACCCTAAAGGGAGCAACCCTTTTTTGGGAAGAGAACCAAGAGGGAGAAACCTTTCGAACTCCAGAATAAGAGACCAAATTCCTCTGGAAGCCTCACTCTGGGAAGGCTTAGTACGCTTCGGAAAGCGTGGAAAGCTAAAACCCAGGATAATTAGGCCCTTTCAAGATTCTTGTCAGAATCAGCCCTGTAACTCGCTACTTCAATCTACTCCCGCGAGCTTTGTAAAGTACATTCTACCCGACACGTCCCGAACTTGCAGTGTAACGCCGTAAAATTTAAAACAATTTTTCACATTTGAAAACACATCTTAAATAAATCCATTCATTCATAAAATCTCATAACATCATGTTTTTAATTCACAAATGTCTCCCAAGATCAAAATACATCCAATCCCATATGTGTGTACGAATCAAGCTGACGTCTTCCCGCGGTCATCACGGGTACCTGAAACACATAACACTGAACACTGTAAGCATAAGCTTAGTGAGTTCCCCAAAATACCACAATAATCACATAATAGCCACTCGAGGCTGTAACTATGTTGACCCTCTGGTCAACGTGTCTCAGTGGGGCCCTCCAGCCCCAACTCTCTGTGGTCCCTCTGACCCTAACTCTAGGGACCCGAAAGTCCCAACTCTGTAACTCTGAATCATGCATATCACATAACACAATAAATCACTACTCATAATAACATGAAATCACACTGGCATATAACTCTATAATACTCTGTCTCTTAACTCTGTTACCACACTAGGTAAAGTATAGTGAGAAGACTCGCCTCGGGTATCTCGGTAAATCTCTGACTCGGTAAACGCTGGCCTAGCCTCCGCCTAATCATATGAAAATAACATTCTATTTAATATAACTCTCAAGGCTAGACTATGCTCTCTTATGACACTCTTAGAAGGGTAAAAGACCATTTTACCCCTCTCATAGCTCAAAGGCCCCACATTAGACCATACCCTAAAAGTCAACCAAAAGTCAACTCTACGGGTTACGCTGCGCGTACCAGATGTGTACGATGGGCGTACCCAGCTGCACCACAGAATCGGGGAGCACCACCCAGTACGCGGCGCGTACTAGGGATTACGCCCGACGTACTCCCCTGCTTCAGCCCTTTTGCTCTTGAGGTCTTAAACAGTTAAGACCTACGTCCATATTTAAGATCTGACCCCTTCTAAGCCCCTTAATCCATAAAGTTGATGACTTTAAGCCAATGCATGGCTGAACAAGTCACTAACTCCCAAAATGATCCAACCTTCAACTCTAGAAGGCTTAAAACACATGCATGACTCCAAAGTAACATCCAAGATGGGAACTGTATGGCTCTACATCACTAATAACACTGAAAAGGGACAGATCTCGGACCATGTAGCACTTTACACTCATAAAGTCTCCACCTTTGGGATCTGACCTAACTCTGCAGGTAGCTCCAACCGGTAGGCTACCCTGCCTACCCTTGCAATCACCCGAAAAGGACCGATATAACGGGGCCCCAACTTGCCCCTCTTCCTGAATCGAATCACTCCTTTCCAAGGAGAGACCTTCAGGAGTACAAAGTCGCCGACCTGGAACTCGAGCTCGGACCAGCGCCTGTCCGCGTAACTCTTCTGACGACTTTGAGCAGTCAATAACCTCTACCTGACCTGCTGTATCTGCTCAGTCGTCTACAACACAATCTCTATACTACCCATAACACGCTGCCCGACCTCACCCCAGCAAATGGGAGTCCGACACCTCCTCCCATACAACAGCTCAAAGGGTGGCATACCAATGCTCGAATGATGGTTGTTGTTGTAGGAAAACTCTGCCAAGGGCAAATACGTGTCCCAACTCCCCCTGAAATCCAACACACAAGCCCGGAGCATATCCTCGAGCGTCTGAATCATCCGCTCACTCTGTCCGTCAGTCTGGGGGTGATATGCGGTACTAAAATGCAGCCTAACCCAACTCCTCGTGAAACTTCTTCCAGAATTTGGAAGTGAAACGCACATCTCGGTCTGAGACAATCGAGATCGGCACTCCATGTCGTGATACCACTTCCCTCACGTACATCTCTGCCAACTTCTCTGCGGATGAGCTCTCACTGATAGCAAGGAAGTGGGCTCTCTTTGTCAACCTGTCCACAATCACCCAAATTGCATCGACTCCCCTAGCAATCCTTGGCAATTTGGTGATAAAATCCATGGTAATCTGTTCCTACTTCCATTCGGGAAACTCCAACGGCTGCAACTTACCATGCGGTCTCTGGTGCTCGGCCTTAACCCTACGGCAGGTTAAGCACCTCTCAACAAACCACGCGACATCCCTCTTCATACATGGCCACCAATACTCCCTCTTCAGGTCTAAATACATCTTAGTGGCTCCAGGATGGATCGAGAACTTCGACCGATGAGCCTCCTCCATCAAAATGGTTCGCGTCCCTCCCACAAACGGTACCCAGATACGCCCCTGAAATGTCATAAGCCCCCGGCCATCGGTAACGAACTCCGATACCAACCCAACAACTCGCTCTCTCTTCTGCATCTCAGGTTGCACAGCCTCAGCTTGTGCCCCACGAATGGCGTCCAACACCGGAGCTATCACGGTCAATCTCAAACATACATCTTGCAACGGGGTGCTCTCCGCCCTGCGGCTCAGTGCATCGGCTACAACATTAGCCTTGCCTGGTTGGTACAGGATCTCACAATCATAATCCTTGACCACATCCAACCACCTCCTCTGTCGCATGTTTAGGTTGGGCTGATCCATCAAATACTTCAGGCTCTTGTGGTCCGTGTATATCGTACACTGAACCCCGTACAGATAGTGACGCCAAATCTTGAGGGCGAACACCACTGCCCCCAACTCAATATCGTGGGTGGGATACCTCGTCTCATGAGGCTTCAGCTGCCTCGATGCGTATGCTATCACATGCCCTCTCTACATCAGCACCGCTCCCAACCCCAAAATCAATGCATCACAATACACCACAAAGTCCTCCATCCCCTCTAGGAGGGCTAACACTGGGGCTTCACATAACCTTTGGCGAAGCGTCTCAAAGGAGGTTTGTTGTTCTGGTCCCCATGAAAAAGCAACACCCTTCCGGGTTAACCTGGTGAGTGGCACGGCAATCTTGGAGAAATCCCTGATAAATCTCCAATAATAGCCTGCCAACCCCAAGAAACTCCTGATCTCGGACGGTGACCTCGGCACCTCCCAACTCATCACTGCCTCCACTTTGGCCGGGTCGACCAATATCCCCTTCTG
Source organism: Lactuca sativa (assembly GCF_002870075.4). NCBI lineage: Eukaryota > Viridiplantae > Streptophyta > Magnoliopsida > Asterales > Asteraceae > Lactuca > Lactuca sativa. Next base: position 54,470,883 of record NC_056625.2, read on the forward strand.
GTTAACAAGGTGCCCTAGGAATTTGACCTCTCGCAACCAGAAATCACACTTGGAGAATTGGGCGTAAAGCCTCTCCGATCTCAGTACTCCGAGGATCTCCCTCAAATGCTCCTCATGCTGCTCTCTGATCTCGAATACACCAAAATATCATCGATGAACACGATCACCGACCTATCCAACATCGGCTTGCACACTCTGTTCATGAGATCCATGCACATTGTCGGGGCATTGGTGAGTCCGAAAGGCATCACCACAAACTCATAATGCCCATAACGAGTCCTGAACGTTGTCTTCTGAATATCCTCATCTCGCACCCTTACCTGATGATACCCCGACCTCAAATCGACCTTGGAGAACCAAGATGCTCCCTGCAACTGATCGAACAAATCATCGATCCTCGGCAACGGGTAACGGTTCTTGACCGTCAGCTTGTTCAACTCCCGGTAATCGATGCACATCCGGTGTGAACCATCCTTTTTCTTGACAAAAAGGATAGGCGCCTCCCACGGCGAGCTGCTCGGCCGAATAAATCCCTTTCCCAACAGCTCCTGAAGCTGCGAGGATAGCTCTTGCATCTCTGGAGGTACAAGACGATAGGGCACCTTGGCAATAGGCGCGGCCCCCGGAACCAAATCGATACTGAACTCCACTTGCCTCACGGGAGGCACACCCGGCAACTCCTCTGGAAATACGTCCGGGAACTCACGCACTATCGGAACCTCCTCAACTGACCTCAGTCTCTCTGAATCAACCTGCATATCCATCACATATGCCACAAAGCCCTTACAGCCCTGCTGTAGACACTGCCTCAGTCTAGCGGCCAAACAAAACGCTGACCCAGAACGTGTACCCTCGCCGTACACCGTAAGAACTCCCCTACTAGGGTCTCGTATGGTCACCAGCTGTCGCTCGCAGTCGATAAATGCACCGAATCGGCTCAACCATTCCATGCCCACAATGACACAGACATCACCCATCGCAATAGGAACCAAATAAATCGGGAACTCAACACCGAAAATCTCGAATACACACCCTCGGAACACCTCTGTGGCATATATCACCCTCTCGTCAGCTATGGAAACTCTCAGAGGCCGACTCAACGCCTCACGACTAACACTGATATGCTGACTAAAAGCCACAGATACAAAAGACCGACTCGCACCTGAGTCAAATAACACCAAGGCAGGTACAGAATTCACAAGAAAAGTACATACGCATAACATAATATAAGCACAATATCTCAACATCAAAATAAATACACGAAAGAATACATACTAGCCACGGCATCGGGCACTACGCGGACCTCCTCCGCGGTCAACTGAAAGGCTCTCCCTCGTGCCCTCGGCGCCTCGGCCTTCACTGGCCAACTCTCAGTAGCTCTGATGGCAGCAGGGGCAGATCCCTGGTGTGCTCCCTGTGCTGATCCCCACAACTGCGGACACTCTGCCTTCCGGTGTCCAGTCTGGTTGCAGTGAAAACATACTGCAAACCCCTTGGGGCAGTCCTTGGCCATATGCCCCTCCTTGCCACATTTGTAGCAAGGCCCTGCTCTGCACACTCCGTCGTGGCTCTTGCCGCACTTGCCATAAGTGCGGCCCCTCTGGCTCCCTGATCTCGAATCGGCGGGCTTGGCCCACTTGGCTACCGGCTGAGATTGCACCGGTCGCCGATCCCTCCCATGAGACTCAGCCTACTCCCTAGCCTGAGTCTCCAGCTCTATCTCCCTCTTCCGGGCATTTGCCTGAAGCTCGGAAAATATCCGGTATGTCGAGTTTGCCACGAACTCACATATGTCCCTCCTCAGAATGCTCAAATATCGACTCATACGTACCTGCTCGGAGGACACGTGCTCTGGGCAGAACATCGCCCGCTCATGAAACATCCTTGTGATCACCGTAACAGACTCAGTACCCTGCTTGAGGGTCGGAAACTCCTGGGCCAAACACTCCCTCTCGACCTGGGGAATGTACTCATCTCGGAACATAGCAGTGAACCTCTCCCAGGTCACTGCTACAAGCTCAGCTGGCGTGTAGTGCACCGTCACAAATTTCCACCAGTCCTTCGCTCCCAAGCGAAGCTGGTTCAGCGCGAATCGGGCTCTCAAATGCTCAGGAGATGAGAAAGTGAAGAAACACCCCTCTATGTCTGAAATCCACCTCATCGCCGCAATCGGGTCCTAGGTCCCGTCAAACTCCGATGGTTTTGTGTTGCTGAACTCTCGGAACAGCAACGCATCACCACCCTGCGGCCTCCTCGCAGCTATAGCTGCAGTAGCTGCAGCAATAGCAGCCTCAGAAAGAGCAGCGTACTTCTCATCAAATGTCTCTATCAACGTGGTCTTGATAGACCCGAACATCTCTGGTATCTCTGCCCTGATGGCCGCAGCCACCTCCTCCTGGATGATCCTACGGATCTCCTCATCTCTCGTATCACTGGTCCCTGATGCTTGGCGAGTCCCAACCATGATCTCTCTCTCTCTGAAATACAACATAAGAATAATATTAGGGACTCACTCGAGTATACTCACACTCGAGTACTCCATCCTACTTGTTCCTTGGTACTCCAAAGATTCTTACTTGGACTGTGCACTGACCCGGTGTCTTCAGTAGTACGGGCCCAATACTACCGTCCATACCGCATCAGCATCCACCCCAAGTCCTCCTCTCAGAGTCCCAAATCCCAAGCACTCTACTCTCTCTAATCATATGATACTCGCAAACAGATCTCTCACAATATCCTCGCTCCTACCTAATCACTCTGAAATATTCATAGCAACAAGACTCCTAGACTCAGGCATCACATATCAGGCCACTCTAGTCCTAATAAGAATACCTAGTCTACTCTAGCATGCATATCATAGCACAACATATCTCACATCACTTATAATAATGGTATTTTGGGAAATCACCGTTCGGGCGCTGGCTGTTCGTACACACGACTCTGCTATGTTTGTCTCGCAAGTTCTTCTTTTGAAAACTTGTTTTGTAAAAATTTTCTCAAATCCTCGGTTTGAGTTCAAATACGCCCGAAGGTGCACCCGAATCCCTCAAACCTAGGCTCTGATACCAACTTGTAACGCCGTAAAATTTAAAACAATTTTTCACATTTGAAAACACATTTTAAATAAAACCATTCATTCATAAAATCTCATAACATCATGTTTTTAATTCACAAATTTCTCCCAAGATCAAAATACATCCAATCCCATATGTGTGTACGAATCAAGCCGACGCCTTCCCGCGGTCATCACTGGTACCTGAAACACATAACACTGAACACTGTAAGCATAAGCTTAGTGAGTTCCCCCAAAATACCACAATAATCACATAATAGCCACTCGAGGCTGTAACTCTGTTGACCCTCTGGTCAACGTGTCTCAGTGGGGCCCTCCAGCCCCAACTCTCTGTGGGCCCTCTGACCCTAACTCTAGGGACCCGAAAGTCCCAACTCTGTAACTCTGAATCATGCATATCACATAACACAATAAATCACAACTCATAATAACATGAAATCACACTGGCATATAACTCTATAATACTCTGTCTCTTAACTCTGTTACCACACTAGGTAAAGTATAGTGAGAAGACTCGCCTCGGGTATCTCGGTAAATCTCTGACTCGGTAAACGCTGGCCTAGCCTCCGCCTAATCATATGAAAATAACATTCTATTTAATATAACTCTCAAGGCTAGACTATGCTCTCTTATGACACTCTCAGAAGGGTAAAAGACCATTTTACCCCTCTCATAGCTCAAAGGCCCCACATTAGACCATACCCTAAAAGTCAACCAAAAGTCAACTCTACGGGTTACGCTGCGCGTACCAGATGTGTACGATGGGCGTACCCGGCTGCACCACAGAATCGGGGAGCACCACCCAGTACGCGGCGCGTACTAGGGATTACGCCCGACGTACTCCCCTGCTTCAGCCCTTTTGCTCTTGAGGTCTTAAACAGTTAAGACCTACGTCCATATTTTAGATCTGACCCCTTCTAAGCCCCTTAATCCATAAAGTTGATGACTTTAAGCCATTGCATGGCTGAACAAGTCACTAACTCCCAAAATGATCCAACCTTCAACTCTAGAAGGCATAAAACACATGCATGACTCCAAAGTAACATCCAAGATGGGAACTTTATGGCTCTACATCACTAATAACACTGAAAAGGGACAGATCTCGGACCATGTAGCACTTTACACTCATAAAGTCTCCACCTTTGGGGTTTTTAGCCCTAAAAAGGACACATACAACAACAACCAAAAGAAGAGGAAAGTTTTGAGCTTTATACCTCCAAGAGTAGCTCTTTCCTCAGTAGATCTCATATCCAAAATGGCACCTCAAGCTTTAGCCTCCAAGATCTCCTTTCCTCCTTCTTCACCAAGCCACTAAAGCACCAACAAGCTCAAATCAACACTCTTACACACTAAGAATGATGGGGCTCTCTTTTAGGGTTTCACTTACTGATATGGAGGCTAAGGAATGAGCCATAACACCCTTTAAATAGTGCACAATGAGGATTAGGGTTTTTACACCTGGGCCGGGTACGCCCGGCGTAACTCTAGGTACGCCCAACGTACCTTGGCGACCCCGCGTCCAAATTAAGCGCGTGAATACACGCAGCGTACCCTTTTGGTACGCCCAGCGTACTCACTTGCTACACATCCTCCACTCAAGGACCAAACATGACAATTCAATAAAGAACAAGGATGAAAGATATGCACCTGAATCTCGGGGTGTTACATGCAGAAGTATCTATCTGACGAGACTCTTGAAATCCCCCTTGATGAGATCGAGTTCCACAAGAGCCTCACCTTCGTGGAAGAACCGTAGTGACCATGGACCGAGAGGTCAAGCGGACAAAGCAACGTCGCTTCCCATTAGTGAAGGTTCGGTTGAATACTAACCAAGAACCTGGAGTCACTTGGGAGCGCGAGAATCAGTCGATTAGGAAGTATCCCCACTTCTTGGCTCGATTGTTCATACCTACTCCTTGCCTAAATTCAAATTTCGAGATGAAATTCCCTCTAACGGGGGGATGATGTGACAACCGTTAATTTCCGGTCAAGTCAAAGTCAACTAAAGTCAACAAGTCAAACCGGTCGACTCAATTCGCCCGTGGGTTCTAAGGCTTACGTTAGGTAATTACTTCACAACTCAATATTCTAATGAGAGATCATATATCGAAAAGTACGTACATCTAGATCTCCTTAACCTAAAACTGTGGTAAGTGGCGAACCAAACCAATAAAACAATGTTGCATACTCATCGGGAGTGTGTAAGATCCTTAAACAAGGCTTAATGGGGTTTACGGACCTTGCGTTGCGAAGCCGGACACTCGCAAATGCCACACATGAAACCTCACTCAATCGTTTTCACTCTATCTCTCTTTATCGAGAATCTCTCCATGAATGTGAAATCTCTCCCAAATCTCTCCAAGAATGCGAAATCTCTCCCAAATCTCTCTTTGTATGAGAAATCTCTCCAAGTATGTGAAATCTCTCCCAAATCTCTCCAAGAATGCGAAATCTCTCCCAAATCTATCTTTGTATGAGAAATCTCTCCAAGTATGTGAAATCTCTCCCAAATATCTCTAAGAATGCGAAATCTCTCCCAAATCTCTCTTTGTATCAGAAATCTCTCCAAGTATGTGAAATCTCTCCCAAATCTCTCCAAGAATGCGAAATCTCTCCCAAATCTCTCTTTGTATGAGAAATCTCTCCAAGATTATAAAATCTCTCTCGAAACCTCTCTTGAAATTTTTATAATCACTTGGGGCATCCTGATATTTGGCTTGATAAGGAATCACTCAAGGAAGGGAAAATCCTGGGAAATTAGCCTCTTAGGGCCGAAGCCTCTCTATAGGGGCCAAAACCCTCCTTGAACCGGAGTCTTCTTGAGGATCCGCGGTCACCTAGCCGCAGCCGCAGCCAGCAGCCGCAGCCGCATGGAGCAGCCCGCATCCGAGGTTCGCTTCTGGTTCTCCTGGCTTCGGACCGCAGCGCCTCCTTCCTTCATCTGCGGCTAAGCTTCCCTCCTCCTCGGACCGCACCCAGGCGACTAAGCCACTTCGGTTCTTGACTGCTGAGCCGAGACCTCGCCCAGAACTTTGGATTTTCACACATTTCACCCAGTTTTTGACTAATTCTCCGTTTTAAGTCCGTTTTTAATTATTTTAACGCGGGATTTTCTCCAGAAAAAATATTTTAACATATAAGACCCTAAATAATCATAATTTGGGCATATTTTCATGAAAATATTTAATTGAGAATAAAATCTTTTAAGTGAGATCTTGAGGTGGAGTGTGAATCTTGCCATAATATTTGGCACAAACCACCACCCCATGCCAATTCCTTTGACCAATCCTTGTACTCCTCTCTAACCCTAGTCACCTCAAGGCCTTACCCCACCCATTTTCCCAGCAAACTCATGTCCAAAGGAGCTGGAGAACACTCTTATCTCCCTTCATTTCCCTCACTTCACTCATATTTCCTCATTTTCATCCAAAGTTCAAACACATCTTTTCTCTCATACAATTTCGAGATTTCCAAGTCATTTTTCAAGATTTCCATCTTCATTTAGTAAGTATCATCACTCTCCTTATGATTATTACATTCCTTTTATTCAAATCATTGATTCCTTACATAAACTCCATCATTATTGTGTTAGATTCTTGAATCTTCAAAGCAATTCTTCAAGTGTTCTTGAGTTGAACACTTCACTTCTTCAACATTCACTCACCGAAAACACTCAAGGTGAGTTCATACCCCTACATTTTCGGGTTTTCTTAAGTTTTTAGGGGGGGGTACAAGTTAAAACACTAAGAACATAACTAAACTTTTCTAACAGCTTTCATCAGAAAAGTTGGACTCCATTCACGGACGGTTTTGGGCAACTTAAACATTTTTGTTTTCAAAACTGTTTTAGGCGTAAGTAGTTCCAGTTCTTATCTTTAAAATGACTACTTGCACATCTCCATACAATTTTTCAAAAATTTATGTTGAGTTTTACAAAACTGCCTATCATTTCAAACACCAATCCGGACCAGTCTATGATTATGGACATTTTCACCCAAGTTATAGGTCATTAAAAATAATGATAAAAATTATGAGTAAACTAGACACATTTTAGGAACTCTCAGAATTTACGGATTTAGTTTCGACTTCGTATGATTTTTCTATGACTTTTCTAAAACGATGCAGAAAGGTTAAAAATTAGTTAACAGCTTACAACTTTCATAACACTTTTTATTATGTTGAGCAAAGTGTATAACAATAACTTCTAAATATTGAATGTGTTTCCTTGTTAGTTTATCATCATGAACTGAAACTTAGTCATTCATGATAAGATTTTTCATTCATTTAGAACGCGTATATTAAGCTATAATAAGCATAGTTCATGGATTCATAACACTAATGCATTTTCATAAAAGAGTTCTTATACATTACAAACGTTTTGGATAAACTATAATAGGTATAGTTTATGATTCATCACATAACACACTTACACAAAAAGGGTACATTCATACAAAAAGGTTCTACACTTACGCACACTACACGTAAACTTGTTAACTCAGGTTGTGAGACTTTCTCTCCCTGTACGTCCGAGTACGGGATCCAAATTCCTATAAGTTATAACCAAAATCTCTTGTAGGGAGAGCGTGATAATTATGTATAGATCTATATTGGGGTTGACATCCCACACCTCGCTGCTAGCTACAGCCGGACCGGCAGGTCTGCGGGTGACAAGAGTCATAGGATCAGGGCGTCTAAAAGACGTTGTGCAGGTTACCTCTAGTCATAGTATGGTTATAGCGACTCACATAGGGAGCTAACAATACATAAAGTTTACGGGATTTTTATAAAACAAAAAGGGTTTTTATGTCGATTTAAAATCACTTTTTATATCAATAATTACAGATATTGTTGTATATATTCAGTCTTGGTATTTAAGACTACACACCATTCATTTCGGGAGTTATCTCAAATCAGAAAGGGTTTTACGCCAATTTGAAAACACTTTATATCTTTAAGTATGACAAATACTTGTTCATTTCCGGTCCTGGTATTCAGGACCACATAACTTTTATAAGGAAAATATTGGATTTTTCTTGGTAACATACATCTCTTTACAAAGATCGATTTCAAACTCATACTGTCAAAAGCTTATGAACTCACCAAACTTTGTGTTGACACTTTTTCAAACAACTTGTATTCTCAGGAATTCCTTGAAACAGGAAATCAACAGCGTTTTGAGGATGGGACGATAAATCGTTAAATAGTTCATTTTGTCATCATAATGTAATTGATTTGAATCATGTAAACATATACTTTGGTGTAACTTTTTCAATTATATTTATGATGGTTGTATTTACTTTGAGCACTATTATACACGTTGTTGTGATACTATACATGAAGTCCTCCACCCCCGGACGTTTCCGCCATCCTTGGTTTGGGGTGTGACAGATTGGTATCAGAGTATTGTTTATACTGAACTAAGTATATCGAACCACATAAGATATACAAACTATAAATGCATTGGGACTAAAGTCTCTAATTTAAAGTTTTGAAAACAACTATACTTTTAGAAATAAATAGTTTCTCATTAAAAGTATACATGCATGCATACATACTAAGGTCAGCATCATTCTAGAACAAAACAAAAGTAATGATTGTTGAATATCACAGGTAAGCTCGGGGATGTATGGTCAGTCTTGGGAGTGGCATAGCCTGATCAACTATGCTAGTCCGAGGAGTGATTAGCACATGCCCAAGAATGGTTATGATATGGCAACAAGTCTAAAAACTTACCAACACTACCACAATGAGAACATTAGAACAGGACATGAGTTTAAAATACTATAGGAGTATTTTGTAATATCATAACTTATATGAAAAGTAAATAGATCCTTAATAATAGGTCTATAGTCCCTAAGTGGATACTCTAAGGTTATATATAACTTAGAAATCATAGACTTAGAATTTGTGGTCATTGCCTTACTTCCTTTTCCTTGTTTGGATGTGGACCTAGGGTAGGATCACTTATTCGAAGGTCTATCATATCTTGTTATATGTAATTAGTATGCACTCTGTCATTATAGAAGTAACTAATAAGGATCACCCCCTATAAGTAAATAATTATAGAGTTAGACGCCTAGTAATTATCTCTTCCACTCCTATTCCCGCAAGTACAACATAGCAAGATCCTACTTATCGGACGACCCCTACTTTCCCAATCCGAACTCGAGAAATGGTGAATGGTTATGAGAAGAATCAGAAGCGGAACCGTAGATAATCAATCCTCCATGCATAGCAAGGGTTTCCACGAACCGTTTTGACTACATCGAACATGTGCCCCGTTGGGCAATCGTGATCGAGGGTTGAATGTCGACAACAATGACAACAACCACCATGTGGAGACCAATGAGTGTGCTATGACCTCAACCACGGGGGACCGACTGACAGAGCCCTCCCGGCGAAGACCCGACAGATCGCGAACATCAAGGATTAAAGCAGGTAGACTACAACCCGAGTTCGAAAACTGTGCGCTACTACAGACCATACCGTCTCACGTACCCGAAACTCGAAAAGAGACTACTACTTCAGAGGCCAAATCTCTCCTTAGGACCTTATCGCCACTCGGACAGAAGTAAGAAGGTAACAGGGTAGACACACGGCATTCAAAGAGAGGATGATTGCAGCCAAGCATCGATTGGCAGGGCTAAAGGTGCACCGACTTTGCCTCAGGCATCGCAAGGGACAGATTGTCGTGAGTAGAGTTCATACCGCTCGCAAGACCTCGTAAAAATAGGTTCATGAGTATGCTTGGTGCTACTCTATTCTAAGCGTAAACACGACACTACGATTTAAGCGGTTATACTGATCAAGAGATCTAGTTACTATCAAAACTTTTCCCTAAAATAGTCTGGAATAAACCTACATCTAGGTCAAAATTTTCGCTAAAGCCAGAATTACTAGAATCATATTTACAAGATGGGCTTAGGACGTACCTAACAAACTCGAAGGTCTATTAAGTCTTAATCATACCTCTAAGCATACATCAATTGGTCATAATAAGGACCTAGCTTAGGTCAACTTACAAGGTTTTTCTGGGATACAGAACTACTAAAACACATGAGTACCTGAAACCAAAACTAAAAATCGTAAGCATGAAGCTTAGTGAGTTCCCCAACCTACCACATACCCTGCATAAACACATACAACATATATTGGGCCACGCCCGCTACTTCGGGCCTCGCCCACTACAACGGCTCCGCCGCTCCAGGCCCCGCCTGGCTACGAGCCCCGCTCGGATACAGATCTGTTTCACTTAGGCCTCGCTTGTCCCTGGGCCTCGCCCGCTAACATATACTAACACATAAGCATATCACAACACATAAGCTAACATATACTAATAAATCTTGTCCTGAGGCCTCACCTATCTTGGGCCTCGCCCTTGTCCTGCTACTGATGAGTCATGGAACCCCGTCTACGCTCCTACTGATAGTGAGATACGGGCCCAGCCCACACTCACTCTTTCCCTAACTTGGGCCTCGCCCTTCTTCTGCTGCTAATGAGATATGGAACACCGTCTACACTTTGCTATTGGTGAGATACGGGACCTCGCCCACACTCACCTCCCTACCAGGCACATACATGTATCACACAAACAACAAGTATAAACTATCATATAAACCATTCCTTGGGCACCCGCCCGTTATCATTGGACCTTGGTCCTGAATATTATTCTAGCATATTGCGCCTAGGGCTAACCCCCGGGTCTTCCTACTCATAACTATATGGGCCGACATTGTGGCCGTAGACCCATTCACACAAAGGGAAACTCACCGCGTACTGCTGAACTTGCTGGTAACCCCTATGGATGCTGACTGACAATTCCCTGAACCGCTGCTTCACTAACTCCCAAATCTACCAATATCAAAACATATATCACTTACCTTAACTGTTCTCCAAAAGTCAACTAAGTCAACTCTGGTCAAAGTCAACCTTCCAGGTCAACCCTACTCACCGAGTCTGACTACTGAATCGCCAAGTTCATTAGCTCAGAATCCTTTCATTCGCTACTCGACTCGCCGAGTCAGCCCCTGACTCGCCGAGTCTACCAATTTCCGAGTCCTGACCTGTCTAACTCACTGAGTCCCCACTCAACTCACTGATCCGAGTCCTAACTTGAAGGGTTTAGGGTTTCGCGACTTGACTCGCCGAGTCCAAGAGTAGACTCGCCGAGTCCCATGCAATCTTCAACAAACTCGCCGAGTTGTTCTTCCAACTCGCCGAGTTCCTGCCCATCTTCATCCAACTCGCTGAGTCCACCCATGTGACTCGCCGAGTCGCTCCAGTTCTTAATCCATCCAGTGGCTTTTCGAGCCATGCAGGGGCTCCAAATCATAGATCCATACTTCCAAAGTCCATTCCCCACATAAAGTTGCAAACTTTACGTATAACTAAAGAGATCAAGGCTCAAAACACTACAAACTAGGGTTTAAGACAAAGACGCTTAACAACCAACCCATAGACTGATGCTTTATGATTTTCTAGGCCAAGATACACTTAGATTTGAAGTAGCAACTTCAGATCTGGGCTTCTAACTCGAAATGGTTCTTAAACATGGCATAAAAGCCCCAAAACTCATAACCAAGGTAGATCTAGATGAAGAAGGGTGAAAATAACGACTTAATACCTTCAATAACTCTGAAAGGTGACCCAAACTCTGGATCTAAATCCAATCCTTGAAGCCCCAATGATTCCTTCCTTCCTTCTTCCTTCAAATCACCTAAAAATGGCAAGAGACTTGAATATGCAACAATGGAGGCCGAGGGTTTTAGTTTCTGGATGAGAGAGGCTCCAAGGAACCCTAAACCTGCCTATTCTCTGGTACATTAAAAAATTGCCTTCTATTGGGGGCATCTAATGGAGAGAATAAGACGCTTAAATAGTGCCCAAAGTCCCGGATTTATGGTTTCCCAATCCAAACCGGACTCGCCGAGTCCACTCTCCGACTCGTCGAGTCAGTCACTTACTCTTCGACCCGGATCCCGCTCGGACTCGTCGAGTTCCACCCTGGACTCGACGAGTTGACCCCCTTGACTTAGGGTTTTCCTTTCCTTTCTTGGTCTTTCTGATTATGGGTGTTATAACATGCAAATCCAAGAAGCAAATCACTATCTCCTTGTCTTCAGCAGAAGCTAAATATAGGAGTATGACAAGGGTCACAACTAAATTAGCATGGCTTACAAGACTGTTAAACAAGTTTGCTGTCCCCAATTTAACTCATGTTCCTATTCACTGTGATAATCTGGTTGCTATACATATTGCTCGAAACCTTGTATTTAACGAGAGGACAAAACACGAGGAGATCGATTGCCATTTTGTCCGAGAAAAACTATATCATCTTAGGGGTTTATGTATGCTTTTAACGTGAAAAATACTTATTTTACATTAATAATTTTTCTTGGCATAATTATATTTGCTAAAGTTTAACCTCTTAATTTTATAATTATGGAGACATTTTCATATCGTTAGACGTTTGGTAACCCAATAGTCCAATACCAAGTGTCATCTCTCGGGGCATTACATAACCAAGACTTAGGCGTGTAGAGTTGACGTAACATACATGTGTGAGTAATGTTTCCATTGTATTCATATTACTTTATAATTTTTGTGTATCATACAATTAAATATATTTTGATTAATATTTATTCATGATTACGTAGTGATTAACATTTATGTATGATTAGGTGGATAATTGGCTAATTAGGAGATCAAAACCTACTTAGAAGGAGAGTGCTCCTTTGTCGTGATCTACTAGTTGGTCGTGAGTAGAAAGTGTTAATTTACCACATTTTTTTATTGTTTGATGTGTTGGTTTTTTGTTTTGTTAAACTAGTACACAAGTGAAAATTGTATGATGCTTTGTTTACATATTACAATGTACATATCTAAGGTTTTTTTAAATCAAAATGTAGGATATGGTTAACTAAATATTTCACTAAAAAAAATTTAATCAAATGTAGGATATTGTTGACTATATCTTTCACTAACATTGACCTTACACTTAGACTTAGTTTTAACCATAGATTTACTCCTACTAGATTGTTCAGACTTTGTTATATCGGTTGGGAACAAAGATTGTCATTTTAGGCATATGTATTTTATATATTGGTAGCAACTAGATGTTTTCTTTATCATATCTTCTCCTTCAGGTGGGATACAATTATGGTTCGCAGTAGTCCAACTTAGTGTTTGTCCATCAATGGTGGTAAAGCATGCATAACTTCATTTGTATGTTTGTATTTATTTGGAACTAGCACATTGTACACAACATCCATACACAATATGTCTCCATTGTAGAATATCGACTTACCATTTTATTATACTATTTATACCTTTTTTATTTGAAAGTCACTATTGCATGACCACATAGTATACAAATAATTGACATTTCATACATCTATATGTCTTGGCTTGTAAGTTGAATATATCATATTACTTTTGGTCGGTCACTTGATATCTATCCATATCTATCCCGTATACTCTCCATACTACAAACTTATGAATCCTCATATCCAAAAACTCTCTACACAATGGTAACATGATTTTGAAGTTATGAGATGTATGGATAACAACAAATTGTCATGTAAAGTAAAACAAAATTTATATTAATATATTTAGGGAAAATGACCTTTGAGGGTAATAAAATGTTCTATAAGTACTCATTTGGTCCCTTATCTTTTTTTTGTCTTTATTATACCACTGAACTTAATAATCCTGCTCACCAAAACCCTTGATACCGGTTGTTGTAGGTTACTACTTATGTGGATATTACGTGGCATTATGTACCATAAACTGGGCTTATTAATTGCAAAGTTGCAGTACTGCATCGTTCTTGCCCGTTCTTGCCCTAGATCAACATGTCTTCTTCTTCTTCTTCTATTTCTTCCAAACGAAATGTTGAATTTCAATCTGAAAATCCTTGTTACTGTGGGTTACCATCTCGTGTACGAACTTCACGAACTAAAGACAATCCAGGAAAAAAATTCAGATTGTGCCCTAACTCCATGGTAAAGCAATTGTTTTTTACTTTTCGTTTAATCTTCTTTCTTTAACCAATTTGTTACTTTTTTCAAGAATGAAGGACCAAAATGCAAGTTCTGGGAATGGTTGGAGCCTGAAACCCCTGAAAATGAAGTCAATTCTGGGAAGGACAAAAAAGAACTGTGCAATTTAACCCTCAAAGTTTCTATATTGGAAAACGAGATCAGCATATGTAAGATGAAGATGGAACAAGAAAATTTGGTTGTTAGACAAGAGTTTGAAAAACTCAAATGGAAGCTATTTACTCATAAAGTTGTGATGATTGTGTTGTTTCTGTTGTTAGTGTTTAAGAAGTAGTTTAGCCCTTAATTTAACCTTTAGTTTAGTTGTATTCAAAGACTAAATGTAATCCTTAATGTTGTAATTTGTTTGATGTATTATGACTAAATCTTTTTGATTAATGATAGTTTGATGTTTTGAGTGCTTTCCAAGAAGTATTAATGTGTTTAAAAGGTTAATGAATTGGACATGATGCATGGGTAAAATGGTCTAAATTAAATTTTTCAGTAATCAATTGTTAATGTGTTGATGTGATCCAAGGGTAAAATGGTCCAGATTAACCACATTGGATACATCAAACATTTCTTAATGTATTAAGACTAAATCTTGGCATTAATCAATTGTTAATGTCTTGATGTGATCCAAGGGTAAAATGGTCCAGATTAAATTTGGCAGTAATCAATTGTTAATGTGTTGATGTGATCCAAGGGTAAAATGGTCCAGATTAACAACAACAACAACATCAAACATTGCTTAATGTATTAATACTAAATCTACTTGATTTATGATAGATAATATAAGATTAAACAATCTATATGTAAATAACCGTACACCAAAGCATATAGATAAAAGACAAAGTTGTAATATTCCATCTGCATGTGCACTATTACAAAAGTTGGGCCCACAGTTGTCCTAATATGTCAAAAGATGTGCCATGTGCCATGATTCTTAAAGTTTTCCCAATTACATAATTACAAGACTAAAAGTTTGTCTTTCCAAATAAAATCATTCCAACACCATTGGGTTGTGTCCAATGCTTCCTTCTTTCTTCAAAACCTTCCTCCTCAACCCTATCTTAGTAATTCTTTCTGAGTATTTTCGTATCCTCTGCCTAGTTGCAACTGGTTGAGCAGGGACATCAACATCTGGATGTGGATCATCTACTTGAACTGGTTCAACATGTGGAGCTGGTACATCAACTAGATCCATTGGATCTGCTTGAACTGGTTCAACATGTGGAGCTGGTACTTGAAGCGGATCCATTGGATCTTCTTGAACTGGTTCAACATGTGGAGCTGGTACTTGAACTGGATCCACTGGATCTGCTTGAACTGGATCAACATGTGGAGCTGGTACTTGAACTGGATCCACTGGATCTGCTTGAACTGGATCCACTTGAACTGGTTCCACTTTACCTGCTATACAAATATGTAGTTAATGAGTTGGATGTTCCATTTAAATTATATTGTTTTAATAGCATACCTTTCTCTTTTTTACATTTTTTAGGTTTCTTGTTTTTTGGCCTTGAAGTGGATGCTACATCTATTGGTCTAGTAGGACATGTTGATGTATTGTGGCCCCTTTCTCTACAAATAGTGCATCTATTAACTGAACCTGCTTTTGAGATAGTATGTCTTGTTTTCCCCTTGCTTTCCATCTCAGATTGATCTTTTTTCCTTTTAAGGGTTGGCCTTCCTGGTAACCTTCTTTTTTGAGGAGGCAATGGCTTCATGTAGGGAGCTTCAGGCCACATGGAACTACCATTAAGTGGGTTAATGGTATGGTTGTAACAAGTCAAGAACATGGCTGTATGGAACCATGGTGCAACATAATCCTCTGCATTCCTGTTGAGGTATGAAATGGCTGCCACTGCATGTACACATGGGATACCTGATACTTGCCAAGATCTACATCCACATGCTCATATGGAATATCATCAAAAAGTTGTGAATCTTTATCATCATCCAGGTCTTCCTCAGAATAATGCCCTTCATCATCTTCCATTACTTCCATATCAGCCCAATCAAGTACAGGTTCATTTTCGTGGTCTATATACACATTCATTCTTAGACCAGCTTCATCACTATAACCCGTTTCAATAAACTCAAAGTAGTCAGCATCATTCCTAATTCTCCTAATACCCTCTGCCAACGGTTCATTTCTAGTGCAATAATATACATTATCACAACTGCCTTCAATCAACTTTGCAATGAACAAGTTAAAGTCTTTGAAATCCATTGCACCAAAATCGACATCACAGATTGAAACAACAACAGCGTTCAAGTACACTAATGGTTTTGGTGCGAATAAACCATTATAATGTATATAAACTGTTAAATACTTACTTTGTTTGGAATCGGAGGCCATCTTTTTCACTATAACACTCGCATTCACCAGTTCTCTTCAATTTCCTAACCGTATGCTTCGATTGAACTTTTTCTTCCCTCAATTAAAACGAACCCTAACTGTAAGGACAAATGCGTGAAAGAGAAACGGTAATTAAATGTGTTCTAATTCCACGTAATAAGACATGTCATCTCTAATTAAATGTGGTAACCGGTAAAACAGGTGATAACCGGTCGCGGTGGTTTTGGTGAGCAGGGATTATAAGTTCAATGGTATAATAAAGACAAAAAAAAAAGATAAGGGACCTAATGAATATAAGACGAATACTTTATTACCCTCAAAGGTCATTTTCCCATATATTTATCTTAATTATGTTTTACATTACGATGTTGACATAATCATTTATGCATTGTGGCATGAAAAAAAGTCAATGAGCATTGTAATCAATAGTTTCTATGTGTCTCTTGATAATGAATCAATCGATTTTTCACTGTTAGATGTCATTATATTATAATGAACACTAGGAAAACACTTATTTGCCAATTTATGGAAACCAATTAGGTCTATCCATCTACAACACTCATCAATAAGTGTACATACTAGCCTAGCCAAGTTATCTTTAAAATCAAATTCTTTATAAACTTTACATGCTTCCCTCTTAACAATTTTTTTTATTATCTTATGTATTTTTATCTTTGTTCGCAAATCAACAAATATCGACAACATAGTCTATGATATGCGTTTGATTTGGATAGCTATGTTAATGGAAATGACCCTATCAGATATGATGGTTAAAATGTTCATATCCCAAATATATTATGCTTTTTGTCTATGGTCATCTCTAGGAACATGGGTTTAACGTATTTATTATTCAGGTGGGCACTATCAATTACAGTAAGGGGATGCATGCATTTTTAAATACATGAATCTACAAAATATTACATTAGCAATCTCATCATAAAAATTTATAACAAATACATATAATGTTTGCAAAATAATCTTACCATACAATTGGTATAGTGAAAAGCATTCATATCGATGATTTTTATTTGTCTTTATCTAGGTAACCGTCCTTGAATTCTTCATTTCTAAAAATTGTAACAATATATAAGGAGTTTTAGAAATCTTTCTTGAGGGGACCCTCTCAATAGTTCTAGAGCAAGACATTAATGGTTTGCTAAATTTGTTTTCCCTACAACATATTTCATGTAGTATCAGCCAATATATCCTTCAAGAAGTGACTCGATATTTATTTGTTGGCTTGATGATGAGGTTGCAATTGTATGTTTAAACATGTATCATTATCTACAAGTTTACTGACTTGAAAAGTTTCTATAATATTTTCTTAACCATTATTTACAATTTTTAGCTAAAACAATTGTTTCAAATCTTTTTTAGATCAGATATGTTGATTCTAATATAAATTCCCTAGACAAATCACATTCACAATGCAATCTTTAGATCTTACTTGTTTTTTTTATAAACGGTCGTCCAGGGTCCATGTCTACGATATCATTCTAGAACATACTTTGTTTATGTACTTTTAATCTTTCATATTTTGGAATACTTTTACGTTATATCTCACAAACTCTGAAACAATTATGCATAACCAAAAATACATGCGTTTCGAAAAAGAAAAGTAGTTACTATTTTTTTTGTTAATTAACTAGTTCTTAAAGACCAGTTTAAATAATCTCTCTTAAATATTTCCTTTGTTGAAAAAAAAAATCGAAATTCCTTCCTAACTACAATCCAGAATAATACAGATGTGCCCTTAAGGTAAAAGACAAAAATACCCCTAGGCATCAACACCCTAAACATTAGGCGCTATGCCCCACGAAACCTTTCACGTGATTCCGTCTCATATCCACCAAAATACGAAAAACCGAAGCAGGTAACATGCACTTTACAGTAAAATCCATCACAAAACAATCCAAAACGGACGTGACAAAAGAATAACGACGATTAGACAAACCCCAAAACCAGGGGCATTATCGTCATTACAAGAAAACCAGCACGTGACGAAGATGATGCAGATTTCTCGAACTGCAATGAATCGACGGCCAATGGCATGTTTTCTTGATCAGGGCTGCATTTGGACTCGTGGGGTGGGTGCGCACTGTACATGATGGCGCGTAATACAGCAGAAACAGTGGGTATGTACGCCGTTTTGTTCCTCGCTAGTAGCCACGTCAGCCCCATGAGCTGGCAGTCACGTGTCAAAATCTTGCTCGCCCGATCACCTCCTTCATGATGGCTCTTTCTTGTTCCGTTTTTGCCCTCGTTTAACTGTAGTATCCAATCATTCAACAAGGGTACTTTAGTCTTTTACTCTATGCATTATCTGCTTTTTCAAATCACTAAAATAGCCCAAACATAATTGAATTATACGTGGCTTTTTTAATTTGACCAAACATTAATAAGTGGAACCCCGATTATATTCGTGCATATGCAAAGAGGCACTTTTTAAGATTCTAGACGCTAACATTTTCTATTTAATATTTATGTTACAACTTTTTACAAGAAATTTGCAACTAATATAGTAAAATATAAAACATTCTTACCCCGTGACACAAAGAATGATTGTTTTATAAAAGAATGTGTATTTATTATTTAAGTATTTAACAGTTTATTAAGACTATCAAAAGTATTTTTAAATTTTTTTCAAAAAGATCATAAACAAAAATTAATAATCTAAATAGTTGGTATTTCATAGTGTTGTCAAGTAACACAATTATTTTTGAAAATTGTACCAATCACTCAATCATGATATTTTATTCGTACTGATTGATTAAGAAATGGTTAGAAAATTTAAAAGTAATGAAAGGGGGGGTATTTTGGTAAATCAACATGTCAACAGAAAATTCAGAAGCATGGGAAGTGAAAATTTGTTGACCTTTTGCAAAGCTCCGAGACATTTCGTGCAGCCGGCGTAGGAAGAATTCCGGCAATTCTTCTCCAGGTTTTTGACAGCGGCGGTGGGAGTTGCATTCCGAGATGTCGTCGTGATATTGAACGCGGCGGGGCAGCTAAGTGAACCGATCTGGTGTAATCGGATCCCACAGAAGCACAATACGGCGTCGCACGTGGCATTAGGCTGAGGTATATGGATGTTCCGGCTCTGCAACGAGCTCTGTAACGAGTTAACACAGTTCTGAGAGTCGTCAGGCATCATGGGCATTGCGTCAGTAGTCGCCGGAGCAGAAGCGTTCACCTCTAACGCCGATCGAGCGTGCGCCGCGAATAGCCACGCTGCGAGCACCGGACAACACCTGCTCCTATCGAGATTACGACCACAGGCGGCGTTTACACCTCCGAATAACTCGGCAGATAAATCCAACCGGCAAAGTTCTGACTCAGTCTGGACCGGAAACGAAGGGACTGTATTGGGAGAAGAGTCGTCCGGTGGTTTCAGCGGCTGAGCCGGCTCCGGTAGGAATCCAGACCGACATAGATGAAACATAGAACATATTAACATCGCTTTGAAAGCGAAATCAAATGATAATTTCTTCATTTCCAATGTAAAGAAGGTTTGAACAGAAGTGGATTAGGACGAAAGGTGTGATGATTGTGTTTTTGATTCACGAACCAATCTTGATATACGAGTGTGAAGATCAGAGAAAAGATTCGTGTGTACAGAGGGTGAAGGGGAAGGAGAAAGAGATATGATAGAGAAATGGTGTCTGAGAATTTGGCTGTTTGTGGGGTGGGTGGGGGTGGTGGTGGGGGAGGGTAGGGCAGTGGGGGTAACGTCTTTTTCTCACTCATTCTTTCTCCATATTTTTCAAGTCGCGAAATGTGGGTTCTCATTTACTAAAAAGTTTCTTCATTGGGATGATGATTGCTTATGTGGCTTTCTTTTCTGCACTATTTTTTCGACTTCATTTATTAAAACACGAAAACATTTCAGGAAACCCAATGTAACTTAGCATTCTAGAAAGTGAATCAATTGATGAAAGGAAAAATCGAGATGCCCAAAGGCTTTAAAGTCATCAATAGTTTCTATATTTGATAAAGAAAAAGCTCATGAAGCTAATCACAATGATATGGGTATTAATGTAGCGAGAAATTAAATATATTTTTATTTTTTTTTTTCTAATTTTCTTTCTATCCATTTAAGATAATAATAAGTGTATAAATTTAACATCTTATTCAAATTTAAATTAAATTAAGTTACATTTGTCATCATCTAAAATAGATATTAAGATAATAGGCAAAAAAATAGAAAAATATTTAATTTCTAACTATTTGAACAAAATATGGAAGCTATCTCTACTATGGATACTTACAAAAGGGAACCCGAAAATATAGGGAACTACACGAAACAAACATACGCTAAAACTCCTATCCCATCCTACTCACCTGCAAGTTGTGAATATATGAATCTCATCCTACTCACACGCAAGTTAGGAATATATGACGGAGCTTGATTTTGAAAACTAAGAAGTGAAACGACTAGGAAAGTATACCATGGTGAAAATATTCGCAGTCGATCAGTCGTAGAGACTAGAGAAAATAAACAGTTTTATGAACCATGCTTTTTATGAATAAAATCATAGTTAATTTTAATATATTTAGCTCGTTCATGGAAAACGTTATTGTGAAAAATATGGATGGTGCTCCTCTTATCATACTAGAGTGATGTAGGTAAACATTATTGACTATCCGTTGAAATACATTTTTTTGCAAACAAAATCTTCTTTTAAAATCGCTAGGTTGGTAGACACAATCATCCATAAAATCATCGTTAACTAGACGTTTATGTTCTTCACTATCTTTGTTTAACGCAACATGTCTTATAAGTAGTGGAGTTGGTTCTGGTTGTAGTAGCACGTTCATAGAATATATTGGTATATTGTACTCACAAAGATATCGTCGCCGTCGTTATCATCATTGAATGGATGGAACGAATCAAAATAAATTTTTTTTTTTGTTTTGAGAGAGAAATAGATGTATTTTGAGAGAGAAATATATGTATTTATAGTATATAAAAATGGGAAAATCTTTTTTTTTTTTTTGGTTTGGGATCGTTTAAGAACATTCGAAAATATGACCGTTTTCATCGAAACCACCAACTCAAACCCCGTTGCCTCCTGTTACCACAATAACGTGCTTTCACATAACGAATAATAACGTCTGGCCGGGTAGTGTGCTGACCATTATGGTGGTGCTATCTGGCCTCTAACTCGGATTAATGCCTCTTGGTGTTGTCCGTACCTACCGGTTTGTATTAATACAAAGGCGTCTTATATAAGATTGTATGCTTAAACGTCATCGGTCTAAGAAACCTGGGGATTAGAAAACGTCGTAACACCATTATGAATGGGAATAACATTAAAACATGCATGCAATATAGGAAATATAATACTTTCATATAAGGCTAGGGATGTTATTCGGGTCGGAATCGAACCGAACCGACTCGAACCCGAATAAACCGAAAACCGAATAAGGGTAATTGTATGAACCGAAAACCGAACCAAATAAGCTATACGGGTTCGGTTCGGTTCAGGTATTATTTGGTTCGGTTCGGTTCTGACCCGAATAACCCAAATAACATGTAGAAGATGATTAAGGAGCCAAATAACCCGAATAAACCGAATAATATTTACAAATAACATTTACAATGTGATTATAAATATTGTATTTTGTATGACTTGAATGGAGTTTGATCATAATAGAAACTAGAAAACAACGATGATGAGACGATTATTTTTTCCAGACGCAAGGGCCGACTTTTTTTTCTTATCGTAAATGGACTTTGAAGTTTGAACTTTGAACTGGTGATGATCGATCAATGAGTCCAGGTTATCGTAAGTCGCAAGGACAGTAGCCGCAACTGTCGATCAAAGCGTAATGTCGCAAGGATGCGAAAAACCTCAATCGATCAAAGAGTAATGTTGTCAACTCGTCGATTTGGTGCAATACGGATGATCAAATTCGATTGCGTTGATTTTTTTGGTGTATTATGTGGGTTTTTTTGGGTAACGATTGATAGAAAAGAAGATCGAATAAGCAATCATGTTAGGAAAAAAATGTGACTTTTCCTATTCGGTTCGGTCCTTTTGGACCGAATAAGCCCTTATTCGGGTAACCCGAACCGAATAACCCGAAAACCGAATAAGCCTTATATAGATACCCGAAAACCAAATCGAATTGCTTATTTGGGTCTAATTCAATTCGGTCCGGTTCGGTTTTCGGTTCGATTCGGGTTTTCGGGCCAAATTTTCATCCCTATATAAGGCTTGAGGGAGGGCCGCACCACCCCTCTCGCCACCAAACTCGCTACAAGTTTCAACCTCACTCCCATCAAAATGCTAGAAGTCTCGCTAAGTTTGTCTTGTCATGGACATAACGAGAGGAGAGAAGAGAGAGAAACTTGGATGGTTGTTTTTTATTAGCCGCAACTTCTTTTTTCTTCAAAATAAAACCTTTTAAACTAACATAACATTATTCCCTATATTTTGTAACTTGAATGTTGCCACTTTCTTCATACCATGTAGCTTTCAAAAATTTTACACGATATCAAAAAATATGATGTAACATCATCATTATAAAAGATGTTACTACTACCTACTATCTAAATCCTTTTTCTTGATATGTTAGCATTTTTGGATAGTCCACCATCAACAAAACATTTTTGGTTCGTCCTACCCCTATATTACTTAAAATACTTTTAAAATATATTTCTTTTACTAAAAAATCTCCTCGTTCCTTGGCACCCACTCTTCTAGGAATAGTTTGTCTTTGAAATTTTGAAACTGGATTTTATATTTTTAAATGATTTTTTTACATATAATGAACCTCCCTTTAACTTCCATTCTGAATTACATCATACAATTATCCTTAAACATAACATTAAGTTTTGTTTGTGAACATGTATAATGACGATGCTCATTAGATGTGATTTTATTACAAATAAATTAATTCAAATTGTATTAAATCTCTAATGATTCACATAGTTAAAAACAAATAATTAGTTAAAAGAATGAGTCGATCTAACTCCAAGTCACGCAAAGCAGATGCTTAACCCATAGAACCTCTCGACTCCTGAGTCGTTTGTTAATATAATTAAGACAAAACTTCAAAAATGGTCCCTGTGGTTTCCAAAAATATCAAGTTTAGTCCCTAAGTTCAAAAAACCTCACAGATGGTCCCTATGGTTTCAAAACTTTTAACAAATGATCCTTCCGGCTCACTCCGTTAGCATTTCACCGTTAACTCATTTTTTAATAAAATATTGCAGGGGTAATTTCGTCATTTCAGTTGTAACCTTCTCTCTTTAAAAGAAATTGCATGTCCGATTTTTGGTTTCCCCTTTAGCTTTATCAGTCCTCATCTCTGCTCTCCTCCGTTCCATTGTTGCTCGACCGTTGCACCCTTCACGACATCGAATCGTTTCTGATACAAAGATGGTGACTTGCAGGTGTGGGAATGAAGCAACGAAGATCACTTCATGGACAGATCGTAACCCTGGAAGACAATTTTGGAACTGTAGAAGATGTGGTTTCATTCGATGGTCTGATCCTCCTATGTGTGCTAGGGCATTGGTGGTGATTTCAGGTTTGATAAGATCAAAGAATCGATTGGAAGAGAGGGTCGCCATTGTAACTGCAGAATTGTGGAACTACCAACTGATGTTGTTTTGTTCATGGGTGTTTTTTTTTTGGTATTATTTTAATCTCTAAGTATCTTGTGAAGGTTTGGATGGTAATGGAGTTTTGGTTTTTGGTTTGTAACCATTGCAGGGGTTTTTTTGATTTTAATCGGATAGGGTTTTTTTTGCTTTCAGTTAATGTAGGTGGTTTTGGAATTGGTCTTGTTGTATTTGGTTTATGTATTAGATTAATGTGTAATGCAGTGGTAATGGTAATGATAATGGAATGTAGTTTGTTATAGTTTATTGTTCAATTTCTTGAATGTTTTTGAAATGCAATTGTTAAGTGTATTGTAAATACATCTTGAAGATGGTTTTCATTTGCAATTGAAATGTACAATGTTATTAATTGATCTGTGAAGGGTAGTACACTAAACATATTAATTCATTACCAAAAAGTGCATACACACCATTACATTCAAAGTTATAAAGTTATTAACACAACCATGATGCAAAGTTTCCAAAAGACCTACAACACAAGCATTACATGCAAAGTTTTCAAGTTCTTAACACATCTTCAAACAAGTACACATGACTTAAGTTTCTAAATACCTACAACACCAGCATCCTAATAACCACTAAAAATAGTTTTCAGCCCCCTCCAACTTCACTACTGCCTCCGTGCCCTTTACATGTTCTGGAATTGTGCCCTTTGTTATGACACTTTGAACAAGTGACTGCCAAATATTTCATGCTCAATGTACCAGCTTGGCTGTTTGGCTCATCAACACCCCTCCTTCTCTTCTTCTTAGGCCTCCCAACCTACACATATTGAAATACTATAGTTAAAATTGAATTCATTCCATGTTCACATGTATACTATATATTTGGTGTACTTTAAATACAAACCTGTGTCTTATGTTTTGGTGGAAGTAAAGTGAATGAGCAGTCACTTTTAGGCCACATTGTACGTCCATTCAATGGATCAATTTTTTTGAAATACATGGCTTTCCATGTTGATAACCTATAGCAAGGATGGACCCATTCATCAACATGTGGGGCATTTTCACCATTTTCAATTTTGTCCCATATAGCACAAACATCATGTCTACATGGGAAACCTGTAATCTCCCAAAACCTACAACTGCAACTTTGATCATTCAAGTTTACCACATACTAGTCTTGCCATGTGCTTGCCACTTGGTACTTTCCCGCCCCATTGTATTTAGCCACATACTTTGATGCATTAGTCTTAATCTTTTCAAACAGTGTAGTTGCAGTAGGGGTTAGAATTCCTTCACACTTATCTATTTCCTTTTGCACCACACATAACCTCTTCATGAGATACTCTCAAATATACTCTAAGCAAGTGATAATAGGTTTATCCCTACCTTCATCTAGCTTAGAATTGAATACCTCACAAAGGTTATTCAACAAACAATCAGTATGTACCCTTCCTGAATAATAGATATTAAGAGAAGATAATTACACATATAGTAAACAAACAACAGGGAAGATTAACATTTCTCAATAAATTTCAAGAAACTTACCACTAAAGTGAGATTTAGCCCAAGTGTTTGCTGGGATCTTAGACACCTAAGCATGAGCCTCTACATTGATCTTCTTTAACTCATCCATTGCTCTGTTAAAATGATTGATTGTTGTTGCTCTACCACACTCCCAAAGCTGGTCACTTAAGTCTTTTCCTTTCCACTGTTTCTCCATGTTTTCCTGGATATGCCTCAAACAGAACCTGTGTTCTGCACTAGGGAATACCTTCTCCATTGCTGGTATTATTCCCTAAACAAAAGTCAATGTATGCAACATCAGTTAACCAAATGTATTTAGAAAAGGTAATAAAAAAAGTTAGGTGATACACACCTTTTGTCTATCTGAAATGAAGGTAAAGTTTGAATTTGGTCCCAGCTCCAAATCTTCTCCTAACAGTTCCAAAAACCAGGTCCAACTACTTGTTGATTCTGTCTCTACCACTGCATATGCTACAGGGTATATGTCATTGTTTGAGTCCAACCCTACAACAGTTAACACTTGCCCAGGGTAAGGGCCCTTCATGAAAGTACCATCTAGACCTAGAAAGTCTCTTAAACCAGATTTGAATCCTAACTTCAATGCACCTAAACAGACATATATTCTTCTAAAAGTTCTTGTGGTAATAGACAGAGAGGTTTCTGGATACACATCAATCCGAACTGTTGTACCAGGATTAGTGTTGAGTAGCTCCAACACATAATCCCTTAAAAATCCATATTATACTTGGTAGTCCCCACTAATGATACGCTCAGCCATTGACTTTGCCCTAGCAACCTTTTGCAATGACATTCCTACCTCCAGTTTCTTGCACAACTCTTCGTGTAAAGCTTTCACTGGAATTTTAGGGTTACTCTGTATTTGTTGAACAATTAAGTTTGCTACGTATCTGGAAGTACAAGCTTTAAACGCCCTTGTTTGCAAACATTTATGCTCATCCTGTACTGTTTTCACCAACCAATCTTGATTTTCATTAGCCCTCGATATTTGGACTGCCCATGGACATGTACCTTTATTGGCAATTATATCTTTACCCTTGCACTTTGCCCTACTTCTAGTTGAGGGCCAACCACCATCAACTCCTGTAGAAGGCTTACTTACAACACCTTTACATTTCACCCTAATCCGGATTTTGTCATTTTTGGCTAGGTATAAAGACCTCCTTGTTGCTATAGCATGTGAGTTCATGTATTTTTTTAACATCAAGCTTGGTTTTGAAGACCTGGCCAATCTGAAATGGTTTAACATGAACCTCTCCATGTGAGCATGTACTTGACTTACTCAACTCTTTTAGCAGTCTCTTCCTATCATCTTCATGAAATCCTGCAAATTGATAATCATCAGTGGCAATAACTTCCAACTCATCATCAACCATGTCAATCCCTTCATCTTTTGAATGATTGTTCAAGATTCCATGTTCATCTACATCAACAGCATTATGGAATTCACTCATGTCTACATCTACATCAAATTGTATGTTAGACTCATCCACATTGTATTCACTGTCATCAGAATCATCTCCACTATCCTCAGAACCATGGCCACTCTCAGAGTAGAAAGCCTCTCCACTATCATCACTCACCATACCCTCTAGATAATCCACTTCTGGTTGTTTTTCAAATGAAGTTTCAACATTAAACTCAGCATCATAATCAGCATAAAGTGAGTAATCCTCTATAAATGGTTCATAATCATCAACTGTTGTAGTATTAGCTCCAGCATCAGCTTGGCAGCTTGGTTCCTGTACATGGTAAGTTCCCAATGGTTCTTCAGTTTCAACTGCACTAGTGATCACTTCTTTTTGAGTTTCAATTTCATGATTCACCACTTCCTTTTGAATGACATGACTTTGTTTGCCTTGTGACCTTATAAATGGTAGAATACTCTTTGAGTAATCATGGCCTTCATCAACATCTAACACTTGTGACTGCTCATAATCAGGGTTCACAGACTTGTTTAGATCAAGCTTTCTACTACATGATCCTGCTTCTCTCCTACAAGGTTTCTTTCTATTCATTTCAGGTGACACACTATCAGGCTCCAACTCTTCAATAACAACTTTAGAAGGAGACTTGTAATAACTAGCTACCCTTGTCTGACCAGTTTCAATATACACCCTAATAAGTCTGTTTTTAGGGACATATGATACCATTTTAAGTACATCTTGATCATTACCTAAAGGCATTAAGCCATAGTCCAAAGGGTATTCAGGGATACAAAAATGGTAGTAAAGGGTTTGCTCAATTTTGTACCCTAGTTCTCGAACCATGTCGTCAAGCTCATGAACTGAAAATAAATCAGTGTCAACATCATCTACATATGCTACAACACCATCAACGTATTTCCTTACAGGTGATTTGGTGAAGACACCACTGTAGTGTATCTTCAACGTGAAATAGTTGTCATAACCTTCTGTAAACACAAAAAAAAGAGTAAAATCAATGATTTCCTTACGTCAACACAATAAACCAAGAAAAAACAAGTTTTGTTGTAGTATTGCACTGTATCTTTTTCCTAAGTCCTCCACGGTTACAAATTTTTCTCGAAAACACCATATTGATAGTACCATTGCAATTTCTGCAACTTAAAACCCTAAATCCCAATTTTTGTTCTTGCTTCTATGATGGGAATGAACCCAATGACTAAACTTGTAACTGGTTATCTTCTTGGGAGAGGGACAGGTAGTGATGTGCAAGCAATAGGTAATCATTTCATATTAAAGAGAGAAGGTTACAACTGAAATGACGAAATTACCCCTGCAATATTTTATTAAAAAATGAGTTAACGGTGAAATGCTAACGGAGTGAGCCGGAAGGACCATTTGTTAAAAGTTTTGAAACCACAGGGACCATCTATGAGGTTTTTTGAACTTAGGGACTAAACTTGATATTTTTGAAAACCACAGGGACCATTTTTGAAGTTTTGTCTATAATTAAATTGTTATTTTGATATTACTATTTTTATAATTATATCTACAATATCAAAAATATATAATAAATATAAAAATAAATATATCATTATTGTTACTATATAGTATACATAGAGGAAACTTTTTTCTTTTTATCACATTTGATGATGGAAAGACCTGTTTCAAAAATTACTAGCCCTTTACCATTGGGAACTGGGAAAGTTAAAAAGCTCGAACAAATCTCAAGACAAAAGACAAGTAGTCCTTGGGGAAAAGAAGGCATCTCTAAAATTTTAACTTCTTTTTGCAGTCTTATGTGAGTGTTCACTACCTCTCGTCGCCACCTTTCATTTCCCTTGAAAACTTGTAATGGATAAAATCAGTTCGGAATAACAAATTCATCCATTTTATCGATCATATTTTCAAATTTAAAAAATAATATCAAAATATTTACTAGTCATTGAAACCTTTATAGTCTGTTTAATGCGACAGAAATAGAATCACAAACGATTTTGTTCAAAGTAGTGAAATTGAGCATTATATTGTATTGTATTGCCATTTTTGTAGTTGACGGAATGACTTGAGTAATCATAAAATTTATATATATATATGTATAATAAAGAAAAATAAATTAATAAATAAAAAAATGATATCTACAGAAATCAACTTATATCGTTAAAGAAATTATATATAAACATATTCATGTCGTTAAAAATTATATGTATTTTAAATTTATAAAAAAAAAATCATTAAGTATTAGAAAAGTGTTTATAAAAATAAAATTAAATACCATGAAATATTATAGTATATTATAAAAAAAAAAACTAGTTTTCTTTTTTCTTTTTATGATTTTGTAAAAAACAAAACATAATTTGATTCAACTTTTGAATTTCTTAAACATTAGTACTAAAAGTTAATAACATATGATATTATTTATTTTTAAGAAAAAAAAATACACATCTCTTCCAATCAAATGAAATTCAACTCAAAAAAAAAAAAATCAAATTTCGTATGTAATGTTCTACTGCATCTTTTGTACCAAAAAAAATATATATTCTCTTTTTTTCATTATTTCGTAATCTTGTCGTTCCTTTCAATTTTTGATTATTGAATAGTGGTATTATTAAAATCAATATCTTGATAATAATCGTAATATCATATGATCCTACATATATATAGCTATACGTTTTTTTTACTAGATTGAACCTATTTTTGTAGAATATATATAAGATTGTTTAATGAGTTTGATAATTAAACGTCACATATCGCATAAAGCCTTGTATAACATCGTCGCAGGTCACTGATGGGCAAACTACCAAGAACTCAGAAAAATTATAAAGTAACTACAAAGGGATATTTGTTTGTTTGTTATAGTTAATTTTTTGAAAGGCAAAAAAATTAAAGTATTTACTATAATTTACATATTTTACTGTTGATAAACAGAAGTTTTTTATAAATGGCTTTATTGTGCCCGCTAAAAGTTCGTTAGGAAAATAATATAAATCTACCACAGAATAAAAAATAACATCAGTGCATTGTATATAGTTAATATATAGTTAGATTTAAAAGTTTATATATTAAATTAAACTTATCATTCATTTCTAAACATTATATAAGATGGAGATGTATTTTTTAATTTTAAATATGCTATTATTTCAATTTGGTGAAATTTTTTATTTCAATTTAGATTTTGGGTAACATGATTTTGACAACCTTGTTGCATACCAAATACTACTTACTGTTTAATAATAGATCCTTCATTATTATTTCATAGCACATGAATTACAAATAATTTAAAAAAAATGACATTTGGAAAGAAATCCTTTTATAAATCAAATAACATATTTACAGCATCTCTCTAATATTTTTCTAAACTATTTTGTGTTAAACAAAATCTTATTTTTTTTATATAAATATTAAGCAATTATTTGTAAGGCTCACCATATAGTAATTCAAGCAAAAGTCTTTTATTATGGATCGCTTTGGGAGTAGATTGACGGGCTAGAAGGCAAAATGCCTTTCTTTTGGTGGGGGACTTACCCTGAAAAATTCCGTTCTCAGTTCGATGGGTGGTTATTCGATGTCCATATTTCATGTCTCAGTCACAATGCTGAATTATTTAGAAAGGATGAGAGCTTCTTTCTTCTGGCGAGTTGATTTGGATGATCGTCGTATGCATTGGATTCAGTAGGATAGAGTCCTTGCTGCGAGAGATGATGCAGGTTTGGGAGTGGGTAGTCTTTTTGCCTATAAAAGGGCTTTACTACTACGGTGGCGGTGGCGTTTGCATTTTTTTTTTCATTACCTTGATTTGTTATGGATTAGGGTGGTGAAAGTCTTGTATGGGTTGGATGGACATTCTTCTCCATTGATTCTGGGGAGATCTTGGTCGGGCTCTTGGAATGGTATTACATGGATGCTAGCTAATCTTAATGATCGTGGTTTCAATTTTCATGCCATTTGTCCTATTAAGATAGGGTATGGGGCGTACACTTCTTTTTGGCATGATATTTGGCTAGGGGACACTCCGCTTGTTGTTTCTTTTCATAGAGTGTTCGTTAGATAATTACCGTAATCATATTGTTAGAGATCGTTTTTCGATTGGTTGAAGTATGGATAATTTGAGACGGTCTCCTAGAGGTGGTATTGAGTAGACTCAGTGGGATACTTTCTTGTTGTTGTTGCAGGGAGTTCAACTTAGATCCATCCTAGATAGATTAGGGTGGACTTGAGACGGTTTTGATAATTTTCCAGTCTCTTTGGCTAGTATTTCTTTTGAAAGTGGGTTAATTACTTTGGGTGATATGGTTACTAGATGGAATAATTGGGTTCACATTAAACTTATTCTCATTTGGAGGGTGCAACTCCATAATATTCCTAAGAGAGAGAGAGAGAGAGAGAGAGAGAGAGAGAGAGAGAGAGAGAGATTATCCTCCAGAGGTATTATGGTGCCTTCAATTATGTGTCCGGTTTGCTCTTGTGCAGTGGAGACCATAAACCATCTTTTTACATCGTAGTTGATTGATATTTGGAGACGTATTGCTATTTGGTGGGGGTTTAGTCTTCATGCTTAGATTTCGGTGCAATCGATTATTTCTTTGTCTGATAGCATCACATTGAGAAGGGACCACCCGAAGGTGTTTGATGCAGTCATCTTGACTACATTTTGGTGTATTTGGAAGGTTCGAAATTCCATTATGTATGGAACGGTTATCCCTAAAAAGTCTTTTTTATTCAATGACGTCGTAGATAAGACTTTCTTCTGGGTTTCTAATAGATTTAGCAATGCTAAGTTAAGTTGGACTGCTTGGCTCCATATATAACCCAATTGTAGCTTCTATTATAATGTAACTAGGAGACTACCTGCGTGTTGCATAGAATACAATAATATATTTGAAATCTTCACAAATATATTTTTTTTAAATATATCAATGACATTGTTGTTAGCTCGTATATAAAAAATCTTAAAATAAGTTGGTATAAACATTGCTTGTATTGAATTATATGATAATGTAGACATCTTTTAAAATTCTATAATTCTAATTGTCTCTGTGGCCTCTACTTGTAGGTTACTTATAAATAAAATTAAATATAACATATGGTTTAATGTTATTTATAGTTGTTGTTATGATTAATTAATTTTAAAACGTTTATTTGCTTAAGATTTTAATTTGGATCATTATAATTATTTAAAACATCAAATATTATTTTTATTTCTAAAGGTAACAATATAACTTTTGTACATAATGTTACTTTTAACAATTGTTGTTGTAAGTTATTTAAAATAATATATTTGGAAACTCTTAATTATTTTAATTTGGTTTTAGAAATTTAACATTTTAAAATTTATTTGATGAATATTGTTAGTTTCTTTGATTGTCATTATTTCAAACAAAAAACATTGTTTTTGTTTTTATAGATAACATTATAAATTTTTATATAATATTACTTTTAACTATTTTTATTATAATTTATTTTTAAGCTATTTTTTTGAAAATTGTTAATGATCATAAAAAGTAGTTTCATGGTTTTTTTTTTGTTAATTTAGGATTACAATTTAGGTTTAACACTATACTTTATAACTTTTAACTATTTATAAAATAGTCACTTGATTTTTTTTTCAAGTTTAACTAAATTTTTGATTTAAGCTAACCGTTTAACATTATATTGAAATTAATAATTTAACTATTTTACATCAAATTTTAAATTATACAAAAGTTGTGACTTTAAAATAACAATTGCTCGCATAGGACAACATATCTAAACTAATAAGTGAAGGATTTTCTAATGTGTGCATTAAGGGCATATATAAGAAACATTAATTGAAGTATTAATTAGAAGAAATATTATTTTAATTAAATGTGATAAAAATTAACTATGTGTAATATTACCAAAATTAAATGTAAAATACATGTTAAAAAGTTAAAACCATAATTTTATAAATAGAAGTAAATATGATATTTTAATATTGTAGTTTAGTTAATTTATGATTAGAATCTAGATTTTGTATTAATTTAACATTATTAACCATTTTATAATTATACTTATCGAAAGAAATTGAAAAGTTATGAAGATTTTAAATACATGTGGTGCAAGTAAAGATGTCTCTTTTATAAGTATATTAGGTGAATGTCCGCGCGTTGCGCAGAAACACCTATATAATTGAAGTTTTCTTAAATATATCTTTTTTTAAATATAACAATAATGTTGTTGTTAAATTTGATATAATAACTTGTATACTAAATTGATATAATATATTAATTATTTTGAATTATATGATAATATATACATCTATTATAATAGCATAATTCAATCGTTTGAATGCCTTCTACCTGCGAGTTACACATAAATAAAATTAACTATAATATATGGTTTGATGTTTTATATAGTTGTTGTTATTGTTAATTGATTTTTTAAATATTATTTGCTTAATGTTTTAATTTCTATCATTATAATTATTATAACATCAGACATTATTTTTTGATTTTAAAGGTAATAATATAATCATTTATATAGAGTTATTTGTAATTATTGTTATTGTAAGTTATTTTATGCTACTTATTTGAAAACTTTTAACGATTATAAAAATATTTTTAGGAAATATTTTAGTTAAATTGAGATTATAACTTAGTTTTTGCATTTATCACTACAATTTATCACTTTTAACTATTTACAAAATATTCTTTGGTTTTTTAAGTGGAACTGAAATTTATATTTAAGTTGACACTGTAATATTATATTTAAATTAACAATTTAAATATTTTGTCCAAACCGTTGAAAAGTTATAGCTTTAAACTGATAATGGTTTACGTACAACAACATTTTAAATCTAATAAATTAAGTATAATATATTAAAAGTTAGAGACATAATTTTATAAGTAGAAGTAAAAATATTATTTTAAAATTGAAATTTAGTTTATTTATTGTTATATTTTAGGTTTGATATTTATTTAACCTTATTAACCAACTTATAATCATTATTAGAAAAACACTACAATTTATCACTTTTAACTATATACAAAATATTTTTTGGGTTGTTTAAGTTAAACTAAAATTTATATTTAAGTTCACCATGTATTGTTATATTTAAATTAACAATTTAAGTATTTTATATAAATTATTCCAAAATTATATCTTTAAAATGATAATGGTTTACAACGAACAATATATTAAAACTAATATATTAAGTATAATATGTTGAAAGTTAAAAAAAAAACATAACTTGATAAGTAGATGTAAATATATTATTTTAATATTGAAATTTACTTTATATATGATTACACTTTAGGTTTGATATTTATTTAACCTTATTAATCAACTTATAATTATTATTAGAAAGAAATTGAAAAGTCTTGAGAGTTTCAAATGAATGTGGTGAAAGGAAAAATTCATGGGAGTTTCAAATGAATGTGGTGAAAGAAAAAATGTCTGTACGTTGCGCATAAACACCTATATAGTTGAAATCTTCACAAATATATGTTTATTTAAATATAACAATAACATTGTTGTTAAATTTGATATAATAATTTGTATACTAAATTGATATAATATATTGATTATTTCGAATTATATGATAATATATACATCTATTATAATTGTATAATCTTAACTGTTTGAATGACTTTTACCCGCGAGTTACTTATGAATAAAATTAAATATAATATATGGCTTAATGTTATTTATAGATTTTGTTATTGTTAATTATTGTTTTAAAATTTATTTTCTTAACGTTTTAATTTCCATCATTATAATTATTTAAAACATCAGACATTGTTTTTTGATTTTAAATGTAACAATATAATCATTTATATACAGTTATTTTTTACTATTGTTATTGTAAGTTATTTTAAGCTATTTATTTGAAAACTTTTAACGATTATACAAATATCTTTAGGAAATATTTTAGTTAAACTGATATTATAATTTAGTTTTTGCATTTAGTACTACAATTTATCACTTTTAACTATTCACAAAATATTCATTGGGTTTTTAAGTGGAATTGAAATTTATATTTAAGTTGACATTGTAATGTTATATTTAAATTAACAATTTAAGTATTTTGTTCAAACTGTTTCAAAGTTGTAGCTTTAAATTGATAATGGTTTTCATACAACAACATATTAAATCTAATAAATTAAGTATAATATGTTAAAAGTTAAAGACATAACTTTATAAGTAGAAGTAAATATATTATTTTAATATTGAAATTTAGTTTATTTACGATTACACTTTAGATTTGATATTTATTTAACTTATTAACCAAATTATAATTATTATTAGAAAGACACTATAATTTATCACTTTAAACTATTTACAAAATATTATTTGAGTTGTTTAAGTTAAACTAAAATTTAAATTTAAGTTGGTCATGTAATGTTATATTTAAGTTTATAACTTAAATATTTTATACAAATTGTTCAAAAGTTGTAGGTTTAAAATGATATTGGTTTACATCAAACAATATATTAAAACTAATAAATTAAATATAATATGTAAAAAGTTGAAAAAAAATATATAACTTTATAAATAGAAGTAAATATATTTTTTTAATATTGAAATTTAGTTTATATATGATTACACTTTAGGTTTGATATTTATTTAATCTTATTAATCAACTTATAATCATTATTAGAAAGAGATTGAAAGGTCATGAAAGTTTCAAATAAATGTGGTGAAAGCAAAAATATTTCCTTTATAATATAGTATGATATGATGATATAGATAGATTGTTTATTTCTACCTTCTTGCTAGTGTTTTAATAAAATTCAGTCGTTCCAAAAAAATTAATTCAAGCATAAGTACGTAAAATGAAAGAACATATATACAAAAACGATGGCTTATCTACACTTAAACTAAGCTGTGTATAATGCAGAAATGCATAATTAATATAAGGAGCATGAAATGGTGATGTTTTAACTATTACATTGCATCTTTAAAAATGGCTTATTTCATTTTATTCAATCATGCACATATATAATGTAATAAGAAATTTAAATGGTAAATGACACATTAATATTTAATTAAGATGGCGTGACTTATAAAATTGAGAAAATATTGGAAGCGTATCGTAGAAATGGTACAACAACAAATATACAAATGTAGATAGATTGTCCAAGTGACCATTATCTTCCAATCATATCAGGTTAATGGTGCATAATCAAACAAAATATGAATATAAGTAAACAAAGACATATATGGCGATTAGTATAATATTATTAAACGGATTATTATTCACACAACATAATAAAATAAAATTAGTTGATCAAAGTGTGTATGAATAGTGGCCAAATAATTGAACAAAAGCTAATATAAAGTGAACAAGACAAAGGAAAGCGACTTTACCTTCTCTTCAACCACTTCAAAAAAAATAGAAGTGGGCTACACCAAGACTTTAACAATTTATTTACGTTCTATTGTGTTTGATTTTTGCACAAACATAAAAGCATAATCATCGTATATGGTTAAATAGTTTATGTTACAACGACATAATTGTGTCCTAATGGAGACCATGTAGTTTTAAAATTTCCACATCTGTTAGATTTTTTTTGTAGCTTTAATTCAGTAAGAGAATTTCTAGACACTTCGTGAATTTAAAATTTGGTACAACTTTTAAGTTATTAAATCTTAGTGTTTTAAAAAACAAACCATTAGAATATGACATGATAAATAAGTGTATCGAGTATTAGGTGATCAATGACATTATGTGCTTGGAAAATCTCCACAAAAGTCTTAAAATTTTAGTCTAATTTATGAAAAAGTTCCGAACTAACTTTTGTTTACAAAAAAGCACAAAGTACTGGCTAAAACTTCGAAAAAACCATTTTTGGCCGGTTTCAAGATTTAGCCGGTATTCTGTCATTTTTCGTTAGTTTGCTCAAAATAGACAAAATTGCAAGAATGGTCCCTGTGGTATGTCAAAACTAGCAACTTTGGTCCAAAATGGGTTTGTCTCGCAAGGATGGTCCAATAGTTTCATTTCCTTGCAAGTTTGGTCCATTTTGGTTCGAATTTTTTTGTAAAGACGATTTTGCCCTTATTGTTTAATTTTTCATTTTTGTTTTATTACATGTAATTAAAAAACAATTAAAAATATAACAAAAATAAAATACCTCTCTCTCTCTCTCTCTCCAAGAATTGACCTATTCATCTTCTTCCCATACTTCCATTTTCTCTCAGATGTGCTCAATCTTTATTAACCGGAAAAATGCACATCCACCGGAGACACATCTCTTACCCTCTAATCTGCCATCTCAATCTTCTCAGTTGACCACCAAGCACTCATTACCCTCAAATTTGTCATCTCTATCGAAGCTTTCCTGAACAATCAAGGTGAAATCCAGATTTGTTCATCTGACGAAGTCGATGGCGCTGTCCACCACTAAAGACGTCCCTCCGCCTTCTCCGACGAAGGGTTTTTTGATGGTTCCATATTTGTTCGATCTACGTTTATGAAGGGTTGTAGCTCCGATATCCGGTCTACGTTTTTGTCTCTTTTCGTCTTCTCCTGTGTCTCTTCAAATCCCTCTACCGACTTCAGGTGGTGGTGGTTATGCTTCAGGCAGCGGTTTCTAGAGCCATAACTCTCCTTATGAATTTCATTGATTGTTCATCTCTCTCCTAAGCTTTCGCGTTCTAAGAGGGTCGGAAATCCCTAACTTTGTTCGTCCAGTGGCTATCTTGAGTAAATGTGCCGCAGAAAACAACTGAAATCGTGATCTAGGGTTGAGATTTGTTATTGCTGTGTTTGTTATGTTTCTTTCCTTCTTCTTCTTCTATCTAGATTGTAGTTGTTGGGTTTGTTTGAAATATTTCTTGATGTCAATTCAGGTGGTGGTGAAGGGCAGTTCATTAGATCAGTAAAAATGATTTATGGGTTTGTGAATGATTTATGGGTTTGTGAATGTGATGTTCTTGTTCTTGAACTCAGGAAAAATGAGTGTTCTTGCGATCATTTTCGTATTTGTGTGTGTATGTTTTTAGTTCTAATCGACTTCACAGCTAATGAGATTGAGCTTTGTTTCCGTTGTTTAAATCAAATTAATCTTGATGTATGTGTAACTATGTATGTGTGTGTTTAGAGTCTGGAACATTTGTAAACTTAATCTAATAAATTTAACAAAATCGATAAAAGTGAAGGTTCTTCGTTTTGCAAATCCACTTCCAGACATGTGTTAAATTTGTTTGTGTTTCATTTCAGATCCAAAATCAAGAACGAAGAACACCCATTATGGATTTGGATTTGGGATGTTGGATGGTGGTGGGTCACGACAGGGGGATGCGGAGGAGCTGCTACAGTCGACTGTGGTGGCTCTCTTCGTCGGAGAAGTGAGAAACGAGGGAGATAGACGAGTTGGAGATGAAAGGGAGGTCGAGGGGGGGGGGGGGAGAGAGAGAGAGAGAGAGAGAGAGAGAAATTTTTTTTTCTTTTTTTGATTTCTATAATAAAAAAATTGAAAAAGGGAAAATACCAAGGGCAAATCCGTCATTATAAAAAGTTTTAAAAATTTTGGACTAAACTCGCAACAAAATGAAACTATTGGACCATCCTTGCGAGCCAAACCCATTTTGGACCAAAGTTGCTAGTTTTGACATACCACAGGGACCATTCTTGCAATTTTGTCATCAAAATATTAGAACTTTTCTGAAAATTACCCGATAACCAAAATATTGGGACTTTTTTGAAATTTACTATGAAATTAATGGATATTATTATTAACAAATCATTTATAAACATAATTTTTTTTATTATAAACAAAGGAAATACATTTGTTGCTAATTTCTAGGCATAAAATGGTCGACTACGTACTTCTCTATTGTTTGTTGACCACTTCAAAGCCTCTATGTTCTTCCTATGTATTGTTATGGGTGTCATAGTGAGAAATATTTTGTTAGGCGTGACCAATACAAGAGTTGATAATATTTATTAATATACAATCAATAAGTGTCTACTAGTTGTTAGGCATGATGCTATATGATTACGTGTTATTAGAAAATATCATTACACGAACATATAGATCTTTCATTATGTTTTTTAACCTAACTACCACCTAACCTCCAAACATTACCCGGTA
The DNA here is from genome assembly GCF_002870075.4 of Lactuca sativa. Taxonomy (NCBI): domain Eukaryota; kingdom Viridiplantae; phylum Streptophyta; class Magnoliopsida; order Asterales; family Asteraceae; genus Lactuca; species Lactuca sativa. The sequence goes on from NC_056625.2 coordinate 54,509,960, forward strand.
ACAACTATAAAATTACACACATCTATCGAGAGTGAAAAGTAAACTTTGAATGACAATTTAAATAGATAATCACCCTTCATTTGTTTCCATATAAATTATCATTCACGGTTCACTTTTCACATTTTATAGATATGTGTTAGCCGATGGTTGTTAAAATATAAGGTATAAATGTTGGTTGGTAGTCAGGTTAAACAATATAAGAGAAACACCAACATTAGAGGAATGCTAACTAAGTTCATCTCACCATCATACCCACAACAATGCATAGGAAAAACGTAGAGTTTCAGTGGTCAGGAAGCAATAGAGGAGTGGTTAGACCACCAATTTATTCCTAGAAATTAGCAACAAATGTATTTCCTTTTTTTATAATAAAAATATTTTTTATGTTTATAAATGATTTGTTAATAATAATATCCATTAATTTCATGATAATTTTCAAAAAAGTCTCAATATTTGGTTATTATGTAATTTTTGGAAAAGTCCCAAAATTTTGAGCAAACTAACGAAAAAGGACTGAATACCGGCAAAATCTGCGAAACCGGCCGAAAAGGGTTTTTTTGAAGTTTTAACCGGTATTCTGTGTTTTTCTGTAAATAAAAATTAGTTTGAGACTTTTTCATAAATTGGACTTAAATTTTAGGACTTTTCTGGAGATTTGCCTTATGTGCTTGGATATTAAAAATATGAGTAATAACGGTTATGATCAACTAACTATTTTGAAAAAAAGAAAGGAAATAATTAATTTAGACATGACAAAACATGACACTACATGACATTTCGATACGAAATTAGCGGGTTTGCGTAAAAAACTTGACACGTTTAAATAAACGGGTTGACACAATACGACAACGAAAATTAAACGGGTTGAGTTAGGGTCAAGTAGATGTGGAGCTAAATGTTTCATTAGGGGTCCCGAGCCACTACTTCGTTTCAGCTCGTCAATGCAATTTTTTTCTATAAAGGTGTAACGACTATATAAATAAGTGCAACTACTATTTTATTGGTGTCATTACTACTGAAAGATCTTGCCTTCACCACTAAGATTAAGACTTTCAACTTGAAGATGACCCATTTAATTATACTTTTTATAAATTCCATATTTTTATAAATATATTATATATTATTGGTTTGTAGTAGACCAAACTCAAGAATTAAAATCAAAACTTTCAAGGTTAATCTCTTAAACCTTGAATGAACAACAACAATGGAGGCTGATAACAAATTTCAGTCAAGTCTGGATAAAAATCAGTTAAGTCTTGAATAATGAAAAACAATCAATTAAGTATTCGGTGCAATGTATTAAAAAAAAGTAAAGAGAATGAACAATAGAATGATGGATGGGAGAATGACATATGTGAATCTTGATTGATAAAAGGCACACAGACTACATGGTCGATACTCCTATTTATATTACTTAGGAGCACAATGGACAAAAGAGACAATAAAGTAAAATACGAACTACGGATCAACCGCCTGACAACGCATTGCGGTTGATCTTGTCTCCTACAATTATTACATTGATCAAGACAAAAAGGAACAAGGCAAAATAGTACTAGTCTTCAATTCTATAGACAATCTCTAAACTTCGGAAGCACAACAATCTCATAATCTTCATTACTTTGGATAGCCCACATTCACGAATAACAATAATCTCAAATACCTTAAATGATTACTTTCTTGAACTAACAATCTTCTCCTAAGTGATCTTTGGCTATCCAACTCTTTAGTTAGGCAACTTCATTAAAAAAAACAGATATGCTTTCGTATCCATTCTTAGACTTCGATCCACCAGGAGATTTGTTCAACAAACTCTCGTTTTATATGTTCAGGAGTGTGGGACTTGGTAGTTCTTGAGATAAATCTTTTTAGGATGTGAGAATGCACTATGTGTTTTTGTCTCACTTGAAAGAACTCCTTTTATCCGAGTCTTTCTTCTTATAAACATAACCAAGCTCTGGATTTGCGATAGGGCCAACATTGAGAAGTTCAATCCCTTCTAAATCATCATTCCGAGGAGACAAAATTACAAGAATGGTCCCTGTGGTATGTCAAAACTAGCATGTTTGGTCCAAAATGGGTTTGGCTCGCAAGGATGGTCCAAAAGTTTGATTTTCTTGCGAGTTTGGTCTGTTTCATAATTGGAAGTGTGTAAAATGACCTATTTTCCCTCTCTATTTTGTTTTCCCTTTTCTTTTTATTAATTTTAATATTTTATGCTTCATAATTAAACAAAAAAGAAAAGAAATACAACCCTACCCCATCCAACTCCCTTTCTATGCTAGTATTGACATACCACAGGGACCATTCTTGCAATTTTGTCTTCCGAGGAGGAAGAAAGTTTTTGTTTTGAACAAGGGGGCCAGCTCTACGTCGGTACAAGCAAAATCAACAATATAGTCTTATATATACTTTATGGTTGTTTGATATGCACCTATGGTGAGATTGGAATCACGCTTCTGTTGAAAATTAGCTACAAGAACTAGCATATCGTTAGGATTGATCATTGGAAAGTTTGCATCTGAGATCTTTAGCTTCTTCCGAGTGTTATGATAGATGTAATAATAATGGAGTTTACATTTCAAATTTGTTCAACACTTTAAATCCACAACCTTTAATCTTTGAAATTTTCCTCTTCGACCACGCCTCTTTGATAGGTAGAGCATTGAAGACATAGAACATCTTAAGACAAGCCCTTTTAGTTCAGATTTGAATATCCATGTCATCAAATGGATGGAGGCTAAGGAACTTCTTATAAAATCTTCCATGTGGTGACAGTGGAAGATCAAGTTGTTCGGCATCTGAAGTTGGAATTGCATATCTCACAAAAAGAACATATTGGAAGTCGTAGAGATGTGCACCAGGATAAATGGAGATATGATCTTGAGTGGATTCATATTATCCTTAATGGATTGAAGAATATGACTTTCCTTAATTGCCCGATCTATATGTTCTCGAGACTAGTCCTTAGTCTGTTGCAACGACTTTATTGGACTGAATCAACCATTTTTTCTTTGCCGCGGTCCTTCATAAGAACTCCTGAAGTAGATGTTTCAATTATTTTTTGAGCGTTAGGAGTCACGATAACCTCAAAAATTGGTATGACCAATTCCGGAGGAGGCAACCCATCGCATGTCTGTATTGTAATCCTTCATCGATTTTCTTAATTCGAGGAGTAGGAATTGGAAGAGGTTTTGGATGAGTAGCTCGGAATGCATCAAACTTGACCCGTGTTTTCACTTTGGTGATATCTATGATTTGCTTCAAAGAATCAACAAAAGTGGATGGCCATGTAACCCATTTGGCTTTTTTTTTCTTCGAAAACAATCTTTCCGAGAGAAGGTTGTTTTCGTTCGCTTGGGGCCGCAAGTTGATCTTGCATCAATACATCTTCCTCTTCATACGTTTAATCTCATAGCTTAAATTCCGAGTTCCACTTCCATCCTTCTCCACCTTTTGCAGCGGAAGGTCCAACTTTCAGTAAAAGCTCCAATTTCTCCTTAAGATCACCAAATTTCTCAAACACCTTCTGATTACTCATATTGAAAATCTTAGTGAGATTGTCATAGGAATTTTCCTTCGGTGCCTGAGCTTTAAGGGTTTCCAAGACGTCTTCAAATATCCTATGAACCTCATTGAATTTATAATTCGGTATGTCCACAAAGTGTTGGGCAAACCGAATCACTTAAATCAATACTTGTTACATGATGAGGTTCATTCCGCCCTTCGCTTGAATCTTTCTTTCCAACCTTTGAATTTTATTTTCATGTCAAACATGGGTCTACTGAATGAGTTCATTAGTGTCTTTGAGAAGTTCATCATGAACTATATGCATCTTCTAAAGTGTTTCCTCATGATGCTTTATGAGCTCGTAATAGCGTTGCTCAGATTCTTCCATTGTATGCTTTAAGCATAGGGGGATGAGGGTATTGAGCTGTTTTTCTCGGTCGAGAATGGAAGGAGTGATATACTTGAACTCGAAATTGAATTTGATAACTAAATCAATTTTATAGTCAAGAGCTCTGACCTGGGCATCAACTAAATCAACTTTAGAATCGAACTTCTCAACATTGTCTTTCATCTCTAGAAGATAAAATAGGTCGACAACAAGCTCTTCCGAGGATCAAGTGTCCGAACTAGATCCTTCAATGGAATCATTATTAGGACTATCATCACAACCATCACAATTATTACCACCATCATTAATGTCCATCTCGTCAGACGATGATTGTAAGTCGGACACAACCTAAGGTTGTGAAGATGAAGGTTGTAGGAATTTGATCGAATCAAGTGGCTTTGGAACACTAGTGATTGCCGTATCATCATCTGTAAACATTATCTCCATACATAAACTATCTTCTTCATCGATTGGTGGATCCTCTGAAACTGTTAGGGTGTAAAGTTATACATGGATTGACTTGAGAAGACCGACTTGCATATGAGATTGAAGCCTTGTGACATGAGAGAGAAAGAGAGACTTGTTAGCACCTCTATATATAGTGGGTTGCATACCCCTAGTAGAGTGTACTTGAGAGATGTAGTTCATTGTGATTAGTGATTGGGATATTTATGTAGAATTAGATCTAGGTCCCTTTTTGTACTCATTACTATGATCGAATACATCTTGTAGCACCCAAATCACCATGTTAATTGTGTTCTTACATTTCCGCATGTCAAATCAAATACTCATAATTTACTACATTTGGTATCAGAGTGGGTCTTTGAAGATCATGGCGATTTTTGAAGAAATGGTTCTCGATTTGGCAACATAAAACACAAAGTGAACAATTTTTGGCGAGTCTCTCAATGATCTCTCAGAATCTCTCGGTTTCATTTCTTGGATCTATTTGCTTTTCATTCTAAATTTTGATGATCCAATTATATTTTAATCTAGCCCAAATTCGACTTGCTATTATTCATTTGATCCAAAAATCCTAAAGTTTTTTGATATTATATTGTTCATTGGAATTTAATTCGAAATCCAAATCCTATGATATTCACTGGATTCAAATATTTGAGCCCGAAAAATCGATCATATACTATTCATTTAAGCCCAAAAGCGTCGTTTTACATTTTTGAAGTAAAATCATGTGATCATTTACTGTTCATGATCAATTATCGATTAAACCGATCCACAATTTTTTCATCATACAAGTCTTCTTTATTCATTCAAGTCGGTTTCAAAATTGATATTGATTTCATTGATGATTTGGTTTGGAGTCGAAATTACTTTCGACGGTATAGTCATAATTGACTGTGAGTATTTGGAGTCAAAATTATTTTTGACTGGTATAGACAAAATTGTTAATCGAAACCACTTTGGGGTCAAATGGGTTGATTGAAGTCGAACGCACATGTGCTAGAGTCGAATTCGACTATGACTGATATATATGAGTTGTTCAATTCGATGAAGTATTCAAAGATTAAATTCGAATCGAATTTAAAGGAGATGGGATCAAAAGAGAATTAATTTGGGATCAAAATGAAAGGTAGGAGTTCGACTTGTATGGTGTTGATCTAGACTTGTTCGAGTCGAAATCTTCTTAGACTGTTGATCGTTATGATTGTTCGCATCTGGTATTGAGTTGGGGTCGAACAAGCATCGCTTGGGGTCGAACGTGTTTTAATTGAAGTTAAAGTCAAATTTGAATGGTGATGTTCTTCATTTGCATGGAAATCGAATTAGGGGAAGAAAATAATAATTTTTCGAATCCTCACACTTTCATCATATTGTCAGTTTCTACCCTATTTCGAATTGGAGTCAAATTCTGTGAAGTGGAAGATTTTTCAAATCCAGTCCCTACAGCTGATGCCAGTTGTAACTTTATGCCCAGTTTTTGGGGTAAAGTTTCACATTTGAAGCTGTTTTGGCACAACGGGTCCCTGCGTATTTTCAAAATTGACATTTATTACACCAGATTTTCATTTTTGAGTCAAAGGCGGTCCGGGAAGTGAATAATTCGAAAGTTTGTGTTATTTTTTGGATTTTATAGGATTTGTGCAAAACTTTTATGCCATGTGTCAAGGGGGAGGATTGTATTGCATATTCCACATTAAGCACTTTCTCATTCCCATATGGGTTTTATAATCATTTTTCGATTATAAAAAGGGGGAGAGATTTGAATATGAGAATTCAAAAGTTTTGAATTTTTCATATTAGGCGAATTTGAAGACCAATGTGACCTTGAGAAAGAGAAGTTTATGAAGTGTTTCGATTTGGAAATTCTGAAGTGATTTGGGTTTTTCCCGATTCATGAAGGGTTTGGACATAATGAAGATTTTTGGGGTGTGTTTTTATGCTCAAATTTAGGTAAATGATTTGTGGAGATTTGGATACTCCAACTTACCTTTTGATGCTCGGATTGTAATGTCTCACACTCTAAAACCCAGATTGGAAGGGCTTTCGGTTTTTTTCACCCCGTTTTGTGGTCTTGCAGCTATTTAAATAAATAACAATATAAAATTATATATATATATATATATATATATATATATATATATATAATAAGACTTTTTTAGAAGAAAGATTCTATATATGTCCAATCCCCAGTGGAATCATTGAAGAATTGAAGATTTGATGCTCATTTCTACATTTGTCACGCTTGAGGTTTTGTTCGTGAAGTTTCTCTTTTTGGAAGATTGAAGTTGAGGCATCCATTCCTAACTTTGAGGGGGAGAATGTTAGGGTGAAAAGTTATACATGGATTGACTTTTTAATAGATTGAATTGAGAAGACCCACTTGAATATGTGATTGAAACCTTGTGACACGAGAGTGAGTGTGAAAGAGAGAGAGAGAGAGAGAGAGAGAGAGAGAGACTTGTTAGCACCTCTATATATAGTGGGTTGCATACCACTAGTAGAGTGTGCTTGAGAGATGTAGTTCATTGTGATTAGTGATTGGGATATTTATGTAGAACCAGATCTAGGTTCCTTTTTGTAATAATTACTATGATCGAATACATATTTTAGCACCCAAATCACTATGTTCATTGTGTTCTTACAATTTCGCATGTCAAATCAAATGCTTATAATTCACTACAAAAATTGCGGTTGGTTTAGGCACATCTCCTTGAGGCTTTCCTGCATCATGAGGTGGATCGTCCTAAATAGGTTATTGGTCATGAATGTCACCTTTAGCTTTAGATTTCCGAGGAGGCTCATCTTAAATAGGAGTTTTTTCGGGATCATGCAAGGGCTTGGGAACATCATCAACAATGTTTGTAAGAGGAGGCTCATATCAGAAAGAGGTTGCAGACACATCTACACTCTCTATCTTGACATCGCCATTCGAGTGATCATCCAAAGGCTTGGGAACATCATCGGAGATCTGAACTGTGAACTTGTGGTTTGCGTCATCAAGAATGGAGTCAACATCACTTCTTAGAAATTTGTAGTCTCTCCAAAATTTTACAGATGCACAATGCGTTTTTCAAAGAAAGAAATTGGTGATATTTTCCACAGACTTTATAGGATAGAGAGATTGAAGTCTATTAACAAAAGAATCCCAGGAAACATTAGTATTACCCGAACGTCCTTATTCGTGATAGATATTGGTTCGGTTGAGGTACCAAAGTGGGATGGATTGCCCCAAATTTAGTTTGATAAGGATTTCCGACAGAGGCAAAAAATCGCACTTGTGAAGAAGGAAATTGTTTGATAACGAATCAAGAGTGTGTTCTAGGGGCTGCAAGGAGCTATTTTCAATACCAACACCACCTTGTTTGGAGGGTGGGGGTAGATCATGTGATGACTCCCCATGTGTGTGTATGTTATGATGAGACTCCGGAGGGTACTTCAAATGAATGGATGGGGGGGGGGGGGTAGGTTGAGACCTAGAGTCTAGTTGGACACCGATCTATGGTTCCTTTTGCGAGGAACCACCGATTTTGGATCTCTTTTTGGCCTTAAATTTGGAAGGATAATGATGTTGTTTCTTGGCATTCATATTGATTTTTCTACTTGATGGTTTCAGTTTCTTCAATTTCGAGGGAAGAACATTCGAGGTTGAGGAAGGAATTAGTGGTTAACTAATTCCAAAACCTTGATATGTTGTGACTTCAACATAGAATCAAGAGGAAGAGCATCCAACATATGTTGAGGCAGACGTTGAATGGGTCCAAATGATGTCTGATTTAGAAGTCTATAAGATTTAACAATTTTAAAATTACAGTATACCTCAGGAGGATCCATTTGAAGAGGAAATGGTTCCCGCCATTATCTGTATATTTGTTGAAGAGTCAAGGCGTATAACCTTGTACAAGGAATCTCGTTGGATTTCCAACGAGTAGTGAAGTTCTGAAAATCACTCCACAATACTTCAGGAAGATCGATGGGATTGGCATTTCCTGTGAAGATGCTGTAAACGAGGTACTACCAGTCTTTTCTCATGGAGTATGAACCTCCATTTTTGCCAGAGAGACCTTTCATGGTGATGTGCATCAAGATGGTCCAAATTCCAAACACATAAGATTTCTTGAATTCTTTAGACTTCTATTCCCCTTTAAATCCAATTTGGGTTAACAAATCTTGAAATTCTTCAATAGAAGGTTCAATAACTGTAAAACCTTCAAGACTAGGGGTACTCCAAATTCCTTAAGGAAAAATTCCTTTGTGACATGAAGAATCTTATCATTTGTGAGATAAGTTTCAATAACACCTCCTTTAAATTTCACACGTTCAAAGGCCTTGAGCAATAGTTGAAGAGGAAATTTAGGTTTTGGTTCTTTGGAAAGTGGAACAGAAATTAGGTGACGAGAGAGGAATTCGATCATGACTTAAATTGATTCATCATATTCCATGGGATTCATTGAAAATAGTTAAGTGGTATCCCTAAGAATCGACTAAGTTGAGGAGGATTTTGCAGATCCCTTAAAGGTTTTCTTCGAATTCGATGGATACTTGGCAATTTTGGATGCCATTGATGTGATTGAAGCTTTTAGAGAAGAAAGGAGTACATTAAGAAAATTCCAGTGCTTGAAGGAGATTTTGAGAGCATAAAGAGGGAACAATTGGATACAAAATCCTTTTATAGTGAGGGTTTGTTTCGAGTCGGGTCGAAAAAAGCAATAATGACACCCAAACAAAAACGGGTCGCATTGAATATGAGGTACTTAATTACCCACCCTAGCTGACGGTTAACACAAAGTGATGTGACATTTTTTGTTTAAAAAGGGTATAATTGTCCTTTAAATTCAGAGAACACATTGTCATTTATTAATGTATGTTCCATAAAGAATTTTTATGAGGATTAAAAAGATAATCATATAACCATTAGATAAAAGTTTTGGATGTTTCAATAACTGGATTAAATGATAATATTAAAATCGTAATTTATTAATTTATTTGAAGAGGTGACATTTCCAAAAAAGATTTTAAGACGACATAAGATACATTAGAGAGGTAAAATGACTTCTAATACTTGATATTGATCCGAGAAACAACATAATTTCTTGAATAGATATCATAGGTATAGTGAAGAACAAAGATCTTAGAGGTCAGAAAGTTATAATCAAAGAGACATGAAAGGTCTCGTAGTGTGAAGGGTTGGATATCAAAACGATATGGAAGCGAGATAGTCATTTCATTACCATCTCGGATTTGAAATCCAAGGCTGATTTAACAAGGATTTCACTCGTAAAGCAACATCTCGAAATATGCCTTTCATGATCATCAAATTTTAGAAAATGACATACTACAAACAAGTTCCTCCCGAAAGACTTAAACTAGAGGAAAGGTTAGATAAACAAGACTAAAAAACAATCCTTATTTTCCAAGATGAAATATTTCTACTAGAAAATATTTTAGAGCTCGGATTTATTTGACTTTTCGATGAAAGCATCAGAGAGTACAAATTTCCTTGAAAAGCTGAGGACCAGGAAGCATCATTCCTATTTAGAAAACCATTGAATTTGGTTTTGTCTAAATTCTTAGTAAAGATATCAACGATTTCATCGTCATATGGAACAAAAATGAGCTTGATGTTTCTGTTAAGAACATGGTCTATAATAAAATGGTACCGGATATCGATATGCTTCATCATGGAGTGGTGAATTGGATTGTGAGAAATCGCAATGACACTTGTTGAGTCGTAATAGATCGAAATTTGCTTAAACCGATAACCATAATCTAATAGTTGTGATTTTATCTAGAGAAGTTGAGATGTATAGCTTGCATTAGCAATATATCTTGCTTTGGATGTAGACAAGGCAATGTAGTTCTGCTTCTTTGAAGACCAACTAACCAATATTCCTTCGAGAATCACGAATCCTCCAGAAGTACTCTTTCTATCAAGCTGGAGACCACCATAGTTTGAGACGGAATAAGCTTGCAGAGATAAAACATTTTCGTCTAGGTACCAAATTCTGAGGCTCTTGGTTTCTTTGAGATATTGGAAAATTTGTTTGATCGTGAGAAGATGCGACATCTTTGGAGCAACTTGGAACTGAGCATACAACCATGTGAAAAGCATTATGTATGTTCGACAAGCTGTAATATAAATGAGTGATCCTATCATGCCTCGATACTTTTTCTGATCAACAGATTCACCAGATGGGTCGGCAAAAATTTTGTGTTAGAAACCCATTGGAACCTTTGCAGAGGCACAAGTATCCATGGAGTATTTGTAACACCCATAAAACTCACAAGAAATTTAAACTTTTTAAAAACAAACCAAATTCAAAAATTGTTTATAATCATAGTTTTCGAAACATTTTCAACATCAGAGTCTCCCAAAATCATAAGTCAAAACATGAGGATGTGTATGGTTACGCCTTCGCCTTCCCGCGGTCATCTGAAGTACCTGGAACATAACCCAAAATTGTAAGCCAACACTTAGTGAGATCCCCCAAAGTACCAACACACAAACAAATAACATATACAATAACACCATGTCGGGTCCAATCAACCATCGGGTTGAAATACCCCCAGGCCCATCAACCATCGGGTTGGAATTCCAATACATTATGGGTCCAGTCAACCATTGGGTTGGAATACCCTAGACCCCTCAACCATCGGGTTGAAATGCCAATCTACAATAGGTACTGTCATCCTCGGGATGGAATACCCCCGGGCTTATTCAACCATCGGGTTAGAATGCCCCCGGCCTATTAGCTCACGCATAAAGCAATAAAGCCTTAACCACCAACCAAATATGTGCACATATACATAACAGATGAACATATAATCAGCCAACAGACGAACATGCAGATCTACTAATCACTAAGCTTAACAACATCCTATATACCAGAATACCGATCTAACATATCACCACAGCTCGATAACATAATGACACATAACAAGATATCAAATCCAAAGGGCCGACCTTGGTGCCTTCGACCCGGAAGTATAGTGAGGAAAACTCACCTCACAAACTGGACAAATCTGATGAGGTCCCGAATCCGAATCTCAACTCTCTAAACAACACCTATTCCAACCAAATGACCATTCTCCATCAAAATCCCAAAATACCCAAAATACCCTTAAAGTCAAACTAGGTCAAAGTCAAAGTCCTCTATTCAAACCAACTAAGTCAACTGAGTCAATCCAGCCGATTCAACCCAACCGAATTGACCCACTGCGAGTACGTGGGGCGTACTCCAAAGGTACACTGGGTGTACTCCGTCCTCACATGTTGACCACCATCGGGGTGGTTGACCTCGTACGCAGGACGTACTCTGAGTACACGGGGCGTACACCCCGAAGTTCAAAAATCCATTAAGAGCTTAATAGCTAAAGCTCTTACGTCCATAATTCAGATCCATGGATAAAATACTCTAGGGAGTCATAAAGTCTCCAAATATATGACTTAGCATGTCCAATAAGTGCTTAACTCAAGGTCTTATTCCAGTAAGACCTTCTAAATGATGCATGAAGAATAACTAACCATTTGGAACCCATTTTTATGACTTAAGATCCCTCATAGGGCCTGAAAGGACAACTTAAAGGTCAAGTACATGCCATGTTCAAGATCTAACATTTTGGGACCAAAAAGCTTCATTAAGACATCCAAATCTAGATCTATATGCTAGAGGAATAAAGTTTCAAGCTTTATACCTTTGGAAGGTTCCAAATAATGTAGAAATCCCCGATCCAAGTGCTTCACTCCTTCAAGATGAGCTTGCTTTATTTCTTCTTCTTCTAAGGCACCAAAATACACACTCCAAGCTTGGAAAGGACTTCTCAAGGTGAAACTAGGGCACACCCTCGTACGCTCAGTGTACACACATATGCATGGCGTACTCCCCAAGGCCAATTTACAAAAATGCCACTAGGGCTCCTTTTGCACACTTTATTGAACTTAGGGACCAAAATGCAACATAATTAAATTATAGGGTTAATATTAGAAGTACCTCGCCGTCGGGATGTTACAGTATTTATTCAAGAGCTTGGAAACATATTTCTCTTTATGAATTAATATACCTTGGTTGGTTTATTTCACTTGTAATCTGAGAAAAAAAGCTTATATATCGATTCATACTCATCTGAGATTTTCTCACCATCAACTTGGCAAAGTATTGAACCATTATTGGATCGGTCGACCCAAAGATAATCTCATCCACTTATATTTGAACCAGAATCAAATGCTTCTCATTTGACATTCTGAACAAATTTGGATCTAGGATTCCACGATGAAAATCTGAACGATTGAGAAAACAAGTTAGAGTATCATAACAGTCCGGAGGCACCTATTTAAGACCATGCATATCATTTTGAAGTTTATAACATCAATTAGCGAAAGAAATACTGAGAAACCCAAGTGGTTGTTGAAGATAAACTTCTTCTTTAAGTTCTCCATTCACAATGGCATTTTTGAAGTCCATCTAATAGACATTGATGGCCTTGTAAGAAACATTGGCAAGGAAGATGAGAATGGATTCAGTTCGAGCAATATGAACAAATGTTTCATCATAATCCAAACTTTCAATCCGAGTCAATCCTTTAGCCACAAGCCTATATTTTTTTGTGTATGATTACCTCAGTGGCATCCAACTTGTTTTGGAAAACCCATATTTTACCAACCACATGATGATCAGAGGGAGGAGAAACTAAAGTCCAAACTTTATTTCATTTGAACTTTGCTAGTTTCTCTTAAATGACAGTTATCTAATCAGAATGATGCAAAGACTCCTTGATGGACTTTGGTTTAAAAAAGAGATAAAAGCAATGTAATGACATTCATTTTAAATATCAATAGTGGATCTTGTTTGCACTCATGCATCTGGATTTCCAATGACCTGATTAGGGGATGATCCTTTGTCCAGATGTGAAGTCTTGGAAGATTTTCAACAATAGATGATACGACATCAATACAAGATTGTGTTGCTACCCCCTAAATTCCTTGAACTATCGGATGATGCTCCCCCTGAACTTCTGAACCAGATATCTCTACATCATTGTTCGGAAAATCGATAAAGTTCAGGTCATCATCATTTTTTTTCGGAAAGGGATCAACATCTATAAATTAATTTGGATTACTTTGGTTACTATTATCCCCCTCAACTTGAGAAGGGTACACTTTTGAGTCAAATGGTTGAATGGAGGGTGGTGGTCCAAAAATATTGTGAGATTTTGATAAACTTGGAGTTTGACGAATCTCAGAATTTGAAGCAGTTTCTGAAACATCAGACAGAGTTTCAAAGTCTAATTCATAGATGATTTTTCGAATAGGAGAACTAGCAGGTGGAGCATCCGACTCCATAATGTGTGTGGTAACATGAACTAGTTCTGATTGACGATTGAAGTTATCATCAAAACTAATGTTGAAACTTTCTTCTATTAGATTTTGATGAATTACTTAGGAAGATTGCTTTATCGGCTTTTGGTTGAAATTTAGACAGTTGGTCTCTGTTGTTCTTAATGTGAAATCGTCTAATTTTCAGAACCAAAAAGAACTTTCTTTACTCTTTAAAAAAATCATGATAGTTCATTTGCGAAAAATCCCAATACACAAAATCTTTTTGAGAACAAATATTGTCTCAAATAAAATCCAAAGGATGTCATAATCAATACAGATACATAAGTTACAGCATAAAGACCTAATGGTCCTGAACACCAATGCATGCTATCTCTTAATCACTCAACATCCTAATCAAGTTCCAATGGCTTAAGTCTTGATACATGTGATACATACAAATTGAATGGGATAGGATGGGAAACCTGGTGAGAGTGAGATACATAAGGATTTCAATCCCACAATGTTATAATATATATATATATATATATATATATATATATATATATATATATATATATATATATATCTTAATCATGTATAACCAACTGTTACCAAACAATGTATAGATATATTTCCGACTTCGATATCTATGAAACATCATAGATATACATTCCTTACAGATCCCAGTCCATGATTATTAGGAAGATAAATCGTTTAAAAGAAAGGGCTTGAATACACCGATATGGGCTTCCTTGGCTGGTGAAATTTTATAAAGGCACTCATGCCATCAGAGTATTTGATAAATATGGTATCCCATTACATCTACGTCTATGGGTTATGAACTCACACTAACAACGTAGTTCACAAGACTGTCTAGAATGATCAAGTGTTGTCATCTTACTCTGGGAGATAACCATGCATACCGTTATAGTTCCCTGATCTGGAATCCAAAAAGGAATACTATTTGTACTTCGGTATGTATTTCATACCATCGAAACCTGAAAGTGTCACGGAACAGAACTCTACTCTCCATTCCTAACTTACATACATTCTCTGAATGAGACTACCCAATATCAAACTTAATTAGGCTTCCAATACCATCTCTGTTTAAGCAACACTATCCTAATTCAGTGTATATATTTAACACAGAGTATTTAGGTATTAATATACTTTTTATCCTTCTTTCTAATAATACCTCTTCTTCTTATTATTATCATGTAGTATATATATATATATATATATATATATATATATATATATATATATATATATATATATATAGAACCATATTTGGTTTGCATATCGTATATCATCAAATACATTTCTAACACATATTCCATGCAACAAACATATAGCTTACTAGGGGTGTAAGCAAAAGGAGCCAACTCGCGAGAAACTCGAGATCAACTCTGAAAATACTTGAAATCGACTCGAATTTAATCGAGTTGAGATTGAGCTCGCTACTCGAGTACCTTCTCGAGCTGAGCTTGAGTACTAGAATACTCGGCTCGTAAAGCTCGCGAGCTTAATCTTGCTTAGTGTAATTTACATATATGCCATTTCTGTAATTGATTAATTGTTCATTATTAACTTTTAAAAAAAACTATAATAAAAAACGTCCCCACCTAATATGTCTATTTGAATCCATCGGTCCATCTCAATTCCCAAACCCAAAAAAACCCTTCATCCTTTATTCCATATTTCCCTCGTCTGCTTATCCTTTTGTTCCTTCGTAAATCGTCACTCGCCAGTTGCATCACCTCCACACACCGGCTGTCGCTGCAATTTCCCTACTCATTGTCACCACTCTTCCATCCCTAATCGTTGGCCTCTACTTCCGATGGTTGTTAAGTGAGAACAATGCATACAGTTGAAGTTGTAAGTCCATATTTCTTCCTATATACACCTTGGCATATTCTTAAGGCTTCAATCCTACTTACCTATAATATAACCAAGGACAAAAGTATTATCATATAGTTATTATTCAGTTTCTTCATCACAACCAAGTGACACACTTAAGAGAACTAAATATCATATCCAGAGAACGGGTACATGAAACTCAATCCTCTCTGTCTGGCATGACGAATACGCTTACAACTAAATACTTTAGAGCATAACACATTACCTAAGACCCTCCACCATATACTAGCAACTTGTACAACGACTAGCATTTGAGACCATGCAGTCGACTACTACACCTTCTTATTACCCGTGTGACACCATAAACTTTCCACATACGACAAAATAGTTCATGCAGTTAACAATACTCATTAATTATCAACATGGAAATTTTATATGAACAAATTGAAACAACATATGATGTAAATCAAGATTTTTTTTATGCAAGCAACCATATAATTCGCATGAAACTCACATGATAGATCTCGATTTAGTGAAATGCCTTTCTACTAACCAAAATTCCTACAAGTCCCAAAAATCTCTAAAGAAATATCCAAAAACTTTAGGAGTACATTGCCCAAAGTGTCTTATGACGTTGATGAATTTCCCGTATATCTAATTCGACCCCATATATCTAATTCGACCAACCCCTTTTTTATAATTAATCCATATAGTTCTCTCAAACGATTTCTTTTACTTTAAACTCTTCATGATTTACTTCATTAATAAAGTAGACATAGCTCTTAAATAATAATTTTGATACGTTACAAAGAGATTTAATCAAACCATAAAGTATACAAAATTAAGTTATAGTGCAAACCCCAATTCTCTTAATGTAATCGGTTTTGATTAAAACATATTACCGAATCATATATGACTAATAAGTAGTAAACTATTTTTGGTGGTTATAAAATTATAATATAAAAAGCGAGAGATTCGTAATTTCGAACTAATAAAAACCATTTGAAGTTTAATTTTTCCAGTTGTGTGTTAAGGCAACAACAATTTGTTTTTTAAGTTGAATTTTGACGATTATATTAATAAAAGTAAAAGACTGTTATATTTGTTGGTATATGATAATCACACAGGGTCGGTACACTGACTAACTAAATTTACACATAGAAAACGTACATAAAAATAAACATGAAAGCGTAACAAAACTAAAATTTATTTCGACACATACATACAAATATGTAAGTAAGATTTCTTATTTTATAGTTATCAAACGGAAGTTAAAATAATAAAAAATTTAAGACACAAACATGAAAATGTAATAAAATTACTTCGAAACATAGAGAATCTTGAATTTATATAAATATGAATATAAAAAAAAGTAATTATTTTTTTTAAAAAAATAACAAACGAAAGTTTTAAATTTATGTCAAAACTTTGACAACCTCGAAATATAACAATACATACATAAAAGTAAGTATTTAAAAAATTTGTTTTCTTAAAGTTAATGAATAAAAATTATTAGAGAAAATCAAATTATATATATATTAAAGAGAATAAACAGAATGTTTACAAAATAAAAATAAAGAAAGTGTTATTTTATAAAGTTTAAACTTGAAGGGATAAAATTGACATTATAAAAACAGAAAGAGAAAAATACTCTTTTGTAAAATATTTTAAAGTAAAATGTTAAATTTATAATTTTAAAACTGGAAAACGTTAATGATAATTGGATTATGGGATACTTTGCTAAGAGATGTAATATTAATACTATTTTTATAATTTTCTTCGCAACACGTATTGTGGGCTTTAGCCCATTCCCTGATTCAATTTCGCTTACTCGAACCATATGAATCATTGGAGTATTGGAGTTCAGTCTTGTACCAGATCCAAACAAATACTTGGGTAACCCAAATTCAGCCATGGTTTTAGGGTCGTGTATGTTGCGGTTTGATTTAGTTGGTTAAAATCGAACCATAATTATTACAATTGATTAATGTATTTTGATATCTATTGGTTAGCGGTTAATGATGATTTTGGATAACTGTTTAAATTGGTTAATTGTTATAATTAATGATTAATATCAGTTAACTATAATGGTCTAAAATGACATAGGAATAAAAATATTTTTCAATAAAAATTGAAAAAACATAAACTCTATTGCTGTAGCAAATGAATGATTGTGTATATATAATGGTATTGATAGACTAAGTTATTCTATCTAAATCCAAATAATTACATTTTAAATTTTCAATTTTTAATATAACTGCATACCATATATTTAATATTATATTATATTAAAAATATATAGTAATGTTATTGGATTCGGTTCGGTTTATAGTGATTCAGTTTTTGATGAAAACAATAACCAAACCATATGTATTCAGTTAATCAAAATTAGAAACCACACTATATTTTTAAGTAATGGTTCGACTATATCGGTTAATTTGGTTATAGTTCGGTTTTTTAGTTAATATACTCACCCTTCATGGTTCTGTCATTATTTTTTAAGATTCTAAATTTCATTAAGGGATAATATGAGTGACCTTTTAGTTTAAAAGGCACCCAAAAATTTCTAGAAAAGTTTGTTGGGACTTTGCGACATTATTCCTTTGATTAAGAACCATATTTGATAAATTGTAACTTTGACAAACCTTTCCTCCATCTCCGAAAAATTTCTAGAAAAGTAGAGTCAAAATTTAAATTCGAACTGTGCTTTATAAATTTTAAAACCCATCAATCAGTTATTTTATGTCGAATTGGCTACTAGAAATTAACCCTAACATAAAGCACAATGTATAATATCAATAAGATTTTTTGATTTATGTTTAACGCAATGACTCTGTGACATCCTCCATTTTTCAGAACCAATTAAAACATTTTTCTTTATGCTTTAATATTTGAGATGCGGAAATTCCCAGTAAAACAATTTTTTTGAGATAAAAAAATTTATTTCGTTTATTTAAAACCATGAGGATGCCATAGTTCATATCAAAACATACATCACAACGTAAATATTAAAAGGTCCTGAAACTACTTATTACACGCACATCTCTTTATTCTACTCAACATCCTAACTAGACTTTGACAGCCTTACATCCGCTACCTATGATGCATAAAAAGAGTGGGTCAGGTTTGGGAAAACCTGGTGAGATGCATAGAGTTTTCAAGCCCATAATAATTTAATGATAATAAACAATATCATTCCTGCAAGCAACTTTATCTAGATAATATAAAATCTGACATAAGACCAACTAACCAACCCAACTAATCCTCACATATCATAAACCATCGATTATCTGGAGGAATCACCCAACCTAATGAATTGCTTGAGCAATTGTTTGACAACACAACTAGGGGAGTCCATGGCCAGTGTAAGTCATATAAGGTGACTAATATTCAGAGATTTGATAAATATGGTATCCTATTTTATCTAAGTTCATGGGTTATAAGTCCATGCTAGCAACACAATTCACTAGACAACCTAAAATAGTCAAGAGTTGTCATCTACTTTGGTCGATGACCCAGACATACTTGCCCGTTGTCTGATCTGGACCAACCATTTCTGGTCATCCAAGAATGATGAGAAACACTCTACTCTGATCTCACACACTCTACCCCAATCATGAGACCTATTCGATGTCAACCTTAAATTGGACTAAGCAACCTTTACAAGTCTTATTTTGTAACATCCATAAATTTTACACCAAATTTACATTTTTTCGATCATAATAAAAATCAAATAGTATTGTTTACAAAATGTTTTCAAATCAATATCCATCAGAGTGTCCCAAAATCATAACATAAGGATGAGGAGCGGTACAGTCACGCCTTCGCCTTTCCATGATCTCCTGAAGTACCTGAAACAATAAACTGAAAACTATAAGCCCGAGGGCTTAGTGAGCTACCCCCAAAATACCAATACTACACTGACAAAGCCATATCAGTAACAACCTATCAATCAATCAACATGCATACTGACCATCGGCCTGACTGGACCGCCCAACCGGGCCTACAGTCTATTTGAATCTATCCCGAGCCTTCGGCATGACTGGTCCGCCTCGTGGGCCTGCAGTTTCCCCGGACCGCTCATAGGGTATGTTGGCCTTCAGCCCAAAGCAGGACCACCTCAACCCAACCAACAAGCAAATAACCATGTGCGCATAACTATCATATACTGGCATATACAAACGTCAAACATATCTATCACACTGATCATCAATCATAGAATTCTCTCGTAACTAGAGTACCGACCTAGCAGGTCACTAACATGCTAATCCTTGCGGATCATAAGAGCATAACATACTGTCTACCCAGATTCTGATCTAACAGATCATAACCACATGCAGCATATCATAGCATTAACAACTAAAAGGGCCGACCTTGGTGCCCTAGACCCTATCGATATGGTGAGGATAACTCACCTTGCAAATGTCGACTCGGAAGATACACTCCAACCCTCGGATCACCCGACACCGACTCCACCACCTATGGTCATAGTACAATATACTCATAAGTCCTTAGCCTTATAAGGTACTCCATAACACACCAATCAACCCCTGGTGAAAGTCAAAATCCTCAGTCAAGGTCAACAGTCCATGTTGACCCCAACTCGCCGAGTACCCTCGGCTACTCGCCGAGTTCCTTGAAGTACAATCCAACTCACAGAGTCATCGTGGTGACTCGTCGAGTTCCTTCGATTCTCGTTCAAACTTTAAGGCCACCCGTCGAGTTCCCTCCTTGCAACTCAACGGATACCCACGCATAAATATCCAAGAGAAAACTCATATGACTCACCGAGTTGTTCTTCAACTCGTCGAGTCTTATGGTAATCTTCATCGGACTTGCCGAGTTGTTCATCCAACTCGTCGAGTTCACGGCCATCTTCATGTGACTCGTCGAGTCCATTCAGTCCTCTTTCCATACAGACTTGTTTTGAGCCATGCAGTGGCTCTAAATCACAAATCTAAGCTTCTAGGGCATGCTTATCACGTAAAGTTGCAAACTTTACGTGCGTGCATGGCTTTAAAGGCGCTAAATGCCAAATCTAAGATCTTAATGGGGCTTCATGCCCAAGAGGGACCTCAATCACGACCAAAACTGTAAATTTATGCTTCTAGGATCAAAGGAGGGTCCAGATCTGAAATTACAACTTCAGATCTAGCCCATAGCTCATCATACCAACTTGAAAATCCATAAAAAGCCCTAAAAACTCAACAAGAGGGAAAAAAGGGAAGTAAGGATGGCACTTTGTATCTCCAAAGGATGCTAGCTGAGGTAAATCCTGCTTCCCATGCCTTCCTTGCTTAAATTCCTTTGCACTCTTAGCTTTCTTCCTCCAAGATTCTCTTTCTAAGCTTCAAACACCACACAAAGGCACTCACACACGTATAAGGACTCTCAGGACTCTCTAGATCTGTAAAGAGACCCAAGGGAGGCTTAGGTCCCTTTAAATAGGGGTGCAAACCCTGGGATATAGGGTTTCCTCTGCCAGCTCCTACTCGTCGAGTCCCAATATGGACTCGTTGAGTAGGTCACTTAACACGCAATCCCATCCCGCTGCTTCTCGACGACTAGGTCAACCAACTCGTCGAGTAGAGCTTAAACCAATAAATCTTATTTAAGCAATACCTAAGAATCGGGGCGTTACATATTTTTAAATCTAAGGTAAGACTTATAACTAAGGGCAATCGATTTCTGCTATGGTTTCTAATCCAATAGTATTATCCTAATTACACAAATAGGATACAACACAAATAGTACATGCAATCATTTAATGTTTCATATAAATAATGCTTTTATTTTAGATTATGGTCTTAATAATAACTACACACTCACTTGACAAAGTGTCTGGTGATTGGTGAATCTAGTAGAGCTTCACCTTACACATTTCCAAAAGACCTAGACGTACATAACGGCTAGTCTTAGTCTAATTTCATGATTTGTGAACTATTATCCTAAGGGTTTAGATTCCTCAACATTCATAAGTTGTACTTCAAGATCTATATAAGGAATAACCATGTAAGATCATATCGGAGGTAGGGTCCGTTTGGTATACAAAGTATAATGTTTGGAAATCTCAATTTAAACACCTCACTAAATCAAGCCTAGTCATCACTCCTGTAAGTAGATCAATCAGTATAACAACTTGGAATCAATGATAAATCTTAATCACCGATTCATAATAACAACTGTGACTATAGTTAAAAGTTACACTTAACATAAACTAAGTGTTGCTTAACTTACAAGGATTTTTGATGAAAACCAGGATCTAAAAGGGTAGAATATTGACTCGGAATCTCATACTCGAAGGCTACTACTCAGATGAGTACTCAGGGATGTTGCAAGGCTTGGCCGCAAAACATAAACAAAGGAAAAAGGGGCTAAAACAGAGTAAAACTCAAGAGAATATCAACTGAAATGGTGTGAGAACGAAGGAGTGAATTAGCTGATATTTATAGGATGGTTTCTTGGGATGCACGCCGCACACCATAGTGTCATGCCGTGCACTATGATGAGGTGTCTCCTCAGGTCTGCTGAAACGTGGTATAAATTGGGTGGGGATGCGTGGCAGCTTCTAAAACCTTCTGTGCGTCACGCATGCACATGCCAAATTTTAGATTTTCAAAATTGCGTAACTTCTACATACGAACTTTGTTTTTGACTTTCTTTATATCCTCTAAAAGCCCTCGATGAGATCTGCAACTTTTATTTAGACTCCGTTGGATAAGTTTGATTTTATATTTTTCACAGGTGTCGACAGTTAAAGCTCGTATAAAAAGCATAACTTTCTCATCCGATGTCCCTTTTTGACAAACTTTATATCGTTGGACTCCTATTAACGAGATCTTCAAATATCGTTTAGATTATATTGGCTAAAAATCAACCGATTGAAAATTCGATTTCTGAGTTGTATATTGTTAGGCTGAATCTTAGAAAAGTCATAACTTCCTATTACGAAGTCAGGTTTAGACGTTTGCTATATGCACGCTCCCGGTTTAACGATTACTATGACTTTTGTTTAGATTAATTAGGTTAAAAAGTAATTTGTCAAAAATTACTTTTTGCGATTCACGGAGCCATGTCGGTTAATTTAAACGCGAAACTTCGAAGATGCATAACTTCCTCATATGAAATCGGATTTGAACGCTCCTTATATCCATGAAATCCTTATACGTATATTACAACTAGGTTAAGATTATTTATCCTAAGTAATCTTTTGTCATCAACGCATATTTTAATTTTATATATTTTATTATTAAATACTCATAATAATTTACACATAACATCCTATAAAACAAATAAGCATATATATATATATATATATATATATATATATATATATATATATATATATATATATATAATCCTTTCTTATTCATTCATATAAAGATTACAATAATTTACCAAAGTGATTATAGACTTTGACTAATCTAGCAGGAAACACGGGCGTTACAGAGTCATACCTTCAATAATAATAAGGACAAAATATCTACTCTTGTTTTCTTTATCTTTGGCTCTTTGCTGCCTTTATTCGCAACTGCTTTTCATGATGTAATTTTATAAGACCAATCTAATGAGCCAGTCATTTCCTTTTTATTATGTATGGCCTTTTGCAATCGGCACAACGAGAGGGGTCGTGGTCTACGTGGCCACCATCGTTGTTCGTGAATACTACCCTAAACCTTCATGGTGAGGCGTGGTTATTCTTGTTAGAGATGCAAAAAAGAGTGATAAAGGCCAATTGAGAGCTATTTGAACCTTCCCATATTTGACTTGCGTTGATTAGCAATTTGTCGACATTTTTTTGATTTTTTTTAAAACAACCATTTACCTATATAAATACCACAATAGACAACCTCATTTTTACACCATTCTTCTCTTTCTCTTTTAAAAATTTACACACACAACTTTCTTTACAACCAAAAATCATGGATCCCAATCAAAATACCCCCCCCCCCCCCCAAATTATCGAAACTGCAAACCCGATATTGTTTTTGCTTTAGATACAACTCCCCACCAATACCCGAACATGGAATCGCGTCAAGGGGGTTTTATGAATTTGTTCCAAATCGGTTCCCCTATCCAACAAACACAACTTTTCCAACAACAATCCCAAGCTTTCACGCCTGATCAACAACCCTATTAACAAAAATTTCAACCCGATTTCATATACCAACCTTTCCAACCACAACCTTCACAACCACCACTTTCATAACCCCCTCATTCACCGGACTTTGTATCGAAAACACAACCTTCACCATCACCCCAACCAAAAAAAAGAAAGGAAAAAAAACCCGTTCGAACCAATGCAACCGATAGGGTGTCATGGATAAAAGAGGAAGAAGAAAAGTTAGCAGAGGCATGGGTATAGAGATCCCAAGACCCAATGGAAGAAGATAGTCAAACCTTTAATTGTTTATGGGAGACAGTGTGAAACATATTATTTGAGTTAATGGTAAGTGAAAGTCAAAATCCCGATCAAATTAGCTCGAAGTGGTGCGATTTGAGGCTAAAATGGACCAAATTTGGAGAAATTTACAACAACCTCAACAACTTACACAAAAGTGGATCAAGCAGTTCGATATGTTTGAGGTTACCTTAAATCAATATGAAAAAACAACGAAAACTCGCAAAGATTTTTCATATCTCAAACCGTGGCTAAAATTGAAAGATGCTCCAAAATGGAAAGAGCAAACCGAAGGAACTTCACAAACCTATTCCGGATGAAAGCATTCAAGAAACGTCGATGCAACTTTCCAACAATCGGACGGACGGACACAGATCAACATCACTGATGCTCCGATAGATCTTGAAAACAAACAACCTCTTCGTTAACTTGTTGGAAGAAATAAACCAAAAAAAGCGGGTTCATCGGCTTCGGGATCTAACATTACCGATCATTTTGGAGACAAATTTAATCGATATGTCCAAATACAAAAGTGCAAGGCGGAGATGATGAGTCAGGTGGAAAGAATGGTGGAAGCTCAAACGACATTTCAAGAGGCACATATGACGCTTCAAACAAAAACCGATATGCAAATATTGAAAATGAAAGCGAACGACCTCGAGGGCGAAAATATGGACACATCAGAATAGGGGGTAGATTTTTTTTTAATTTTTTTTATTTACATTTCAATGTTTTTTTACGTTGCATTTTTTTTAATTAATGTAATTTTTTTAATTTAATTTCTTATTTTAATTGAATTAAAAAAAATAGCTTTAAAAAAAGTTATATGTTTTATAGTATTTATGAATTAAAAAAAAATAATATGGAGTTTTGTTTTAGTGGTATAACATAGATTTAATAATAGAGTGAAAGTGTCGCATAATTTCTCCAACAACTGTCCGTGCCTCATTTTCTTTTTGATTTTCTTTTCTTCTAAAATTTATTTAGCTTTCAATAAAGACTTTAGTTTCTAATTAATTACAAGGTCATCTTCGATTTTTAATTGGTTGCTATCCATCTATAACAATTTTTGGCCATAAACAATAATTTGGGTTTAAGGCCGGACGGAATGGATGCAGGAAAGACCCGCAGGAAGCTTCCCGCCCGGCGGAACAGCGCACCATCGGTGCGGGGAAGGGTGGTGCGGGAACCGGTGAGGAGAGGCTCTTCCGCATTTTCTCTCCATCGATCATTGGTCCTATATATTTTTTTCTTTTTTTTTTTCCTTTGAACTAGCCGTTGTTAAACGATATTTTTTTTTAACTAACGGGTATATGCATTTAAATCGCATATTTTTTGTTTTTTGTTTTTTTTTTGTTTTTTTTTTGTTTTTACTCTTTTAAACACCTATAAATACTCAACTATTTACCCTCAATCAACATTCAAACAAACCTCTATTCCCTCTATTTTCTTCTCAAAAAAAATATGAATCCCAACGAACAAACCCAAACTTCCGATCGAAAGAAAAGAAGTCATGGTTCGAGTTTAAACATCCCAACTCGAAACACATTTGCTATCGATTTATCATCTCAAGGAGTTTATCGCCCCCAACTCGATGCTCCCATTCAATCTTCACTACAATTTCAATACCAAAATGTTAGACGATATTACGTGATCCAAGTTCCAAATGTTACGCCAAAAATGTTTTCAAACTTTGTTGTTTTTCCGGATCAACAATCGCCAAATCAACCTCAAAACCAAACCCAACCCCAAACCCAAACCGAAAATTAAACCCAAACCCAACAACAACGCCAACTTGTCGATGAGTTGGATGACTCGAAAGAAGAAGAGATGGTCCCCAAAACTCAACCCACACCACCCCCACAAAGACGTAAAGGGAAAAAACAAGTGCGCGAGGGTGTCTCACAACCGGGAAGACAAAAGCCAACAACATGGCTTCCACAAGAAGAGCTTGTTGTGGTCAAAGCTTGGGCTGACATTTCTGAGGATTCGATTCAAGGAAATGCACAACCGGGAGAGCATTTTTGGTTTCGTATTTTAGAACGGTTTCGGGAGGAGCTAGGAAAAGGTGACGACTACCGTACGAAACACCAACTGAATTCGAAGTTTCGAGAAATAGCAAGGGGGTTTCAAAAATAAACGGGTTGTACAACAACCTAAAAACCCAACGAAAAAGCGGCCAAGGAGACGAAGAAATACTTCAAGAAGCTTTGCAATTTTACCTTGAGGAAGTCGGAAAACCATTCAAGTGACACGATTGTTGGAAATTATTGGTCCGATGTCGTAGGTGGAAAAAATACGAGAAATATTTTATTTTTGGACTCCAACAATCAAAGCGAACGAAAATGGACTCTAGTGGTTACACAACTTCCTCCGATGCTCGGGTCGGTGTAGATTTAAATAAGGATGACGAACTCGAGCTAGAAGAAAATGTTCGCCCGATGGGTAGGGACAAAGCAAAGAGGAAAGAAAAATGGACTTCTTCGGGTGCATCGGATTTCAGCTTGGACGTTGACGAAATGCGGAAAATAACAACGTCGTTTGATCTATATAATTTTAATTTCTCCGAAAGTTTGGCGTTCGACAATGAAAAAGAAGAAGCAAGGAAGAAAGAACGGGCGAAGAAACAAGAAATGGAGGATATGAAGTTTTTGATAGAAAACATCGATCATCTCTCGGGACCTGCTCTCGAGCTCGTGATGAAGAAGAGGGAAAAAATTTTGAAAAAATATTTTCCGTAAGTCGTTGTTGGTTTGTTTGATTTTTGTTTGTGTTTTCTTTTTTAATTTTCTAGTTTTTTAAATTTTAGGTTTATTGTAATTTTTATTTTAATTAATGAAATGTATTTTCTTTTTAATTAAATATTTTTGTTATTTTTAATTTAAAAATTATAAATCATAAAAATCAATTAATTTTATTTAAAAAAAAATAGTGAGGGAAGTCTTTCCCACTCATTCCTTGGGTTTTAGATGAGAGAAAGAAAAGTGAGGGAAATAATAATATGATCCACAAAAAATGAGGAAACTCCCCTCTCATACTCTCTGATCTTATAGAATTGTATAATACAAACATATAAAATATAAATTATTGTGTACGGCTAAACCTGTTATGTACGGATTATTACCGTTTTTAATTAATTACTACATTACCCTCAACTATTCAACTACATCATATTTGTATATTTGTTATTTATCTATTAAAGTTTTTAGGTTATTACTAATCCGTGTGTTCCTTCTCGTCGATTATTTGATTCCCACTTCTATACACAGACAAGTACATGTTTCCAGCAAAGAACGTTACAAACAACCAAATGGTTCCTTTAACCAATCTATTTATTTAATTTACATTATATCATACCTATATTAAATCATTAAACTCGAAACTCTCTGGAATATCCAAGTTGAACATGTTACTACTATAACTTTCTCTCTCATCGTCATTGCTGCTATTATTGATTATTGTTGATGACGAAACTAATGGTGTAGGGCTCGGTATGGATGATGACAAAATCGAGTCATAGTTGACATGTTGGGTTGTAGGCAAATCATTTTCCCCATATGATGGTTGAAAATTTAAGCTTTCAGATGCTTGTTTGTTGTAATTTGGAATATCAAAACAATCGTCCGACAAGCATGTACGCATCATAACATCTTGTATGGTATCACATTTAAGGTTAACCAAGTTCTCTGGAAAATCTTGCATATCATTTGCTTGCATGAGGTGTCTTGGATTCAAAATCCGATTGCTTGTGACACTTAAAGGTCGATTTTGCTGATTAAGAGTCGGGTTCATAGGATTTAAGAGGTGATTGAAAAACAACTCATGGTTTTCTTTATTTGATGAACATGAGGATGATCCCAAGAATGTGGCAAGCGTTAGGACTTGAGGATTTACAAGAGTTTGAAGGTTAAGTAGGTTTGAGAGATTAAACCAAGCTGAATTCAGTATGGATGAAAGTTCCAAGAAGTCAATGCGAGGATTATGAGTCACTGGATCAATTCCATTCTTGAGTAGCCTTTTCCGTATGTGGGTGTTCCAGTAGTTCTTGATTTCATTGTCCGTTCTTCCAGGTAAACGAGCAGCTATTGATGACCACCTATATATAAGTATAGTATAGCTTAGACCTTTGAAAAGTTGAGAAAAAAAATGGTGGAATGATGTATAAAATAATCTAAAATATAAATGGTATAAAACATTCCTTTTATATAATATCTAAGCAGCGAAAATGAAGCAGTATAATGGTATTTCGATTGTATCTCTGTTCAGAATATCTAACTAGCGAAAATTCATATGGTCTTAAAACTTTAATGCGCATTAATTTTTGAGTAGTGAACTTAAATCAACTCACTTATTCCCAAGAATGCTATGTAGTTGGATGATGGTTTCTTCTTCTTCAAATGAAAATCTTCCTCTCTTTATATCAGGCCTCAAGTAGTTTGTCCATCGAAGGCGACAACTTTTTCCACATCTCTGAAGCCCTGTTATAATCAAATATCGACATATTAGAAAAGAAAAAAATTAATGTTCTACTCTTTTGATGCAACCACAAACGATACTTACCAGCGTATTTGGGAAGGCTTCGCCATTTGCCAGGTCCATTTGCTCGAATGTATTGGATGAGTTTGAGATCTTCTTCTTCTGTCCATGGACCTTTTTTAAGCCCATCTTTCTCAAATGGTAGTTTTCTCATTTCTAGCTCTCTTTATCCCAACTGATCCCAAGGCTTTAGTTACTACTATGATCAGAGTGTAAATATTAAACTCGGTTTTTTGGCAAGAACAATTGAGTCATTGAGATTGGTAGGTCCAGAACGGAGGATGACTACTCCCATGTATATATAGAAGAGTTTTGTGGAAACTGTTACGTAGTCAACAAGAATTCGCACCGATCACTCTCTATATCGTATTATCGTTTGGGTAACTAGGTGAAGGTAAATGTATTTGGATAAAAGCGACACATGTTGATTAATCAATGGGATTGACCTTTCTCTTTGTTTGACATCTCAAAAAGTAAAAATAAATGGTGGGTGAGGTTGTTGGGAATTTCTATGAAGTTTCTTCTCTTCTTTACACACACACTTCGTGATATCATTTCTTTTGATGTTTTCCTTCACTTGAAGTCGAAATATCCATGAACTTTCTTTAGTTCATCATTAATTTGCTTTTAATTATATTATGTACTTTTTTTCTTTTTTGAAAACGACATTTATTAAGGAAAGAAGATAACTAGCTGCAATGAAGCACTACATTCGATAAGAATATTACAACGTACGCCATTTAATCCGGCTCAACATACATCCTTTCTTCCTATCATAAGATTGTGTCGTATCGACACGAGTGCGTTATATGTGAAAAGAAAGCCACATAGACTTTTTACCATTTCACAACCAACCCACCAGGTTGTGGAAATGGTATTCGCAGGTGGGTTGGTGGTGATGACTGATGAGGCAAAAGGAAGAGAGAGATTAAGAGAGACGATGTTGCTGCCAATATTCTATTGGTTGTCTTCTTCCGTCTTCACAAAGACGCCACACCCAAACCACCGGGGCTTGGGGTAGTATTCACGCGTTCTTGGCCCATCCACCTTAGTTTTTCACGCGTGAAGAGGTATCCACTCCGGATAGCCTCTAAGTATTAATCCACAAGAAAGTCTCTGATGTCATCTCATTTGTGACATGAAAATTGGAAGATTATTCCTAAATATCCACATGTCCCGTAACATACATATTCGTCAACAATTTCATTGGCCAAGTAATATCAACTGCATCAGGCTTCTCCATAGCGATTCTAAACAAGTGATTAAGAGAGTCCATGCAAATTAAGATAAATATAGGTGGGTACCCAGTTAAATTTGACACAACAAGAACCGATGGTTTCTAAAATATTGGAACCGGAACCGGTTCGATGGGTTTTCAATATTTTCGAATATCAATTGCTTCTCATATAGGGGAACCGCTTTAAAAAAATATTAAAAGAATTAGTTACTCTCCATTTTCGTTCTTCTCCATAAGAGTAATCAATAACTTTGAGAGAAAGAAGATGAAAGAGAAGATGATATTCGAATCTATCTCATTACAATGATCTAACTGAGCTATATACATTAACTCATAAACAACTGTGTCTAACAAACAAAACTAACAAACTTCTGTATGAAATTACAACAATACCCTTCAACTAACTAACCAATTGTCATTTGATAACAAAGTCTAACACCCCCGCAAGCTATAGACTGTAGATGCAGCTTGGAAATAGCTTTTTAATGAAGGACTCCATTTAATGACTTGGTTAGAACATCTGCTAATTAAGCATCAGAGCTAACATGGGACAACGAAATCAACCCTTCTCACAACTTTTCTCTTACAAAGTGAGAGTCAATCTCTATATGTTTGGTCCTCTAATGAAAAACCAGATTGGTGGCTATGTAAATAGCTGCTTGGTTGTCATATTTCAATGGAATTGGATTAATGTGAGACACATCAAGTTCATGGAATATTCGACTCAACCAAGCTAATTCAGAACATACTCTCCTCATAGACCTGTATTCTGCTTCAGCAGAAGATAATGAAATAGTGAGTTGTTTCTTGGATATCCAAGAAATAGGTGCATCACCAAACATAATGAATAAATCACTAACAGATTTCCTGGTTATAGGACAAGCTGCCCAGTCTGAATCACAATATGCCTCCAATTTATAATTTTGAATGTTATTGAAGAATAAACCTTGATGGAGTGTCCCTTTGAGATAGTGTAAAATACGCATAACAACATCAAAATGATCTTGGGATGGCTGTTGATTGAATTGACTCAAATATTAAACTGAGTAAGCTAAGTTAGGTCTTGTATGAAGAAGAAAATTCAGTTTGGCAATTAATAGTCTGTACTCAGTAGGATCTTTGAGAGGATTAGGCATTTTGGGAAGAAGATGAACTTTGGGTGGCAATGGAGAGGAAACAGAAGTGCCTTCTTCGATTGAGTATTAAGCTAACAACTCTCTTATGAATTTGCTTTGATGTACAATCATCCCATTTGAGAATTTTGTAAATTCAAGACCAAGAAAGAAATTGATTTGTCCCAAATCCTTGATTTTGAACTTATCATCAAGAAAAGTTTTTAACTTTGTGATTTATGCAAGATTATCTCCAATAACAAGTATGTCATCAACATACATAGCAACAATGACTATGGAATCTTTGGTTTTCTTTAGAAAAAGAGAATAGTTATTATGAGAATG
Source organism: Lactuca sativa (assembly GCF_002870075.4). NCBI lineage: Eukaryota > Viridiplantae > Streptophyta > Magnoliopsida > Asterales > Asteraceae > Lactuca > Lactuca sativa. The sequence continues at coordinate 54,541,121 of NC_056625.2, forward strand.
TGTATAACCTTAAACTTTGAGAGCTTCAGAAAGTTTAGAATACCATTGCCTGGATGCTTGTTTTAAGCCATACAATGACTTTTTAAGTCTACAAACAAGATGAGGAGAATAAACTTGAAAACCAGGAGGAATCTTCATGTAGACTTCTTAATGTAAATTACCATGAAGGAAAGCATTATTGACATCTAATTGTTGAATGGTCCACCCTTTCTTTACAGCCAAAGATACTATACATCTTACAGTATTGAATTTGACTATTGGAGAGAAAGTATCATGATAATCTATTCCTTCATGTTGAGTGAATCCCTTGGCAACTAAACGGGCCTTATGCCTTTCAATTGAGCCATCTGCCTTGTATTTCATTTTGTAAACCCATCTACAAGAGCTTGAAGTTTAACAATATCCCATGTGTTATTTGAGACAAGAGCTTGAAGTTCCTTGTGCATTGCTGCTTCCCAATCTTTATTCCCTTTAGCTTGATGATAAAAAGTTGGTTAAGGAACATGTAATTTTGAATGAAATGCAAAAGAATGATTGATGTTATGTTTTGTTGATGAAGTAAAAGTTACATCTGGTATGCACATATTGGTGAGAGTATGACAACAAATATGATCAAAACCAACCTGATTGCATATGTAATCTTGAAGTCTTATTGGTGGTTGATGTATTCTAGTAGACCTGTGAGTGGCAATGGAAGGAGGAATAAGATCATTGGTATGTGAATGTCTATAAGAAGGTTCAGGGGTATAATTAGAATTTTCAAGAATATCAGTTGAATTGGTTGGAAGATGAGAAAAGGATGAATGTAAAGGATGTTTAATCATTGAATGAAGAGGAAATAAATCCTCAAAGAAAATAACATCTCTTGAAACATGAATATGCTTATTAACTAGATTCGGTACTTTATAAGCTTTTTGACCAGTAGGGTATCCAATAAGAACATAAGGATGAGATCTAGACATGAATTTATCACGTCCAACTGGTGATGTAGCAACAAAGCATAAGCATCCGAACACTCGCAAATGTGACAAATCTGGTTTCTGTCCCATTATAACTTAATAAGGAGTGGCATTGTGAAGAACTTTTGTGGGCATTCTGTTGATAAGATGAACAGCCGTCTTGACACATTCATTCCAAAAAGCAATACCCAAACCAGATTGAAAATATAGAGATCTTGCAACTTCTAAAATGTGCCTATGTTTTTATTTAACAAGCACTACTAGAAGAACAGTCTTTTACGACGTGCAATGCGTGTCATAAAATTCTTAGACGACGCTCAAATACATGTCAAGGAAGGCCATGTCATAACGAGAGATCACGCGCTTTTGCGCGTCGTCTATTTACGACGCGCATTTATGACACATATTTATGACACGCATTTATGAACCGCAGTTATGACACGCAATGCGTGTCAAGAAAGGCCCTGTCATAAAGTTAGACGACACGCATTTGCGTGTCATAACCTTACGACACGCGTATTTATGGCACGCAATGTGTATCAAGAAAGCCCCTGTCATAAAGGAAGACGACACGCATTTTTGTGTGTCATAATTTAAAATGTTTTTAAAATTATATATTTTTGATTGATTTACTGATTTTCAAATTAAATAACACATTAAAAGTCTCATGATACAAAATAAAATACCATAAACAATAAAGATAATTCATTGCACTAATGTTTCAAATACAAATAATCATTCCAATAGTAAGTAAATGTAACACATTGCTAATATTTTATAATATTTATTATAGAAAACAAAACATGTAAAACTTTAAAAGAAACCCATGACTTGAGAAGCAGTACACACTCTTTTTATTGGAATTTAGACATTTAAACTGGTGGCAGGTCTTTTCCCGCTCAAAATAAAGGGTTGGGTCCCACCAACTTGCATGAACGACACATCACCTCCCATCTCATATGATATCCCCCCATAAATTTTAAAGTTTTTCCTTCTTTTTTTAGCAGCTTTTGAAGATTTGTTACCTTCAAACCCTCCAGGAAGATAATATGTGTTTGCTTCTCCTTCGTCCTCTTCAATGTGGTCGTGCAACACAAACAAGAATGAATTCATATATGAGTAATTTAAGATGAAATGACAAACATACCCATCAGGTGTTCGGATGTCAAATAATATCACATATCCATCCATAAAGCCAGCTGCATATTGACCTCCATGAACTTGAGAAGTAGCCTAAAAGAGACAATACATACATATTCACACAATATATATATATATATATATATATATATATATATATATATATATATATATATATATTAGAAACAATATCAAATAATATAAAACAATGGGGGTCAAGGTCAAAGTGAACCTACCAAAGCTGAAATGCTGCAATCTAATGCTAGGGGAATAGAGCTCACAAGTTGCTCTTTATCCAGGTCCCAAACCATGGTTAATGAAATTTCACCAGAAGCAAACTGCATTAATAAGTAAAACATAAACATATGTTGTTATAAACAAATGAAAGTCTATAAAAAGCATCAAAGTGAATGAAAAGTAAGAGTAGTTGATACCATAAAGTCGGATTGTTGCTGCCAATCTAAGGTAGGACAAGGACTCACTCTTGATCATTAGAAAAAAGAGAAATAGAAAACTTGGAGAATAGTGAAATTCAATACACCACATGTGTTAATAAAAGGAATTGGAATTAGAATTGAATCTGTCAGAGGAATTGAAATTTGAGGGAATCAGGATCAAAAGGAAATGGGTTTGGTTGGTTGGAGGGATGGAATGAAATTCAATAATAAAATTGAATGATTCGCAAGTTTTAATTTTTCTATATTTATTATTTCAATACATATAATGAGGATATTTTGGTCTTTTAATAAAAAAAAGAATGGAGCTGATTTCCATTGATTTAGCAAACAAACATGCCATGCTGGAATGGAATCTAGAATTCCAGTTATATGAGTTTTAAGTGCTCTAAAAAACTCACATGATTCCTTAATTCAGTTATATGGGGTCATTTTTCCAAGTTTTCTCCTACATAACAAACATATCATAAAACCACTCATATATTATTCATTGGTATTTTAAGCATTTGGTAAATAAATCCACAGTCAAACATTTAATGGATTAGATTATCCACTTCATTTTTTTTGTTATTTTTACTTTATTTCAACTTTATTCAGCTCTTCTACTTCATATGAATCAAGGAAAAACCTCCTATTAATTGGAGGTTTCCAGCTTCGTGGCCTAAGCAAATTAGATATCACTTACAATGCAAATACATCATATCATAAGTTTTCCCATACATACATACTAGCAACTAGCAGTTACACTTTTTTATGAAAAGAAGTAGTTGTAAACTTACTTTTTTGTGCAGGCCTTGAGGTGACTTTTGCCTAGTGAAAATTTTGGTTGGATAGGAAAGGTCACTTTGGGTAGGAATCATTCGTCTACTCTCCTTTTCAAATTGATCCAAGAATAAATGCCTTACCAATCCACCAAGGTTTCCTACAATCTCTTTAGCAACTACAACCTGCATCATATCATATTAATAAAAAATAACACTTCTTTGTCATAAAAAATAACACCCATGTATTTTAAAATAATAAATAAAAAAGACATATAGCTCTAGGGTGAAGCCTAACGTCTCCCTCTTTATCAACATGCTCTGGAGCATATGAGTCGTCTGAAAAGGGTAACTTGTTGTCTGAATTTTCAGCCTGTGATTGGGTGTGTGCATGTGCAACTTACCAGATAGGATTCACAGCCTTGGCTTCCTGAGTAGAAGGTTCCACCATCCTCTCCATAGATTCTCTACTAAACAAAACGTATTTTTATGAAATAAAGATATATCACTAAGTAAACATATTTAGCTTCTTTGGAAAATATAAAATATAAATTTCAAATCAAATAGTCAAAAATGACACTTCACGTTAGTTTTTTTTTATTCCATCATGCACATGGAATGGAATTTTGTAACATACTAACATAACCATTTTTATTTATGTAACTTATAATCACAAAAACCTTTATTAAAGCATTCATGATTTTAACTAAATAACAATATTATTTTCTAAAATAAGCAAGAAAATATACTTTTACTGGAATTTGAATGAGATTCTATTATGAATGATTTATTATTTATGTAAATACAAATTCATTAGCTACAATAATTTTAGGAAGATTATTCAGAGCAATGATAATATTGGTGATAATATTTACTCTTGAACCACAATAATTAAGCATGGTATTATGTTAGATAAATAAAAGAACCCTAATAAATAAGTTGCAGAGCACTTAAAAGAATTATCACACTTGTATACATGATTTTTATAATCTATGAACATAAATAAGATACAAAAACCACGACATTGCAAATCAATTAAGAACGAAAGTCAAACTATAGAACCTATTGCAAGACGATATTCAAACTCCCCTAAATTGCACTAACAAAATGAAAAAAGTAAACCTAAATGGCCAAAATGAGAGTTGCAATTCAAAAATCAAGGCATCCATACGAAAGAATAAATAAAAGCATCAAAGAAACTACAATATATGGAATCAATGAGACCAAAAGATTTTGACCTCTGCTGGAGCAAAAGAGAGATAGGTTGATAGTGGTTTTGAATCTAAATAATTGCATCCAGGGGTCTGAATTGACATTTTGAAAGTTGAAGGTTCTATTAGTAGTTGATACCATGTCAAAACTTGATGTCACACTATACAGAGGAAAGCTTCTGCGATTTTGACTGTTGATCCGAGAAAGCTTCTGCGACTTCCTTCATCTTGATGAGAACCATGGATGAGATCTCCTTTGCAGCAAATTAATTAATGTCCCCATTTATCTGGTCAAAATTTAATGAAAAAAAAAGGTCATAAGGGAAGTTTGACTTTGAAAAGGTACCTCAGGAGCCATCCATCTGTATGTCCTAGTTTCTGTTGTCATGACACCTATCTGAGTCTTCACTCTTGCAACACCAAAATCAGCCACCTTAACAACCTGAAAACAAAGTCTATAAATATGAGTCTCTCTTTTTCACTTAATAGAGAAACTGGAAACAAGGATTTCCCCCATTAACCTTTTTAAAAGCTTGTCGCATACTTTATAAATATCATTTATGATTTATCTAGACATGAAGAAAGACAAGAGAATATAATCTTACTTCATGTTCATCCATGAGAAGATTTGCAGCCTTGAGGTCTATGTGTATGATGTTATTCTGGTGTAGATAATTCATACCCTTTGATATATCAATTTAAATCTTGATTAATGTTGGAAGCTTAAAAGTTCCCTTGAAAGGCCATAACGTGATGTCACTCTATACAGATGCATCGCTGAATATCTGACTAATAAGACGTTTTCCATCTGTTGCTACAGGTGATTGCTATAATTTTTTAGGATAAGGTTGATCTTGATAAATTTAAAGATTACAAACCCCAAACATCAGATGATGCAGCCCCATAAGCCCCCTGCACCTACCCCACCCAAAGAAGATGTAGTTGAGAAGCCAGTCAGCACACCGGAACCTAAAGCTGTGAAGCCCAGTGTAACTTCTGAAATAGATTGTGTTTTTGCTAGCTCTCTTGCAAGGAAATTAGTTGAAGATAACAATACATGGAAAGCAACCAAAACATAATTGAATTGTTAAATACATGATAAATGGGATGAACAATAATTCAACATCAAACACCTATCTACTATATAAGACTTTATAGAACCATAGGAAAATTGAATAAAAAAGGATATTTTTTTTATAACTCCACTTGGTGAGTATCATTAACATGGATACAAATTTGAAAAGACATGGTTTTAAAGAAATTAAGCCCTAAATAAATTGCAGACTACACAGTTTTAAAGAATGGATTAAAATCCCAGAAAAAAAGAATGCAAAGCTTGAAAAAGAGAACAAGAAAGAACGTTTTTTCTCCAACATCATCATCTTCTTCTGTTGCCGCACAATGCTATTAGGGTTTCATCTGTAATTTGATCTTGCACTATATACGTCTATGAGGGCTTTGAGAACTGGAATCAAACCATATTTGAGCTGGTTGACCATATTTCTTCTGACATTTGTGTGCATTTGTGCTCAATAACTTGGAAGCAATGGTAGGACCCTTGATGGCAAGAAATTAAGAAAGGACAAGTTTGATCCATAAGAGTTTGGATTTGTCACAATTATTGTCTTATGATTATGGTTATGACAAATTCACATGGATAGCATTATGTAATTTGCATTTCTCAAATTCGATTATGATTACGGCATCCCTATTCATAGTTCGAATCGTGGGAAATGGCAAGTGGGTCTGAACATTTTAGACTTATTGTTACAAGTTCTAAAATTGTTTAAACACACATATAGGTTATCTGAAAAAAAGTGTATGAGTTTGAGAAGTTTAGATAAAGGATTATTGAAACATCTCGGTTTCAAAAATCTGAACTTTTGTGAATAAAATAATTAAGTATTGGTTTCTAGAAGTCTAGATAATTTCTGAATATGTGTCACAGCTAGTGAGAGCATGATAATTATGGTAAGTATTGCGAGATAGCAATATTATTTATAGAAAACAAAAGGTTCAATTCGCAAAGTTGCAAGGGTTGAAAAGTTGTTTTGCTATAATTAAGGGAGATAATTTTATACTTCATTTTAGTTCTAAAAGCTTGGATTGATTTTTTCTCTAATTTAGTCATATAAAATTAAGATTGTGTTCTCAAATTCGATTATGATTACGACATCCCTCTTCATAGTTTGAATTGTGAGAACATGGCAAATAGAGATATTGTAGCAAAAGACTGGTTTAGTATCACGTCTTTATGTAAGACATTATGAATCGTATCCCATATTCTTCGTGTGACAACCCGATATTTCAACTATTTGTATTGACCTAAAAAGTCAAGTATTGTAACCACCTTTGAGTTAATAAAATTAACTTTGATAATAAAATGTCCTAAAAGTTTCTATTTAAATTCCTACTATGTTTAATGTCATTAAACCGTGTTCGTACGTAAAAAGAACGCCCAAATCCGACTTCGTATGTTGAAGTTATGATTTTTCCAAGTTCGGCATAGCAACAGACAGCTAAAAACTCGAATCGGATATCGAGCGACTTTTGGCCGGAATGAACTAAACGAGAATCGAAGGTCTCAACAATGGTAATTCAGCGGTAAAAAGTTTGGCAAAAACCGACGTCAGATTTAGAAGTTATGAATTTCTAAATAAATTCCTTAAACACGACAATTTAAAAATAAATAATAAAAATAATTTCGAAATTTTGCCGACGGAGTCTAAACGAAAGTTGTAGAGCGTAGTCTCACCTACGCGTGGATATAAAGACCATCGAAAACAGAATTCGTATGAAGAAGATATGATTTTTAGAAGTTTATTAATTAAATTAAATGTAAATTTAATTATAAACTCTTGGTAATATCCGAAGAGGAGTCAGCAGATAAGGCCGAAGTACGCCTCGGATCGTCCACGTCCCGGTCTATGCGAAGTAGCCTTGTCCGATCCGAAGTTCGAGGCAGCCGAGGACTCGGTCATGCATGGCGTATGCGTACGCCCCGCGTACCCTCGTACCCCCTGCGTACCGAGGCGGTTCCAGCCCCTATAAAAGGGATGCGAGGGTTCCGAAGAAAGGGCTCCATTTCTCTCCTTTCTTTTGCGTTCTTGCCTCGTTTTCCGTGCCCGTTCTAACCTGAAGCCCCGGTCATTTTGCTCAAGTCCCGAAGGTCGTTTTTACTCCCGAGATTCCCGAGAATCCTGAGAAAAATCCGTTTCCCGAGACGAAACTCTGCCCGGTTTCCATCTCGCTTTCTTCAAACTTTCAAGTGAGTTCATACCCCTTAATTAACCTTTTAAATGTTCTATAAATGCTTTTATATGCTTTCAAGGGGGGGGGGGGAATACAAGTAAAACACACGAGTATCATCGTGTGTTGTATAAAGAATTTTTATATGCTTTTATATAACCAAATCATATGTGATTTATAAACTTTATAGGGAACTCTCGTATATAAAATATGTTACAATAACATTTTATCATTTGAAATACTAATTGTTGTAATGCATGTATAAACTAAACATTTTCTTAGATTATATGTATACTTGTCTATCTTAGGCTCTACAAAAATCTATACTTTCATAACAAGTGATTCCTTTTCTAGGTATTTCTAAACAAACGAGACCCACTTTTAGAAAACTATAATAGGTATAGTTTTATGAGGATATTGCTAACTTTTACATACTAGAAACACGATTTTCAAGAAGTCACTTTCATATACAAGAACAAACGAACATTTTAACACGAAAATCTTTTTTTTTTTACCATGGTTTGTGAGACATTAACTTCACGTACGTTCGAGTACACATTTCAAGTCCTGTATTATATACCAAAATCCCTTGGAGGGGGAGCATGGTGTTTGTGTATAGATCTATATGGGCTTGACAACCCGCGCCTTGACTGTTAGCTACAGTCCACTATTTGGGGTGACAAACGTCATAACATTCCAACGCCTGAAGAACGTTGTGTATAGGCATTCCGAGTCAATAGTATGGTTATAAAACTCACATGGGGTATTAAAAATACATTGATTTACAAGGTTTTCAAACACGTTGGTTATTTTACACTTACATACATTTTAGAAACAAACAATGGTCTTGAGAGAAGGCTACTTTTATACTAGTAGAAAATATAGGATTTTCTAGAAACAAACAAACAAGGACAAAACATTTCATTTCATACAAACCTTTGTCATTTAGTACTTATGAAACTCACCAGCTTAAATGCTGATCTACTCTTTGAAAATTACTTGTATGTCTCAGGGATTCAGTAATTTCAGGTATCAATATGCTTTTGAAGAAGGGATGCTGCGGCGCCAGTCTAATCTCATATTTTGACATCATATTGTAATTGGTTTTGAACATGTAACTTTCGAAAAATGTAAACTTTCAATTATATATATGGTGGTTGTATTGCTTTCTTTACTATGTATTCATTTGTTACGTTACCACATGAAGTCATCCGCCCCCGAACGTTTCCGCCGTTCAGGTTTGGGGGTGTGACACTTCGGGCATAGGATCGATTACATATGCTATAATATTCGCGTGTTCTAAAATTTTCCAAATGCCTAGGGCATTAAGAGAGAAAAAGGATTGGAACTAGATATGACTAAAAGTGATTAATCAACTGTTAAGAGGACAATCTAGGATTCGCTAAGGATTGATCGCTTATAAGCAGTTGGAAGTATAGTAATGGAAGGACCATACTGACATTATTATTATTAGATATGATTCTATTAATAATGAGTTGTCATATGCTAAATATGGAATTGTTTCCATATTGGGAATTGGAGTTTAAGAATCTCAATGTAGATTAGAAACTTTTATGTAAGAAGGACGTTCAAAGGAATGTACTTTGAATGTGAGACTTCATGTCTATGGAATTGTCTTGCAACAATCTCCAATAAAAGACCTTGTAATTTCATTAGCAAAGTCTTTGTGACTTTGGCGCGATGACATTACGAAAGAATCGTTGCATAAAATGTTTAAATCTAACATATTCTATAAGTTGCAAGAATTTGGTATTCTCACACTTGTGGTAAGGATTTGGAATTGTGAAATGATTGTGATTGAAAATGTTATTCAATTATACTATTTCACAAAGTAAGGACCATAGGTAAACATAGTGTGCATGCTAAGAGCATAGGACAATCGTTGTTATAATTCAAGTAATAATTTGATTACCCGAAGCATTATACAATCAATAATTTGTAATCAATATGGTGATTAAATAAAAGGAGTTTTATTATACTCAAAAGTTTGGGGCCATATTGGGTTCGATTATTCTTTTGTTTCACTTTGCATGTTTTGACTTCATGAATAATAAGATTATTCGAACTTTCCATAGTCGCTCATACTTTGGGAGTAGGTATGAAAGAAGTTTGTCATGAATTGGTTTGTAGATTTCCTAAAGTGTATTAGACATAGCAAATGTTCGCTGCAACGTTCATGAGTGCTTATGAATATGATTTGAGCATTGGATTAAACCCATGCTCACTTGGATCGCTTCATGGATTTTATCACGAGTGATTGGTGAGACGGTAATATCGTATATTCTTGAAACCGAGATGTGTGAGTTGTATCTTGCTAGTTGGTTATGCATTGATAATATGTAAACGCACCAGTAACTTGGTGTTCTAAAACATATTGTTGTGTGTGATTCGGTGAGTAAGTACAAGCGAGCATTGAGTCGAAGTTTATCCGTTCCTTTTACCCAAAATGGGATAAAACCGATATATGTGGGCTCCTAGCTGATTTAGTGATGACACCTAAGTTCTTGGCCAAGCCGGGACTAAGTTGATGTGTTCAGTTGTAGTCTGTTGTCATTCGTCATAAATCGAAAATCAGGAAACAACACATGAACAGAGAGTATGATTTAAATCCATGTCTTAGTTCATACGATATCTAGAATGGAGGAATATATGATCCCTTAGCTAAAGGACACGTTTTTTTATAAGATCAAAGTTCGACAACGGTTTTTGAAAGCTACGAATGCTGATCAGGTTCCAAAGTGATACGCAATATAGTTATTAGACTTATCCAAGTGGGAGACTATTGGATTAGGTGTCTAAGCCTGTAACTATTTTGGTATGTACTTGACCCGATTGTGAACATGGTCCTTTTGGGTTGCCTTCACCAAAGCAACTTGATAGGATGATTTGTGGAGAAAGAGATTAATTATGATTTATTAATATATTATATGAATAATATATTAAAAGAGAAATCATATTGTTTAATTAATATTAGTCAAAAATTAATAAGAATTAATTTTGTGGCTAAAAGACATTAATTAAATAAAGGGGGATAGAACTGTCAATTGTGTGATAGTTGGATATTGGGCTAATGGAGTCCATAGAGGTTGGAATGGACGAAATCTATGGGGAAATCCCATGGGCAGCTTAGGGCCTAAGCAGTCAGATTAGGGTTTCCTAGTTCAAACCCCCTAATAGCCTCGCTATATAAAGACCCCTAGGGCACCTAAAAATGTGGCTAAGCATTCCTTAGAGTTTCTTGGACGTTTTTTTGGTGCCTCCTTCTCCTCTCCTAAGTCATCCTCTTGCTCTTGGTGTTTGTGAGCCATTATAGGTGTGACACTTGTGACACTAAACTTTCAGAAGCTGATTACAAGAAGGAATAGATTGTTATTGCTACATAACAATCAAAGGTAAGATCTAAACCCTATATTATGATAATATTGATTATTGTATGTTGTATCTATGGTTTATGGCTTTGGATGATTATTGCATGTTCATTAGACAAAGTAGATCCAAAACTTTAGGGTTTGCATGTACACCATAGGAATGATATAGTGCTCAAAACCCATCACTTACGTCCAAGTGTTATTGGCTCCCCCATGGTCTTTCATGAAAACTTCACATTAACTATTAACATATAACCAACTAGCATACCACATATCACTATATCAACTAGTATACCACATATCAAAAAATGGACCAGCCTTGGTGCCTTCGACCCATTGGTATGGTAAGGAGACTCACCTCTATCGGTTGAACCCGAAATCTGCTCTCCTAACGGTCTGAAACCACCCGTGCTGAACAATAATGACATTAACCCAAAAATTAGGATTAACACGATCTAATTAAAGAGCCCAATTATCTATGCCCAAGACCTTCCATAATGGTCCAAAAGTCTTTCCTTTGATAATGGGTTTAAAGTCCATGTCCAAAGCTATTAATGGGCCATATGGCCCAATAAAGCCCAACCATAGCAACCATGACCCAAGACAGATAAATTGGACCACCAACTCAAAACATGACTAGGCCCGATAACCGATTAAGGCTCAAAGGGCTTACGAGTCCAAACCCATCTGAGTGCGTACGCCTTGTGTACCACTCCTATATGATCAACGTACTGGCTCCTTTAGTCGTACGAGTTGCATACATGCCTCTACATGCGGCGTACTAGTCTGGCATGCATAAATGACCATTATGTTCTTAATGCTTGGGATATAAACATCAAGCTTTAGATCTGAGTCCACTAAGACGTTCCAAGGCATAAAGTTGGCAACTTTATGCCCTTCCATGCTCCATATGTTCCCAACAACCCACTATAACCCATTAAGACATTTATGTTGGCTTTTGAGCATTCTAACACTCCTAAGGTGTACATGCAACCCTAGAAACCTTGGATCTATGTTTTACTATGATACATGCAAAATTGATTTTCCAAGGTTCTTAACCTATCTAGCATACCATGGGGAGCTTTTAAACATAAATGCTAGAAGAAGAACATACCTTTTGTAGTTTGGATTCCTTGAGAGCCTTGTGAACCTAGCACCTCAAGTGTGATGCCTCAAATGTGTCACACAACACTACAACTCTTGGAATAGACTTGAGAGAAGTTCACTTACAACTCAAAATCAGCTAGCCCTCTGTCTTGTACAAGTAGTGCCAATTTTGCTAGACTAGGGGTCTTTATATAGTTGTGGCACAAGTAGGGTTACACCATGTAAACCTTAATTGTCATGGCTTTTCATATTCCATGATCCATGGTTTGTAACCTCCATGGATTATCCATGGAGCACCTTATGGGTTTTAGTCCAATCCATACAAACCATGGATCATTAGCCCACTATATAAGAATAGATTATTACAAAATCAACCCCATATATTTAATTAGTCTCTTTTTGATCACTTAATTAATTCCAAATTAATTCTTTGATCAATACTAATTAAATAATATTATTAATATATTAGAACTTATAATATATTAATAATCCTTAAGTGTCATTTCTCTCATTTCGTCTATCCAAGTGTTGCAATGCCATGCAACCCAAATGGACCATGCCAACCAGGTCAAGTACATCGCAGAAATAGTTATGAACTTAGACACCTAATCCAATAGTCTCCCACTTGGATAAGTCTAATAACTATATCTGCAAGAATAACTTCAGGAACCGATCAGCAATCGTAGCTCTTTCAAGGTCTCGCAGAATTGAGATGATGATGATACGCCATTTAAGATAAGTGATCATATAATCCTCTGTTCTAGATATCAGGCGGACAAAGACATGGAACAATGTCTTACTTATTGTTCAGCGGTTTGTTTCTCGATTTCCGATTTGTTTGACATAGAACTTATTTGAACACATCAACTTAGTTCTGATCGGGCCCGGTACATGAGTCAACACAAAATCATCGAGGGGCCCAGATATCGCTTCTAATCCAAGAAGGAACATATAAACTTCGAATCATATGCTTGCTCTACTACTTATTGAATCATACACAAAGACACGTTTTATAACATCGAGTTACCAATGCATTTATGTACAATCAATGTATAACCAACTCATAGGCAACAAGTCATATCTCTAGGTTTGAAGACTTATATGATATTATCGTCTCACGATCACTCCAGATAAATTCCATGAAATGATACCAATGAGCGTGGGTTGAATCCAATACTCAGAACTTATGAGCACTCATGAATGTTGCAACAATCCTTGCTATGTCTCATACCTTGGACATCTACAATGCAACTTCATGACAGTCTTGATTCATATCTACTTCCGACATATGGCTGACTGTGGATGGTTTGAATAACTTAGTCATTCAGGAAGAGCGACTTAGTTATTATGGAAGTCAAAACATGCAAAGTGAAACACAAGAATAATCGAATCCAATATGGTCTCAGAACTTATGAATATAAATAAAACATCTTTTATTTATCACCATATTGATTACCCATCATTCATTGCATACTGTTTCAAACTATCAACTTTATACATGAATTAAAAACAATAATTGTCCCATGCTCAAAGCATGTACACTATGGTTTTTTTTTTCTAAACACTAGTCATGCCATACACCAAGTATGCACACTATGTTATTCCATACATTAGTTATGCCATACACCAAGTATGCACACTAAGTTTGTCTTTGATCTTTACTCTGTGAAATAGATCGATTGAACATAATTCCAGTGATACTCATTTCACAATCCCAAATCCTTACCGCAAATGCAAGAATTCCAAATTCCTGACATTTACTTAAATCTGTTAGATTCTAAACTTATATGCATTGGTCCTCTTTTAATGATTATGCACAAAGTCACAAAGACTTGTCAATAGACATTATAGAGTATTCCAATGGAGATCAACTCCATGGAACCGAAGTCTCATATTTAAATTTCATTGCCTTTGAACATTCTTCTTGTATTAAGTTTCCTAATCTTACACAGATTGAATGAATAACTTCCACCTATGGGAACATTACCATATTCCCCTTTTTACTATTACTCAGGAACAAGATTTGCCTCTTTTCAGAATATGTCAATATGGTCCTTCCAAAATTAACACTATACTTTCAACTGTCCTTGAGCAACCAATCTTTGGTAAACCTTAGATTTTCCTCGACAATTGATTAATCAAATTATTCATATCTAGTTCTAGTACTTTTTCCCTCTTAATTCTCTAGGCATTTGGAAAATTTTAGAACAAATGAATATTATAGCACATGCAATCGATCCTATATCTGAAGCATATGGGACACGATTCATAAATACATGATCCTAGACTAGTCTTTTGCTATAATATTTCTATTTCTATTTGCCAAGTTCTCATAATTCAGATTATTATAAGGGATGTCGTAATCATAATCGAATTTTAGAACGGAAATAATGGACCCATATATAGAATTTCCTTTTGTTGAGCCATTCCAACATAAAATCCATATATATATATATATATATATATATATATATATATATATATATATATATATATATATATATATATATATATATATATATATATATCCTTGACTAAAGATGATTAAAACCTCAATCTAAGCTTTTAGAATTGAAATGAAGTATAATTTACTCTCCCTTAATTATAGAAAAACAACTTTTTCCCAATTGAAACCTTTTATTTTCTATAATTAACATTGCTAACTTGCAACACTTATTATAATTATCATGCTCCCACTTGCATGATGATTATTAGCATAATACTTTACTTCTACTAGCTTTGACATGTACTTAGAAATCAGCTGGACTTCTAGAAATCAATACTTTATTGACCTTCTTACCAAAGTTCATATTTTCTGATATGAGATGCTTTGATATAACTTTATTAAAATCATACACCTTTCCTTAGATAGCACACATGTGTGTCTAAACAATTTTAGAACTATGCAAAGGGATGTCGTAATTTTAGTATCAATTGTTTAGACCTTTGCCATTTCTCACAAGTCCTTGTTAGTGTGTCGGTTAACCACACACGCTCCACTAACGACTTTGAGAATGAAAATATCACAATTGCTATCTGCTTAAAATCTACTTAATGAAAGCATTTCCTTGCCATCATTTTCATGAATCGGAGGGAAACCTTATGACACTTAGATTTTATGGTGTATGTGTTCCTATTTAGGTGAATTTGTCAAAACCATAATCACAAGACAAGGTTAGTGAAAAATCCAAACTCTTATGGATTGAACTTGTGCAGTCTTAACTTCTTGCCATCTGGAAGCATAAGGATCTGCCATTGCTTCCAAGTTGTTATGCAACCAATTGAGAACTCTTAGAACTTATATGCAAAGCCAACTTTTACTGGAATGGGCACAGAAATAGGAATATGTCAACACGATAGGTTATAAACCTCAAGTCGTGTGCTAGTGATAAACTATAGGTTTTTCTTTTGATTAGATCTAGAAGCTTTTCCAAGATCTTTAAGACTGCCACTGCCCTCTTGACATATAAGACTCACTTGCCAAATATTCAAGAGATAGTGCGGATTCTTTATCAAGACAAACACTTCACACAATTGGCCCTAAGTTGGTCTCTGTTTTATCCAAAACATCACAACTTACCACTTTCAAATGTACAAGAGTAGGATACACTTTATTCTTACATTTGAGTAGTGTTATAAACCTTTCTTTAAGATATGTCACACAAGTTACAATCTTGGAGTATGACTCTAAGAATTGTTTTGGAACGCAGTATGACTCACCTTCTTGATTTAACCATTTCAACAATTCATGATTCCTCTTCTTAGCCATAAGAATGCTCTAAAATGTCCTTACAGAACCAATTGTGATATGGTTTCTTAATCATTAAGATGATCATTAAACATGATACTAAAGTACTCTCCCATCTTTTCAGATTTGAGAAACTTTTATCCTTCTACTTAATTTGATTCTTCTCATTCATCCTGCAAAACATTGAAAATTTTCCAATGTTTCAGAATTATACTTAAACTGGTAAGTATAACCATATTTACAAAACCTTAGTAAATCATGACGAATAATCTTATCGATCTTTTGTGATGGACTTGACCAGTGCACAAGAATGTGTACTCGATCCCTTAGCCCTTCATTTGACTCACATATAAATGTGAACAAGGAATTAGTCTTAATTTTCCAAAGCTGAAAGTTCCTATTCATCATACTATACAACTTGGATGATTCCAAGTTTCGGTCCAATTGAAACCTTGAGTGATGAGAATCTTTCCTTATTTGATAAATTTAGACACTACCACAAATAAAAGAATCAAATTCACATTTCTATTATTGCTAGAAACATATAAACATCAATTTTCCATAAAAGCCATTGCAAGGAGATATAAACTAAAATAAAATCAAATTTTTATTTATTTATAAAATGCGGAAATTTTTTTTCCTTACTATGCAGCTTTAAATGAAAACTTTTTTGTTACATATTTCCTAGCAATCTATCATAACTCCTAAGTAGTAGCTCAAGAATCCAATCTTCGAACCATGCAATTGAAATCCATCTTCGCGATCAGATTCAACATACTCTTTCTTTAAGTGTCCTTCCTTTTGCTTGATTCTACCAAACACCAAAATGTAACCGAGTCACATTTTGTATTAAGAATCATCAATAAGGAACTTAACAGAGTTAGATAGTGGACTTACCTGAAGTAGAATCAAACTTTCTGACTAGACCTTCTCTCAGATCTTTCAGGTAGTTAGGGCAACTTTGCAACCAATGCCCCTTCCTTTTCGGCAATAGAACCATATAAACTATAACGCCCAGGTTTCAGGGCTAAGCATTTTTGTCAATGTAATAGTCTAGGTGAACTCTTGTAACTCTTTTTGAAGTAATAAAGAAGAAATATTTGAGTATTATGTGAATTATGTGCGTTTATGTGTTTATTATTTAATTATAAGTGTATAATTAATAAATAATAAAAATAAGCGTCAAAATTAAAGTGTGAGATAAGCCCGATATCTCTACATAAAGTTATAGAATATGTCTCAAGGTTTCCGTGCATATAAGGAACGCCGAAATCTGAGTTATAACGAAGAAGTTATGACCCGTCGAAGTTTCGCGACAGAACCGGCACGATACCGGGAAGCGTGAATAGTGAATTTACGATAGAGCAAGATTTAGCCTTAGCAATCTAAACGAAAGTCGTAGAATATGTTAAACTAAGAACATCGATAAAAAGAACGTCCAAATCTGACTTCGTATGAAGAAGTTATGATTTTTCGAAGTTTCGGAATAGCAGTGTACAACCCGAAACTCGAATATTAGATTGAGCGATTTTTAGCCGACGCAACCTAAACGAAAATCGAAGATCTCGTTGAGAGTAGCGTAACGAGAAAAAGATGGGCGAAAACGGATGTCGGATGAAGAAGTTATGAGGATTTAACGGACCAATCATTTCCCGGCCCGTTAATAATATAAAATTCAAAATCAAGCTAAAATTAGCTGACGAAGTCTAAACGAAAGTTGTAGAGTACGTTCCCACCTTCGCGTGGATATAAAGAACGTCAAAAACGGAGTTCGTATGAGAAAGTTACGAATTTTTAAAGTTGAAGTATGAAAATGCGAAGTCTGGTGCAAGACTGGTGACGTGGCGCGTTGTGGGCCGTCCGATGAAGGTCTCAGATCTCGCTTCGGATCATGCCACAAAGCCTCGCCCTACGCCCCGCGTACGAGATCTGGAACGCCCCGCGTAACCTCGGTCTGATCCATCCGATGAGTGGAAGATAGCTGGGTCCGAGCTGGAGTTCTTATCCGAGGAGTACGCCCAGCGTAATGTCCGAAGCCAGACCCTATAAATTGAGGTGCGAGGCTGCCATTTCTCTTCACCCCAAAACCTCTTTTTTCTCTCACTAGTTTCTCTCTCTAGCTCATCTAAACCCCCCTAAACCCTAGTTAAGCCCCTTAGCACCCTAGGGAAGCCCCGAGGATCCTGGAGTCCCGAGAAAAAGGAGTTTTTCGGTTTCGAAACGCTGCTCCAATTAAGTCCTGGTTCTCGATAAAATTCGCTGTAAGTGTGCTACGCTTACGCAATTTTTAATATAGTTTTCAAATAATTATAGGAATGTTATTAGGTCCTTAAAATAATTATTTGGGCTATTATTATGAGTTATATCGAGTATTATTAACGCTTAATAATACTCGGACTAACTAATTTGTCGCGGTTATCGTTAAACTAAACCCTAGTGGTATCGATACTAGGTTTTTATCAAAGGAATATCGGTTTGAGAGTATCGAAGCGTTGTCTGAGTGCTGAGTCACCACCTAATCAGGTGAGTGCATAGTTACTTTCAGCTTACACATAGATATGAAGTATTTTATAAATTACGTGCTATGTGTGCATATTATCTGATTACTTGCTATCTATACTGGATGAACGTTGTTATACATGTTTTCAATGATTTAAACTGTATATGTATTTTATATCTACGAAAATGTTGGGGTAAAACGTGGGTAGATGTAATAGGTGATGTGTGTTAAAATGATGAGAGGCCTCGATGTTGATGTTGTTGTTTCTGTCATCTAGCGGAGTATGGATGACGACCACGGACTCTTCTAGACAGTCCAGTGGAACACTAGCAGGCTCGCAACCTGTAAGTGTTTGTGAACGATGAGTTCACCGGTGTACTCCATCCCCCACATGGTTGCCTTTAGGACATTTATTGCCGAGGAATCCCCTTAGCAGTAGTGTCCGTCCCGATGATGATCCTTAGGCTAGGTCCCTTATGATAGGTGTTTAGGGACGTAAAGTGAGGATAACGGGAAAGGGTAATCGGGTTATTGTTGATTGATGAAATTAATAAACTTATTTATTGTGGGTTGAAAACCCTATGTGCTCACCAGGCTCCCAAGCCTGACCCACTCAGTTTTATGTATTACAGGTAGTGGCGCATGAGCATAGGTGTGATGTTTTGGACGAAGGATTACGGATATAGGCCTGTAGATATGAAATAATGTAGTAAGGCTTATATTGTACTGTTTATGCTTTTGATCTGTACGAACATGACATCCCGAGTCTTTTAATGAAATACATTTCTATGGAAATGCTTTTGATAAATCTTTATCATATTTTTGTTTTGGGACAAATTCCGCAACCCTTTCATTTAAAATGTAACTCTGATTTTTAAACAAAGCATAAACAAACCGGTCTTTTCTGGCCGTGATTTTGGGGATGTCACATAAACCCTTTAGGATTGGTACACAGGACTGTCTTAGACTTAGCCTTTCTCTTTACCATCTGGTCAACCGAGTTGACTATGGTCAATCCATTTCCATTGGGAAGAGAAAGCTTTCTGGATTTCCAATGTCACCAATTTGTCAATGTCCATGGTAGTTTGGGAAGTTGATCTACTAATCAAATTTTCTTTACCAGAGCTTCAAATCATTTCTGATTCAGCAACACCAAGCAAATATATAAGATCTTTAAGGGTCATGTCATAGTCTTTTACATAGTAGTCCTAAAGGACACTCACTATATGACTTAGAAAGTGATTGAACAACCAACTTTCTCAAGAATTTGACACCAAACTCTCCCGGCTTGTCAATATGTGACTTCATCTCCAAGATATGATCACACATAAACCTTGCTTGCCAATAGGGCTTGAGTGACCTTCAACTTATGTGTTAGGGTGAATAATTAGAAGAGGTGGAGGAATTGAAGTATGATTTTCATGATCCACTCACAGGACATCATCTTCATTAGGAAAGCTTATTCCAAGAGTTTTGGGAAGATCATAATTGTCTGAACCAAACATCTTTTGGGAGATATTCAAGATAGTTGATTTAAAGTCCTTAATATAACACCCAATATGAAATATTAAGGCTAGGACCCAACACAATATTTTATAACTCGGAAGAGGGATTCCGTAATCCAAGCTATAAAATATTTGAAGGTAGGTGAATGACGATTCACCAATTTCCACCATGAAAAACGAAATAAATTATTAGGTTTTAATTGGATTTGAAACTCCTAGATCTTTTGAGATTCATTAAACTTTCAATGGCATGTCTCAATCTCGAGTGTGCCCTTCAGGTTTTATGACTGGGATGCCGAGGATCACAAAACAAGGTGTGAAGTAACCTTGCAAATTACTTGGTACCCTTAATGTAGTACCCTTTAATCGATGTGTTGGTTAACAACGCGCGCTCCATCGATACTATGATAAACATTAAGTTACCCTTTGCCTACCTTTTTAAGTCCATCTAGTGTGCCGGTTAACCACACACGCTCTACTAATCGACTTAAGCAAAGTGCAAAGTGTAATTTCATGGGTTAGCATCTTCTTCACATTTTCCTAAAGTAACTAAGATTGGTAATTATAAAAACATTTAGTTACTTTATATTCATCATTAATACTTTTAATGAAGGGAGAATTTTATTCCTTGTCCTACCCGTTCGGCTAATGACCCTCCACCGATCAAGGAAGCGGTGGGTGAGAGTGGACACCCATTAAGCTGCCATTTTATAGGCAGCAACCTTATACCCCCCTTATAGTCCGACTTCGTCAATGAGGTCTACTAACGGTAAAACGACTTGTTCTTATACATATATAATTATTATTAACTTATAATATTATAAAGTATAAGGGTTGAATTTTTACTTTTAAAATTCTAGGGGTTGGAACTAAAGTTTTTAAAGAGACTTTACATGTTCCAAAACTTGAGGGCAAGTTTTGTAACTTTCAAAACTTTTCATCTTTCATAACTTATGAGTTAATGGTTTAATAAAATGAGAGACTTTTCATTTTATGTAACCTATGTGTTTCTATAATGGACTTTAAAAGTGTGACTTTTGGTAATCCATAACCTGAGGAAAAATTATGGATTCCATTACAACACATAATGATCAAGAATTAAACTAACAAGCAAGTTACAAATAATTCATCTGATCTTCTAAACTCACATGAACATGCATATCAACAATTTCAAGAATCATAAAATTAACCATATAGAACTTGAAATTTTGACAATAGCTATTGAAAATGGATTAACATAACCATTACACCATCTAAAACAAGTTTTATAAGGCCAAAACAGTTTAGGGTAATGTTTCTACTCCATTTTCAGCGGCAAAACTCGAAAATCTGCATTCTGGGACTCCTACTCGTCGGGTGCATGAACCTACTCGACGAGTAGGATGAGTTTAGTCATGCAATCGTCGAGTCCCCCCATGGACTCAGCGAGTTCATGCTACAGAGTGCATGAAAACTGAGTTTTTTTTTTCACAATTTTGCATCAAGTATCAAACAAACAAGTCTAGGCTCTGATACAACTGTTGGGTTTTGAGCATTCTAACACTCCTAAGGTGTATATGCAACCCTAGAAACCTTGGATCTATGTTTTACTATGATACATGAAAAATTGATTTTCCAAGGTTCTTAACATATCTAGCATACCATGGGGAACTTTTAAACATAAATGCTAGAAGAATGACATACCTTTTTGTAGTTTGGATTCCTTGAGAACCTTGTGAGCCTAGTACCTCAAGTGTGATGTCTCAAATGTCTCACACAACACTACAACTCTTGGAATAGACTTGAGAGAAGTTCACTTACACCTCAAAATCGGCTAGCCCTCTATCTTGTACAAGTAGTGCCAATTTTGCTAGACTAGGGGTCTTTATATAGTTGTTGCACAAGTAGGGTTACACCATGTAAACCCTAATTGTCATGGATTTTCATATTCCATAATCCATGGGTTTGTAGCCTCCATGGATTATCCATGGAGCACCTTATGGGTTTTAGCCTAATCTATACAAACCATGGATCATTAGCCCATTATATAAGAATAGATTATTTACACAATCAACCCCATATATTTAATTAGTCTCTTTTTGATCACTTAATTAAGACAAAATTACATAAATGGTCCTCGTGGTTGACAAAATCGACCAATTATGGTCCTCATGATGAATTCTTTACATAGATGGTCCCTGTGGTTTCAAAATCTTGCAAAGACAGTCTTTTTCACTAACGACGTTAACTTTTTCAGTTAAGTCCTATGTGAAATCACATATTTGCCCTTCATGTATAAGAACGCTTTATGTAATATGTTTCTACTACAGGGACCATTTATGTAATTTTCTCTATTATTTATTATTTTTTATATTTTTTTTAATTATATATTTAAGGATTTAGATTTGTTTAAATTTATTGTTTATATATATATATATATATATATATATATATATATATATATATATATATATATATATATATATATATATATATATATATATTAACATTTTTTAAATTTTTGCTCAAATTATTTTTTCTAATCTTTTTGACATTTTCTTCAAGTAAATTTATTAATGTTTTTTATTTTGACGTTTTATTCGAATATTATTTATTTATTATTATTTATTTTAACGTTGTGTTCGAATACATTTTTCAACATATAGTATGTTTATATTTATTAAAGGATTTCACGGCTATCGTAATTATAATTCGTAACTTAATTCACTTTCAATTATGTTTTCGTTTTTTTTTTCTTTTATCAGGTTATATAATTATTAGTTTTTAATTCAAGTATTTAACTATATAAGGTTGTATAATTATTATTTTTGTAAACTAATTTATTAACATTTTTTATAAAAAAGTGTAAAATGTTTGTTAAACGTGAATATGATTAATTTAGATTAGGTAGATATAGGCTACGCTGAGACTGCTTCAAAACGTTGCCGAGAACGACCAGGTCATTTCACATTGGATTTAAATGTAATTATTTCAAGTTATTATTATTATTTTTTTTTTGTGTGTTTTAGCAATGTTGTAAAAAATCACAACTAGGTCCCGATGAATCTCAGATTAATTCCTAAGCGCTACTTGACCGATTAGAGACACTTGTGTTGTGATTTTTTACAACACTGCTAAAAACAAAAAAAAATAACTTGAAATAATTACATTTAAATCCAATGTGAAATGACTTGGTCGTTCTCGACAACGGTGTGAGGCGGTCTCAGCTTAGCCTATGTCTACCTAATCTATATTAATCATATTCACATTTAACAAACATTTTACACTTTTTTTTATAAAAAATGTTAATAAATTATTTTACGAAAATAATAATTATACAACCTTATATACTTGAAAAATGCATTCGAACATAACGTCAATAAATAAATAAATAAATAATATTCGAATAAAACGTCAAAATAAAAAACATTAATAAATTTACTTGAAGAAAATGTCAAAAAGATTAGAAAAAATAATTTGAGCAAAACGTTAAAAAATGTTAACATGTATATATATTAAACAATAAATTTAAACAAATCTAAATCCTTAAATATATAATTAAAATAAAAAAAAATAATAATAAATAGTAGAGAAAATTACATAAATGGTCCCTGTGGTAGAAACATATTACATAAAGTGTCCTTATGCATGAAGGGCAAATATGTCATTTCACATAGGACTTAACTGAAAAAGTTAACGCCGTTAGTCAAAAGGACCGTCTTTGCAAGATTTTGAAACCACATGGACCATTTGTGTAAAAAATTCGTCATAAGGACCATAATTGGTCGATTTTGTCAACCATGAGGACCATTTATGTAATTTTGTCCTTACTTAGTTCCAAATTAATTCTTTGATCAATACTAATTAAATAATATTATTAATATATTAATAATCCTCAAGTGTCATTTCTCTCATTTAGTCTGTCTAAGTGATGCAATGTCATGCAACCTAAATGGACCATGCCAACCGGGTCAGGTACATCCCAAAAATAGTTATAAACTTAGACACATAATCTAACAATTTCCAAGGGTCTTAACTCATGCATGAGGCCAAAACACCCATCAAAATTGCATTTCTATGGTATGAATGGACTAAGGGACCTCAGATCTACTCTTTCTAAGCTCTGGAGTTGCTCAAACTCCCAAGAGATGATCAATGAACACAAATAGGACAATAAAGCAAATACTAGGTCAATCTAATGAATAAGATGGCAAGATTAAAACTTTATACCTCCAGAAGCTCCTCAAGATGAACTAGATGCAGGATCTTAGAGCTCAAGACTACACCAAGCTTGCTCACTAACTTCTTCTTCTTGAATAAACTCTAAAATGGCCACAATACACTCTTTAAGCTCAAGAACACTCTTACAAGGAAACTCTGGAGTAGAAGGACGAAATGAGGCTATGGAGGCTGGTTAGCGTTTGGTCAAAGAGGCTTGAGGATGTTTAAATAGGTCTCAAGTCCGAAAATTAGGGTTTTCTCCTCTGTTGCGTACGCCCCACATACCTCTAGGTAACCCCCCCCCCCCTTTTCGTGTAAGCGGCCACCCTCCGCGATCATTCATCCTTAGTAAGCTAAGCGTGCTCCTGGAGTACGCCCCACGTACTAAGGGACCATTATGCTATATATTTTCAATTCAAGAGTTCAAATGGTAATACATGATTTGGAGTGTTACAATATATATATATATATATATATATATATATATATATATATATATATATATATATATATATATATATATATATATATATAGAGAGAGAGAGAGAGAGAGAAATATCACCACATTCTATTAATAGACAAATATTGGTAAATGTGACATTCTTATGTGGCCTCTATGCAACACTAAAGTTTGGTAGACAAAACATCACTACACCTAACTCATAAACAATATTGACAAAATTAACAAATGCTTGTGTGATGCGGATATAGAACTAGCTTACTAGCTGGTCTTAAAAAATTTAGATCGTAAATCTTAAGTAACTAGTAAATTCACACATCAAAAGGTTTCACTCGCATTTGTTTTTGTTGAGAGTTTTGGGTTCACTAAGAAAAAAGAAATTATGTTCAATCGTTGAATGGCGTATTAGCTTAGGTGAATATAATACCTAAAGTTTATGTGTATATTCTTGTGAGTAGTTTTATTTGGTATGTGTGTCGCATTTATTTATTATTATTGAAAAACAACATTCTGTTGCACAATTTGTATTTTCTTTTTATTTTGAATGTCAAAAAAATATATAAAAAATTAAAATAGCCAGTGGAAAGCTGGACAACATATAAAGCTGGACAACATACAAAATAATAGAAAAACAACTCAAAAACATATTAAGATCTAGTTAAGCAACATCATTATATTTTAATCCATAGTTTAACAGTGATCTTGATATCGTGTCCCCTTGTTTGCTGTTATTAAGACAACTAAGTTACAATAAAATATATTAGGGTTTTAAGTTAGGTAACTAATTAAAATTGCAATGCTGGATAGTAGAATAACATAACACACATGGGAACGGAATGGAACTTGAATTTGGTAATCAATATGAGCTCATAAAATATTGACTTTATTACTAAATATCAATTAATTTCGTCATAAGATTTCATGCTTATCCGTTTCCTATCCTAATTTTGTTTTTGTTTTTCCCAATAACGAGGATAAACTTCATGACAGGTGAATCATTATTATATATATAGAAAACAAAATCTAACAAAGTACTATCAAAAAATTACAAAACGCTAAAAGAGTTTGGAAGCAAACTAACTCATTTGACATTAGTCTTAATACTCTTATTTGTGTATCACATAAAAGAATAATCAAGTATTGATACAAAAATAAACTCCCCTTTGCGAAGATTATTGTAAAACACCATGACATTTGTGAATCGTCAAAAAACCTAATAGGTCGTTCTAAGATTTAAATATTTTCAAACGTCTTGGACGAACGATAGAAAAATGATCTTTATCGTTGTTGTTGTTGTTTTTTTTTGGAAAGGAAACTTCCCTAACAAGGGTTTCTGGGCCAGCTTACGCGCACCGACTAATCCCCCGCTGCAAACATGAAACTTTGCCTCATGCCCTGGAGTCACTGCAGGCGAACCTCCATGGCCACAAGGGTTGAGTAGTGCCAGGATTTGAACATGAGTCAATAGGTTATCCACCATATCTTCCACATGCCTTACCAAGTCACCACAAGCCAAGTGGTTTGTTGTTGTTGTTGTTGTTGTTGTTGTTGTTGTTGTTGTTGTTATTATTATTATTATTATTATTATAATAATAAAAATGGGTCCCCGAAAAAATTATGTATGGTTCTTTTTGGGTTATAGCCTTGGAATTGGAACAAGAGTACGACCGTTTATCCTATTCTAGGGTCGTGTGCGACCATGATTTCATCGGGTTTTGCATTGGTAGCAACTTGTTCTGTGGAAGGAATTCTGCATGGTAAAAGAATATGGCATTGTTGCGCTTGGTTAGCGTTGAGAGGGACGTTGGTTAGGTACCTGGAAGACGATGGAATGAGTTGAGTATCTTAAGTCCCCCGGGGTGCTGGTCGTGAGTTTCCAGACGAATGATGTAATGCTGCTAAGATCGGTGTAATACGGGAGCATTCCATACATGGGTTGAGGGCCGGGTACAACATTCCAAACTCATGTCATGGGCTCTAAGACAATCCAAACCTACGCTGAGGACCATGTAGGGGTATTCTAGTCATAGTCTATGGGCTCAGTTATCAAGATTGTTGATTTTTCTACTTGTAATACTTTCGGTGTCGACGCATTGATGGAAGTCGGGAGACTCACAAACCAACTGATATGAATAAAGTGAATAGTTAAGGGTTGATGGGAGTATTAGTCGTGCATCAGAAAATCTCTTGCAGAGTGTTTGCATTATAAATCTTGTTTACTCGTGAGCTGTTATTATGGGTTTGGTTACCAAGTTTGAGTATCAGTCGTGGAGTCTCGAGTCATGAAGTTCATTGTGATGTATCAAGTGATTTTCCAGGTGGGGGGTACACCTGAGCAGATAAGGGTTGGATGCAATGTGAAAATTCTTGGATTTCACATCCTTGAATTGTAAGATTTGTGCTTGTGGGGGGCTAATGCTGCCATATTTAGAAGTGTGGGGGCGGAGCCACGTACTCTGGGCGTACGTTTGTGTAAGAAGGGCATACAAAATGATGTCCTAAACCCTAATATTTAGGGATTGGACCCTATCTATTCTTCATTAACACTCAAACCTAGTCCCTTTCATTAGCCTCCATTCTCTCAAAAAATTGTTACAACCCTAATCTACCTTAAGAGCAATTTTGGGCTCGTATATGTGTGTTCTATGCCTTTGAAGAAGGAAGAAGGAAGTAGAGACCATCTTCGAGGCGTGTAGCACCTTAGATCCAGAAACACGCCATTATTTGGCATCTCATGGAGGTATAAAGTTCTGAACTTGGTGAAGTTATACCTAGATCTTGTTTTGGGCTTGATTTATGTTCTTTTGGTCCCCTAAGCTTGGTTTATTGAGTAAAGGTTACTCTAAGCCAATTGAGTTGTCCTTTCAGAGGTTTTGGAGCTTCTTGGGTCATAAAAATGTAATCTTGGACACTAGTTTCTTCTTATGCATGGTCTTAATGGATTAAGAGGTTAGGATCTTTGGTGTTAAGCACTTATTGGACATGCAAGGTCATAAAGTTGGAAACTTTATGAATCTCGGTGATATTTTAGCCATGGAACTACAATTGGATGCATTAAGTCGAAGTATTAAGAACTTAATATGAAAAGAGAAAGTCATGTGAGTGTGTCGGGCGTACCTATGTGTACGTCGAGCGTACTTAGTTAACCACCCTGTTTCCAATCAACGCGAGTACACCCCGCATACCCCCAGAGTAAACCCCGCGTAGGCACACTATGACGACTCGGCTGAGTTGACTTGGCTGGGTTAACTCTGCTGGGTTGACTCATTTGATTTGCTGATTTTAACCAATGTTAACCTAGGGGTATTTTGGGTATTTTGGGCTATGTTGAGAATTTTGATATTTTGGGTGGATAGGTGGTGGTTAGAGCTGAGATTCAAAGTCGGGACCTCATCGGTTGTGGATCAGATCGAGAGGTGAGTTTTGGTTACTGTACTTACGAGTCGAAGGCACCAAGGCCAACCCGTATAATTGATATCATGCTATACATTGATATACTAAATATGAGATAGATCTATATGCTTATATGCTATTTGATGATATGCGTAGACTGGTAGATCTATAGGACAACCTGTGATTTCTGTCTGCACGATTAACTGTCTTTTGCTTATGTTTGTTATCTGTTATATGTCGATATATTGTGTTGGGTTGAGGTTATACTTCTTTGTGTTGTAGCCAACAAACCTGGGAGCAATCCAGATATGAGTTGAGAGCCGGTTGGCATGCAAGACTCATATTGAGGGCTCGGGAGCATTCCAGATACGATTTAAGGGTCGGTTGGCATGTCAGATTCGTACTGAGGGATTGAGGATATTCCAACCTGATGGTAGACTGGACTTATCGTATATTGGTATTCCAACCTAGGGTATTCCATCTTGAGGATGACTGGACCTGTAGGTTGATTGGGCCTGCGGTATTCCAACCCAATGATTGATTGGACCCGACATATTTGATTATATATGTTACATATTTGTGTGGTGGTACTTTGGGGCAACTTACTAAGCTTCGTGCTAACAGTTTCACTTTGTTGTTTCAGGTGCTTCAGATGATTGTGGCAAGACAAAGGAGTGATCGTATACATCCTTGGTTTTCCGACTGATTGGATCTTGGAAGACTTTGATTTTAAATAATGTTTAGAAACAATGGTTTTGTAAACACTTCTTTTAGTAAATGGTTTGTTTTAAAAAACTTTAAATTTGTTTAAAATTTTGGGATGTTACACATACACTTAGCAATCACTACTACCAATATAGATTCCAAATCTAGCATATCATCAAATTCTCCTAGGCTACAAGGCATTATATATAAGGCCTATTTATCATGCAATTCCTAAAAGTATCCCTAGCCTTATCCTAGCATTTGAACATTTATATCATATATCATGTCAACATGTATGGGTATTTTGGGAATCACTTACTTGAGCTCGGCTGATTGCACACATTACACCCCTTTTTCTTTATAAAAATCTTTTCAAAACTTATTTTCTTTAGAAAGATCTTTTTAGAAACTTATTTTCATTCAAAATATTACCAATTCCTCAGTTTGAGTTCAGGCATACCCGAGAGTGTACCCGAATCCCTCAAACCAAGGCTCTGATACCACCTTGTAACGTCTCGAAAATACAAGGTAAAATTTTCTTAAAACACTAAATCATACAAACGAGTTGTTCCAAAACCGATCAAAGTAAATATATTATATAAGCATCATAGTAATATCATTAATTGTCAATGCGAAAAACTTTTGGGGATGTTGTGCGGTCACATCGGTCCCTTCCCTTTCGAACCGCAAGTACGTGAAATCCTAAACACAAACTATAAGCACAAAGCTTAGTGAGTTCCCCAAAATACCACATACCACAAATACAATAGAACCAAATGATATAGTACAAATCATAGTCATATAACAATTTCCTGCCATGGGCCAAACCATGGTCTTTCCATTCTGTCAAGGGTCAAATCCCAGTCTTGCATATAGATGCCAGGGAACAGATCCTGGTCTTGCATAAAAATGCCACGGGCCAGATCCTAGTCTTCCATATAACTTCCAGGGGCCAGATCCTGGTCTTTCATGCAAACGTCAGGGGTCAGATCCTAGTCTTCCATATAAATATCACAAGACATCTACTATTCTACAACCAAAGAAATGGGCCGACATTGGTGCCTTCGACCCATGGATCTAGTGTGGAAACTCACCTTAACTGCTGAAAATCGAATACATGCTTGGGCTGCTGTCACAACTCGAAAATTTTGGGGTCAAACCAAGCCTAAGGAGTCTTGTATATAAGTGCACTTACAATGTTTATCTATGTAACCTTGATGCAATGATGTTTTATAACATACATTTGGATTTCATGTTGCAATAAGCCTTAAATGATCAATGAAAATCAAACAAGAATCACATGGTGTTAACACAAGAACTTGTGATTGTGTCAAAATCTTGAATACTTAAACTTTAAGGCCAACACCTTTATGGTTCATACTAACTAGAACTGTGAACATACCCATAAGAACCACTCAAGACCGAAAACACCCTCATTTGGGCCACCCTTGGTGGGAAACACTCTCATTTGGGCTACCTATGGCCGTAAACACCTCTAAATTGACCATAGTTGGTCGTAAACACCATTTTGACCAAGATCCTCATTTTGTGAGAAGTACCAGGGGTTTTCGGTCATGCTTAGACTGCAAACGCCATCCTATGGCCGCAAACACATTAAATAATGCATGAAAAGTTGTTCCAAGGGAGTTTTCTATTGGATTTTTAGTGCGTCAAATATTTACTGGGAAGAGAAATTCAGCTTTGCACCCTTATAACCAGTAAACTACCATGCACGACCCTCAATTACCTAGCATATATACATGACCATTCATCCTATTTCAAATCACATCCATAAAACCTCTTCATTTAGTCATCAATATTCTTCATTCTTTCCTTCATCCATTCCAACTTCAAGTCCTCAAAATCCTCTCTAGAACAAGCTATGGTCTCTTCAAAACTCTTCATCATCTAGGTGGTCCTAAGATTTCTGGTAAGTGATTTCAACAACTCCTTCTGATTTTACACCTTATTATATATATTTCATGCTCTTTATACACAAAAATTCGTGTGTAACCTTCTTAGGGTATTAGAAGCTTCAAGGAGTTCATCAAGAACATCATAGTGTTTAAGCTCACAAACTGCTCACCACACTCCAAACTCTCCACAAAAACAACCAAGGTGAGATTCATACCCCACTACTTTCATGTTTTTCATCCTTTGGGGGGGGGAGAGAGACAGAGAGAGAGAGAGAGAGAGAGAGAGATACAAGTCAAGTCTTGTTTAAATCTTTGAATATTTGCATGCACTTGTATGTTTATGTGACTATGTGTGTAAAAATGTTGATTACTTCATGTTAACACTCCATAAACTTGAGATTTTACAAATCTCATGTTGTTAGAGATAAAGTTTTCTTTGAATAAGTTCACATATTTTCGTATTATTTGAAGAATAAATAAGCTACTAAGTAAAAAATGGTTTCTAGTATGTGTTAAAAATCAAGAAAATGACATAACATATTTGGTTGTAAAAGCCTGAAAGATGGTGAAAATATGAGAGTCACACTCAAAGTGGTTAATTTTTGGTTTTATATATATTACCACTAATACTTGTACAAATATTGAAACACAATAAATCTCATGGATTTATATGAGATTTTGTGGAATTGTGACATATTATAGTCACAACAAAAAAAATAGAATATTTTTGTTTACAAAACTCTCAAATAAAATTTTGGGTATTTTAAAACACACCACAAAACTTGGTTATTTTTCTAAATAAACTATTTTTACTAGTAAAATAGTCGTAATATATTGTCATATTTTGCTAGTTTGAATACTTACAGGATTATACTATTTACAAAACGTATATTACAATTAGATGAATTCATTAATGATTATTTATAAAAAGCTTTATAAATAATTAAACTAAAACAGTATACAAACCAAAAGTTTTACGACAAAAAATTTCGCGTAAACATGTTAAGGCACTTGTGAGACTCTCCTTCGTCTTACCTACCTAGCGTACACCATAAGGCATGTAGTTATAACTAGAGTCTACTAGAGGGAGACCGAGGTAATTGTGTATAGATCTATACGGAGTTGACACCCTCACACATGAGCAGTTCGCTACAGCTAGACTAGGCTAGTCTAGGGTGACAAATATCTTCCCAAAATCGACACCTGAAGAACGTCATGACAAGCATTTTAGTCGTATCAAGCAAGGTTGTAACGACTCACATAGGGATTAACAATGTTATTTTGGATTTACAAAATTATACACTTCATCGGTTTTATAAAAAAATGGAACTAAGCATCACTCTCGTACTTTACTACTACCACTCCAATCTTAGGGTTTTAAGGTTGCATGTTTTATAAAACAGGAAATATGGGATTTTCTGGGAACTCACACTCTTTTTAATTATGAACAAAAGAAAACAAAGAACACACATGCAATTATCCACAGTTTTAGAACAAAACTACAAACCAATTTTCACATGAAATATCGGATTTTCTGGAGTTTTACAAATTATTACAAATCAAAGTTGATACAAAGCTTTTATACAAATATGCTTATGAACTCACCAACTTTTTAGTTGACGCCTTTCAAAACGACTTGTATTCTCAGGGACTCAGTGAGCAGGTATCCGGGCTATAGATTTGGATATTTACTACATTTTTTGAGCATCATATTTATTGTCACTTTTGCGTAAAGTTGTGAACAAATACAATTCTATAAACAATGTATTTATGTTTTCAATTATATTCAATTGTGATGATACAATAAAATAAAGTCATCCGCCCCCGGACGTTTCCGCCATCCTGGTTCGGGGGTGTGACAACTACTGGTCTGGGGAGTCTCCGCACTATAAATCATCAGATAATACTCAATTAATAATTGGGCCACAATTATAGCTAAAATTCCTAGATCAGTTGTCCAATAACTACGGTAGAAGAGCATTTTAACCTTCCCTCTCTTGGCCCAATATCTGAGGCCCAACTCATTGACACCAAAAAGCCCAATACAGTCCAAGCTCCCCAATGATACCCAAAGCTCACTATGGCCCAAATCCAAAATGGCCCAAAGTCTGAAAAACTATTGACCCAAAAAGGCCCACATCCAAAAAGTCCACAATCCAACTTGGGCCCAAAAACCAAAAGTGACCCAATACCATGAAAGTCTTAGGTCTAACCCAATAATCAAAACCAAAAGATTCAAGGCCCAAAAACAACCCTTCACTGGACTGGGTCGTACGCCTCGCATACAAGCTTGTACGTCCATCGTACTTGCCCGAAACGAGATTCATGGAGGGTTGGGTGTTGTACGCACATCGTATTGGGATTTATGCCAAACATACGCACCCAAAGGCAAAACCCTCCATAAGGTCTTAATACCTTAAGAGTTTACGTCTAAATTTCAGATTTGAGCTTGCTAAGACGTCTAAGGCCATAAAGTTGCAAACTTTATGGCTTTGCGTGGCTACAAAGAGCCCAACACCAAAAAACCTAACCTTTTCAATTCATTCCATACGTATAACTCTTTCATGGGGACAAACCAAGGTCCAAGCTTGCATTTTTATGACTTAAATTGCCATGAAATGCCTAAAAGTACACCTTAAAGGATTTGGAGTTGATGGGATGTCAAGCCCACCAAGCAAATTACACCCTTTGATTTCTAAATAAATGTAATATAATGGTAAAAAGGGGTATCGATCCTCGGGGAAATGGTTGTATTCAATCACCAATGCAATTCAATAGAACTAGTGAAATTAAACTAATTAACTACAATTAAACTAAAAGGGGAGGGTGTTTGATTACTTGAAAACTAAAATACTTGAATAGCTAAAAACCTTGCAATTAAGCAAGTTGATGAGATGCTCAAAGGTTGGGAATAATTGGTTAACTAAGGCAATTCAACACAATGAACATTTGTGTGTTTATCATTAGGATCTAATACAAAGCTTATCCTTCATCCCAAATTGGTTATAGCAATCATGAAGCATGATATGCCAAGATTCCTCATAGGTAGTATGGAGGTTGGGGAAGCCCACAACACACCTTCTTAATTAAGATCAAGGGTCAATTGAAGCAATTAATCCCAAGAAATCAATTAGCCTTAAGAATGAAGGAATCCCCAATTCCTAGAGGATGTCAAATGCTTACACATCCATAAAGGATATATGATTCATAAGCTATAGATGATTTCTACCATCATAAAGCCTTTGTTCTAAATAAATTCAATGATTCAATGCAAAATCAATGAAATAAATCAACCATTGCTCAATCAAATACTAAGCTCATGATCAAAGCATCAAATAAGCATAAGAATTGCAAACTAGAATCATAAACATGGAATAAATTGATAATCAACATAAATCCTTCAAAACCCACAAACATTCATTGGTTTTCAGCCAAAGTCAACCAAATAAGAATATTAGCCACTCATGGCAACAAAGTAACAAGAACAATAATCTAATTACATAAAGAAACTACCTAAGATTTGGAAAGATGAAAGGAAAATGGTTTCTAGCTCCCAAAATCGCCTCTTGCAGGTCTCCAATGTTGGAAAAATCGTGAATGAGCCTCTAGATCTGATCCCCAAAGGTTATGGTGTGCCAAATGACCATAATGCCCAAACTGGGCAGTTCAGCGGGTACCCGCGCGATGAAATTCCACCCGCGCAAATGTTGTTGTAATGCTATTGATCCTTCCTTCCACCACTCCACCCTTCCACTACCAAAGATTCCTTTGGTCCCCCCCCCACCTTGTCCATGTAATTTGAAATGCACCAATCATCATTTAGCCACCAAATGGATGCTCCAAGCCCAAAATTAGAATTTTGTGATCCATCTTCACAAGCCCAAATAATCCAAGCCAATAACTTTCAAAGCTCAATTCTTCTTCTTTGATTCCGCCAAGCCCAATAATGCCTCGGGAGCCCACTAAGCCCGTCTCCAATCAACCCGCAACCGCAACAAGCACCGAAAAACCTACAAAATATCTCATGCAACATAACAAGCACCCGGTATGATCCATAATAAAGAAAATAAAGAATATACAATGCAATAATGATAAAAAGATCTAAAAAAATCTAAAATAAACTAATAAAAATAAGGAAATAAAATAAGTTATCAAATCACCCCAAGCTTAAACCTAACTTGTCCTCAAGTTAGAACAAAACTAAAATGAGCTCGGGATGAACTATGTAAAAAGGAAAAAGAAAGATACCATAGTACTTGGTCAACATTAGTCAACATGGTCAGAATTAGTCCTTCATGGACCCTACGCATCTTCAAAATGTTCCCCGCTTTAGAGCCATAAACCACATTCTCAACCACTTGATGGGCGAATAGATCACGGCTGGATGCGGTCACGGTGTGCAACACAAAGGAAATAGAGATGCGCCCAGTGGGGGCACTTTAAATCACCAATGTAGACCATAGTACACGAAGTAAAGGCGCCTCTTCACACACTATGATTCCTACATTTGTCAGGACAAAGTGTATAATAACGAAATAGGGTTTAGCAGCACGGCCTCCGGGCAAACATCCGGTTTCAGAGGCTTCTCCCTTGTACTGTCCTTTACAGTCTACTGTCTCATCGTCGGGGCCTTTTCTCACCAAAAATCAAAAATAAAATAAAATAATAAAAACTCTACTTAACCTAAATCTAAACCTAACAACCTAAATCTTCAATCTTGAACTTTTGTTATTGGGTCTTAAATCACATTTTTCTGCTTGACATTTTTTTTTAATCATATATATAACATAGATGACTTGGAAGGAGTATTTTCTTCAAGTTCAATGACATAGAAATCCGCAGGAAATACTAGTTGATTAACTTGAAATAGTACATCCTCCAACACGCCTCTTGGAAATACAGTTGACTTGTCCGCTAATTGAATGATGACTCCGGTTTCTTCCAAAGGTCCAACATTGAGAGATTGAAAAACCGAGTATGGCATGACATTGATTAAGGCTCCAAGATCTAGCATGGCACTTTCGACATGTAAATCACCAATGGTACAAGATATAGCAAACATTCCCAGGTCTTTGCATTTGGGTGGAAGCTTCTTTTGGATGACCGCGGATACATTTGCATTGACTTGAATCTTCTCATTTGTCTTGAATTTTCTCTTGTTGGTGCACAAATCCTTAAGAAATTTGGCGTAACGTGGGATTTGCTTAATGGCATTCAATAGTGAAATGTTGAGCTGAACCTTGCGGAAAGTCTCAAGAAACTCTTTCTCTTCTTCTTGTTTCTTTGAGGAAGCCAACCGGGATGGAAAAGGTGGTGGTATGACCAATGGTTTGATGGGTTTGTTGGAAGGATCGAGTTGATCAACATTTGGCACAACCAGTTCCTTTGGAGGAACTACAACTTTTGGAGGTTCCACAATGATCACTTCATCTTCGTCTTCTCTTGAAACTCTTTTAGGTTGACTTTCTCCAAGTGTTTTCCCACTTCGCAAGGTGATGGCACTCACATTCGGGTTCTTCTCGATTTGTGATGGAAGTTTACCCCTTTGTTCTATCTTGTTGAGAGCGGTTGCCAAGTCTCCAATTTGTGCTTGAATGTTGGAGAAAGTATTCTTGGTTTCATGTTGAAATTGGGTTTGGCTTTGAGCAAGAGAAGTGACAAGTTCTTGAAGGCTCATTTGATGGGTACCACTTGATTGGCCTTGTTGTGGAGGTTGTTGGTAATTTGGAGGGTTATAAGAATTTTGTGGATATGGAGGTTTTTGGGATTGGTATTGTGGATGTTGGGGTCTCATCAAAAGATTTGGTGGATTTTGCTTTGGTGGATAAGGGTTGTTTTGGTTATTCCTCCAATTTGGGTTGAAATTGTTTTGAAATCCCGTGGGTCTTGGTTGACCTTGATATCCGCCCATTGCATTCACATCTTCCGGTTCACTTCCAAGTGTGGGACACTTATCCGTATAATGGCCCGTAATTGCACAAATACTACATACCATCAATTGTTGACCACTTCCCGCCACCATTTGACTTAACACATTAGTCAAATCCAAGAGCTTTGATTCCAAGTTTTGAGTGTTGCTAACTTCACCAACCACTTGTGTAGAATTTCTATTCATGTCATTTCGAGTCCCAAAATTCCTTTGATTTTGAGAAAAGGTACCAAAAAGTAATCGGATCTCGTGAGGGGTTTTGTTGAAGATGTTATCACCACTTGAAGCATCAATCATCCTCCAATCTTTTTCATTCATACCCTCATAAATTTTTTGAAGAAGTAGTTGCTTGGGTATATTGTGTTGAGGACAACTTACACACAAATTGTTGAAGCGCTCCCAAAAATCATGAAATGTTTCGTTTTCCCCTTGAGGAATCCCCAAAATGTCACTTCTTTGACTTGAAATGCGGGAGGTGGGATAGAATTTGCTATTGAAGGCCTTGAGTAACTCTTCCCATGTGTGAATAGATCCCGATAGTAAGTTAAATAACCACTCTCTAGCTTTGTCTTCCAAGGTGAGTGGGAAAGTGGTTAACTTGAAATCATCCAATGTCACATTGTCGGGCAACATGCTAACACATATCATATGAAAGGACTTCAAATGCTTTTGAGGATCTTCTCTATCCAACCCATGCAATTTGGTTAGTTGATGTATGAAACTTGACTTCAATTCAATCCCTCGGTGGTTTGCGGGATAAACAATAGCAAGAGGTGTATGAGTAACATTTGTTTACATCATTTGTCTAAGTGTCAACTCTTGAGGGGGATTGGGTGGATTGGGGTTGTTGGGATATTGTTTCAAGTGATTAGGATGTTGTTGGTAAGGTGGATATGGGTATTGGTGGTTCATTTGTGGTGGATAAGTGTAACGCCTGTGTTTCGGGCTTGCCATTTGTAGCAATGTAATAGTCTAGGTTAACCTCTGTAACCCGTTTTGAAATAATAAGATTGTATTATTTGAGTATTGTGTGTTTTGTGCTTAATTGCTTAATTATGTGGTTTGATTAATTAAGAATAAAAATAAGCGTCAAAATTTAAGTGTAAAATAAACTTAATATATTTGGTTAATGTTGTAGTAGTTGAAACGAGGTTTCCGAATATATATAGAACGCCCAAATCTGACTTCGTATGAGGAAGTTATGATTTATCGAAGTTCCGGCTTAGCGATATACAGCCTGTTTTACTCGATTTGAGATCGAGCGGTTGTTAGCCGAAGCAATCTAAATGAGAATCGAAGATCTCATTGTTGGTATTGAAACGATAAAAAGTTAGGCGAGAACGGACGTCAAACGAAGAAGTTATGAATTTATAACGAAAGTTTCTGTCCCGGCCTATTAAAAATAATTAATAAAAATAAAGTCAAAATTAGCCGACGGAGTCTAAACGAAAGTCGTAGAGCATGGTCTCACCTTCGCGTGGATATAAAGAATGTCGAAAACGGAGTTCGTATGAAGAAGTTATGAATTTCCGAAGTTTATTAATCATTTTGTATTTATATTTAAATCAAAATTCGGAAGCATTATCCGAAGGAGTCACCGATCTGATCCGAGGTACGCCCCGCGTACTCGAGTACGCCCCGCGTACTCCGAGGGATGTCGACACTCGCACTCGAGCACTTAGGATACGTAAGCAATGACGTTTTGGGCAGTACGCCCCGCGTAACGCAGTACGCCCCGCGTACTCCGAGGCTCCAGCCTCCTATAAATAGGATGCGAGGGTTCCGGGTATTTTTGCCAATTCCCTCTCGTTTTCGTGTCGAAGCTCTGTGCAAAAACCCCCGAAGCTACCCCGAAGTCCCGGTATCATACTCTAGCCCCGAGGCAAGTCCCGAGATCCTAAAGATCCCGAAAAGTGCGGTTCCCGAGTCGAAGCTCTGCCCGCGAGAAGTTCGATTTTCGAGAAGATCTTCCAGATCTGCTGTGGATTACGACTTCTATAAGCCGTAGTGCTGTCCGATCATCTTCTGATCAAGTGAGTGTGTAGTTATTTCTTCTAATACAATAATACGAAGTATTTTATATAAAAATACGTGCTATGTGTATATATTTGGTTGTGTTATGTGTGAATGAGTATTCACTCTCTTCTATCTTATAGATCTGCTTATTTCTTTATGAGATATGTGTTATGTGTGTGTGTGCCTCATCTGTTATGTGATATATGTGTTGATTAAAGCATGCTATACAGGTTTTCTTTAAACTATGTATACAAATGTATATTTTTATCTACTAATATGTTGGGTAGAACATGGGTAGACAGTTGGTGTGTAATAAACAGATGAGAGGCCTCGTTGTTGTTTGATTGAGTCATCTAGCGGAGTTTAGATGACGACCACTGGCTATTCTAGACAGTCTTGTGGAAACATTAGCAGGTTCGCCACCTGTAGGTGTTAATGAACTTGGGTGTTCATTCGCTGTACTCCATCCCCCTCATGGTTGCCTTATTTGACTTATATTGCTGAGGTACCCCCGAAGCATGTGTTGTCACCCCGATGAAATATTCTTAGACTAGGTCCCTTATGTTAGTTGTTTTAGGGACATTAAAGTGAGAATAACGGGAATGGGTAATCGGGTTATTGTTGGTTGGTGAAAATTAAATATGATATTTATTGTGGGTTGAAAACCCTATATGCTCACCAGGCTCCCAAGCCTGACCCACTCAGTTTTAAATTGTATTACAGGTAGTGGCGGAAGGGCATGAGATGGATGAACCATCAAGTTGTTTTGTTTACAAGTCTGCATATGTTTATATTTGTTATATGACTTGTAATGTATTCGTTTATGCTTATTGGTCTGAATCGGAACATGACACCCCGAGTTTTGATTATAATGAAAATACATTTCTTTTATGAAATGCTTCGGTAAACAATGTTTTATCATGTTTTGTTTTTGGGAACAAATTCCGCAACTCTTTCAAATCAAAAGGATTTACTCTGAAAATATTTAAAAGCATAAATGAAAATCGGTCTTTTCTGGCCGAGATTTTGGGGATGTCACAGTTGGTATCAGAGCATTAGTTTAAGCGAACTAGGAATTTGTAGGATTTCTAGACTTAAACTTAGAATGCTAAGTGAAGTTTTGAGATGTGTGTCTGTTGTGATTTAGACACGAGCACTAGTTTATTTTAGGAAAGTTGCCTAAAATGATTTATGTGCTAAATGTTATATGTTGCCATATATGATATTATTTGTTCGGATCTATGGTCTGTTACCGACCGGATCTAGAAACCTTATGTGTGTAGGATTCTAAGCGTACGTCTACGATATTAGAACTAGCATGTAAACGTTTCGGAGTGATAAGGATGATTTGAATATCTATCATGATTGAGGATCTAATTTCACCTTATTCGGTGTAGATCAAAATGGTGAGAACAAGAAGTGGAGTTGGAAATGCTGACAAAAACAGGAATCAACCACCAGTGATTGAGCCAATACCTGTCGTAGCAGCAGCACCTGAGCCAATAACCATGGCTGGTGTGCAATTGATGATTCAGACGATGTTGGATCGTCAGATGGATGAAACTAGACGGTTGCTTCAGCAAAATCGTGAAGAACTGTCGATTCGTGTGGAAGAGCCTGAACTGAATGAAGGGCACTCGGAAGGTGGAAACTTCAGTGGGTCTGTTGGTCCAGCCAACCCACCGATAGTTAGGCAAGATAACCATGATGGAAGGAATGATGGAATGGGATGCAAGTACAAGGACTTTTTGACTTGTAAACCATCGACCTTCAATGGAAAGGAGGATCCGATTGGGGTTATGGATTGGATCTCCGAAATGGAGTTAGCCTTTATGACATGTGGCTGTAGAGGCAAGTTGCAGACTATCTATGCCGTGCGACAATTCCGAGGTGGAGCCGTTCGTTGGTGGAACACTCTAGGGAAGACCTTAAGCCCTGCGAGCCACTGCAATTGTCATGGGCAGAGTTCTTGGTGCAGTTTAAGCGCAAGTTCTGCTCGGCTCAAAATCTGTTGGAGTTGGAGAACAAGTTTCTGACATTGACGAAGGGTAGCATGTCAGTAGATGAATACACCAATAACTTCACCGATAAGATGGAGTTTGCCTTGCGTATCGTTCCAGACGAGCTGACAAAGGTGGATCGGTATGCGAAGGGACTTCCATGGGAGTACGAGGTGCCGGTACGTCAGGCACTTACTCTAGAGGCAGCTATCTGGGCTGCCAAGTCTGTGGAGAACATGATAAAGGGAAGAACCACCGACAAGGTTGAGGTTGGTGAGAAAAGGAAGTTTGAAGGAACATCTGGTTCCAGTAAGAAGAGTAAATTTTCGAAATTTGATTCGAAAAAGTTTGGAGGAAAAGGAGGCGAAGCGAAGTGGTGTGATAAGTGTAGGAAAAAGCACTTTGGAAAATGTAGCGAGGATGTAACCTGCTACAAGTGTGGAAAGCTTGGACATTTTGCCAATGAATGTCCGAACAACAAAAGGATGTGTTTTGGGTGTAATGAAGAGGGGCATATTTTGAAAGACTGTCCGAAGAAGAAGGAGGCAGCTAGGCCCAACATTCCACCAAAGCCGAAGGCGAGAGCCTTCCAGATGACACTTGAGGCTGCGAAAGATGAAGCTGACGTCGCTTCAGGTACCTTTCTCGTAAACGAATTACCTGCTCATATATTGTTTGATTCTGGAGCCAACTACTCCTTTATTTCGCATGAGTTTGGTAGAAAGCTAGCTTTGCCTGTTGATAGACTAAATAATGCTTTATTAGTCGAAGTAGCTAGTGGCAAGTTTGTACCTGTTAGCCATCGTATGAAAAACGTCTTGATCGACCTTAATGGGAATAAGTTTCTCGAGGAATTATTGCCTATCGAACTAAATGGTTTCGACATCGTCTTGGGAATGGATTGGCTTAGCGCCAATGATGCCGAAATTTTGTGCAAGAAGAAGATAGTTAAAGTAAACCCGCCTGGGAAAGATTCGTTTATGGTGTATGGGGACAAACGCAGAGTGAATTCTGGAATCATTTCTCTAATGAAAGCCAGAAAGTGTTTGACCAAGGGATGTACATCATATTTAGCATTCGTGATTGATGCTAAGAAAGAAAGAAGGTGATGCAGAGTATTCCAGTGGTGTGTGATTATCCGGAAGTATTTCCCGAGGATCTTCCTGGATTACCACCTGATAGACAAGTGGAGTTCAGAATAGACTTGTTACCAGGAACCACGCCAATAGCAAAAGCACCTTATCGATTAGCACCGACGGAGATGAAGGAGCTGATGATGCAACTTCAGGAGTTATTGGACAAAGGTTTCATTAGACCTAGTTCATCGCCCTGGGGAGCTCCGGTGTTATTTGTAAAGAAGAAAGATGGAAGTATGAGAATGTGCATCGATTACAGAGAGCTGAACAAGGCAACAATAAAGAATAGATATCCGTTGCCGAGGATTGATGACCTGTTTGATCAATTGCAAGGTTCGAGCTATTTCTCGAAGATCGATCTTAGGTCAGGATATCATCAGCTGAAAGTAAGAGAGCAAGATATCGAGAAGACTGCATTCAGAACTAGATATGGACACTACGAGTTCTTGGTTATGTCGTTTGTACTAACCAATGCTCCAGCAGCGTTCATGGATTTGATGAATAGGGTTTGTAATCCTTTCCTTGATAAATTCGTGATAGTGTTCATAGACGACATTCTGATCTACTCGAAAAGCCAGGAGGAGCATGGCAGGCACTTGCGAGAAGTGTTAGAAGTTTTGAAGAAGGAGAAGCTTTATGCGAAGTTCTCCAAATGTGATTTTTGGATTCGTGAGGTCCAATTCTTGGGTCACGTGGTCAACCAAGAAGGGATAATGGTTGATCCAGCGAAGATTGAAGCTGTGACGAAGTGGGAACAACCGAAAAGTCCCACGGAGATTCGAAGCTTTTTAGGATTAGCCGGATATTACCGAAGGTTTATCCAAGGCTTTTCTTCGATTGCTACTCCATTAACAGCTTTGACCCACAAAGGAGCTACTTATGCTTGGAGTGAGAAGCATAAAGAAGCATTCGAGAAGTTAAAGAAGAAGCTATGCGAGGCACCGATACTTTCTCTACCCGATGGAGTCGAAGACTTCGCTGTTTATAGCGATGCGTCTGGTGTTGGATTGGGTTGTGTTTTGACCCAAAGAGAAAAGGTGATAGCATATGCGTCTCGACAGTTGAAAGAGCATGAAAAGAATTACCCGACTCATGATTTGGAGTTGGCAGCGGTAGTTTTCGCTCTGAAAATATGGAGGCATTACCTCTATGGCACGAAGTGCAAACTTTTCACTGATCATAAGAGTCTCCAATACCTCTTTAATCAGAAAGAATTGAACATGAGGCAACGACGCTGGCTAGAACTTCTCAAGGACTACGACTGTGAGATACTTTACCACCCAGGTAAAGCAAATATTGTTGCTGATGCTCTCAGTCGGAAAGTCAATCTTGAAAGGAAGAGGCCAAGAGCGTTGAAAATTGAAGTTGTCTCGACCATTGTGGAAAGTATAAAGAAAGCTCAAGAGGAAGCTTCTGAGAAAAATGACCGAAAGGAGGAACGTTTGGGTAAAACGTTGGTGTTTGGTACTAACGGTCATGGACTGAAGGTATTCCAAGATCGTATTTGGGTACCTAAGTCAGGAGGAATTAGGGATCTTCTGATGGAAGAAGCTCACAAGACCATGTACTCGATTCATCCGGGTAGCACTAAAATGTATAGGGACCTGAAACCCTACTACTGGTGGCCGACGATGAAGCTTGATGTTGCAAAGTATGTGGCCGAGTGTGTGACTTGTGCGAGAGTCAAGACACAACATCAGAAACCTTACGGGAGTTTAGAACCATTGCCTGTGCCTATGGGTAAGTGGGAAGACATTGCTATGGATTTTGTCACTAAACTGCCCAGAACAAAGAATGGTCACGACATGATTTGGGTGGTCGTTGATCGATTCACTAAGAGTGCGCATTTCATAGCGGCCAGGGAGAAATGGTCTATGGAAAAGCTTGCGAATTCTTACGTGAAGGAAATTGTGAGGCTTCACGGTGTTCCGTTAACGATTGTATCGGATCGTGATAGCCGTTTCACCTCAAGGTTTTGGAAAAGTCTACAAGAGGAAATGGGTACCAAGTTATGTTTAAGCACAGCTTACCATCCGCAGACTGATGGTCAGAGTGAAAGAACAATACAAACACTTGAAGATATGCTGAGAGCATGTACCTTGGAATTCCTAGGTAATTGGGATGAACATTTACCGTTGGTAGAATTTTCCTATAATAATAGTT
Source organism: Lactuca sativa (assembly GCF_002870075.4). Classification (NCBI taxonomy): domain Eukaryota; kingdom Viridiplantae; phylum Streptophyta; class Magnoliopsida; order Asterales; family Asteraceae; genus Lactuca; species Lactuca sativa. The sequence continues at coordinate 54,585,063 of NC_056625.2, forward strand.
TTCACTCGAGCATTAAGATGGCACCGTACCAAGCTTTGTATGGACAAAAGTGTCGTACGCCGTCTTGTTGGCTTGAGGCTGGGGAAAAGCAGTTTATGGGACCGGAGTTGGTTCATCAAACTGCTGAAAAGTTGAAAATAATTAGGGAAAGAATGTTAGCAGCTCAAGATCGTCAAAAGAGCTATGCTGACAAGAAGCGAAGACCGATGACTTTTGAGGTTGGAGATTCGGTTTTGCTTAAAGTCTCGCCGTGGAAGGGACTTATAAGATTTGGTAAAAGGGGAAAGTTGAGTCCAAGGTTTATTGGACCGTTTAGAGTCCTTCAGAGGATTGGGAATCAAGCTTACAAGCTCGAATTACCCGAAGAACTGAATGGAATTCACAACACCTTTCATGTGTGTTATTTGAGGAAGTTCACGGGAGAAGTTCCCGATATAATTCCAATTTCTGAATTGAGAATTGATGAGAACAAAAGGTTGATTGAAGAACCAGAGGCAATTGTTGACCGAAAGACTAAGAAGTTGCGACGCAAAATGGTTGGGTTAGTGCTTGTCCGATGGAAACACACGAATGGGCCGAATCTCACCTGGGAGACGGAGAGTGACATGTTGAGTCACTATCCGCATTTGTTTGTTGATGTGTGATTCCGGGGACGGAATCATTCTAAGGTGGAGAGAATTGTAACGCCTGTGTTTCGGGCTTGCCATTTGTAGCAATGTAATAGTCTAGGTTAACCTCTGTAACCCGTTTTGAAATAATAAGATTGTATTATTTGAGTATTGTGTGTTTTGTGCTTAATTGCTTAATTATGTGGTTTGATTAATTAAGAATAAAAATAAGCGTCAAAATTTAAGTGTAAAATAAACTTAATATATTTGGTTAATGTTGTAGTAGTTGAAACGAGGTTTCCGAATATATATAGAACGCCCAAATCTGACTTCGTATGAGGAAGTTATGATTTATCGAAGTTCCGGCTTAGCGATATACAGCCTGTTTTACTCGATTTGAGATCGAGCGGTTGTTAGCCGAAGCAATCTAAATGAGAATCGAAGATCTCATTGTTGGTATTGAAACGATAAAAAGTTAGGCGAGAACGGACGTCAAACGAAGAAGTTATGAATTTATAACGAAAGTTTCTGTCCCGGCCTATTAAAAATAATTAATAAAAATAAAGTCAAAATTAGCCGACGGAGTCTAAACGAAAGTCGTAGAGCATGGTCTCACCTTCGCGTGGATATAAAGAATGTCGAAAACGGAGTTCGTATGAAGAAGTTATGAATTTCCGAAGTTTATTAATCATTTTGTATTTATATTTAAATCAAAATTCGGAAGCATTATCCGAAGGAGTCACCGATCTGATCCGAGGTACGCCCCGCGTACTCGAGTACGCCCCGCGTACTCCGAGGGATGTCGACACTCGCACTCGAGCACTTCGGATACGTAAGCAATGACGTTTTGGGCAGTACGCCCCGCGTAACGCAGTACGCCCCGCGTACTCCGAGGCTCCAGCCTCCTATAAATAGGATGCGAGGGTTCCGGGTATTTTTGCCAATTCCCTCTCGTTTTCGTGTCGAAGCTTTGTGCAAAAACCCCCGAAGCTACCCCGAAGTCCCGGTATCATACTCTAGCCCCGAGGCAAGTCTCGAGATCCTGAAGATCCCGAAAAGTGCGGTTCCCGAGTCGAAGCTCTGCCCGCGAGAAGTTCGATTTTCGAGAAGATCTTCTAGATCTGCTGTGGATTACGACTTCTATAAGCCGTAGTGCTGTCCGATCATCTTCTGATCAAGTGAGTGTGTAGTTATTTCTTCTAATACAATAATACGAAGTATTTTATATAAAAATACGTGCTATGTGTATATATTTGGTTGTGTTATGTGTGAATGAGTATTCACTCTCTTCTATCTTATAGATCTGCTTATTTCTTTGTGAGATATGTGTTATGTGTGTGTGTGCCTCATCTGTTATGTGATATATGTGTTGATTAAAGCATGCTATACAGGTTTTCTTTAAACTATGTATACAAATGTATATTTTTATCTACTAATATGTTGGGTAGAACATGGGTAGACAGTTGGTGTGTAATAAACAGATGAGAGGCCTCGTTGTTGTTTGATTGAGTCATCTAGCGGAGTTTAGATGACGACCACTGGCTATTCTAGACAGTCTTGTGGAAACATTAGCAGGTTCGCCACCTGTAGGTGTTAATGAACTTGGGTGTTCATTCGCTGTACTCCATCCCCCTCATGGTTGCCTTATTTGACTTATATTGCTGAGGTACCCCCGAAGCATGTGTTGTCACCCCGATGAAATATTCTTAGACTAGGTCCCTTATGTTAGTTGTTTTAGGGACATTAAAGTGAGAATAACGGGAATGGGTAATTGGGTTATTGTTGGTTGGTGAAAATTAAATATGATATTTATTGTGGGTTGAAAACCCTATATGCTCACCAGGCTCCCAAGCCTGACCCACTCAGTTTTAAATTGTATTACAGGTAGTGGCGGAAGGGCATGAGATGGATGAACCATCAAGTTGTTTTGTTTACAAGTCTGCATATGTTTATATTTGTTATATGACTTGTAATGTATTCGTTTATGCTTATTGGTCTGAATCGGAACATGACACCCCGAGTTTTGATTATAATGAAAATACATTTCTTTTATGAAATACTTCGGTAAACAATGTTTTATCATGTTTTGTTTTTGGGAACAAATTCCGCAACTCTTTCAAATCAAAAGGATTTACTCTGAAAATATTTAAAAGCATAAATGAAAATCGGTCTTTTCTGGCCGAGATTTTGGGGATGTCACAATAAGGTTGGTAGTTAGGGTATTGGTGATAAGGGAGTTGTTATGGTGGATACATTGGGGTTTGATGCATTAGAGGGTGTTGGTAATTAGGTGGATTTTGGTAATGTACTTGTTGTTGAACTTGAAAGGCATTGTTTTAAGGTTGGTTGTTTTGGTGGAATTTTTGGTTTTGTGGTTGATAATTGGGTTGGTTTTGAGGAGGGGCTTGATTCCAAGGTGGCATATCAATCAGAGGTTCTTGTGGTTATTGTCTTGGTTGATGGGGTGGGGTATTGGCATCTTGATTGATTGGATTGGGGTTGGGATTGTGAGGTGGAGTGTGATTCATGGCTATGTGGTTTTCAAACGGAATATCTTCAAAGGAATGACCAACAATTGGAGAACTCGGTTCGGTGTCGGTATCACTTGAAGTATGAACTTGATCTTCTATGTTGATTAGTGGAGAAGAGGAAGAAGCTTGAACTAGTTGTTGTTGCTTTGCTTGTTTGGCTAACTTTTTCAACCTTTTTGCTTCTCTTTCAATTTCCGGATTGTAGAGTAGTTCACCGGTTCTTGTAGACCTAGGCATAAACAATCAAATAACAATAACCAATTTCCCCGGCAACGGCGCCAAAACTTGATGGGATGTCAAGCCCACCAAGCAAATTACACCCTTTGATTGCTAAATAAACGTAATATAATGGTAAAAAGGGGTATCGATCCTCAGGGAAATGGTTGTATTCAATCACCAATGCAATTCAATAGAACTAGTGAAATTAAACTAGTTAACTACAATTAAACTAAAGGGGGTGTTTGATTACTTGAAAACTAAAATACTTGAATAACTAAAAACCTTGCAATTAAGCAAGTTGATGAAATGCTCAAAGGATGGGAATAATTGGTTAACAAAGGCAATTCAATACAATGAACATTTGTGTGTTTATCATTAGGATCTAATACAAAGCTTATCCTTCATCCCAAATTGGTTATAGCAATCATGAAGCATGATATGCCAAGATTCCTCATAGGTAGTATGGAGGTTGGGGAAGCCCACAACACACCTTCTTAATTAAGATCAAGGGTCAATTGAAACAATTAATCCCAAGAAATCAATTAGCCTTAAGAATGAAGGAATCCCCAATTCCTAGAGGATGTCAAATGCTTACACATCCATAAAGGATATATGATTCATAAGCTAGAGATGATTTCTACCATCATAAAGCCTTTGTTCTAGATAAATTCAATGCTCCAATGCAAAATCAATGAAATAAATCAACCATTGCTCAATCAAATACTAAGCTCATGATCAAAGCATCAAATAAGCATAAGAATTGCAAACTAGAATCATAAACATGGAATAAATTGATAATCAACATAAATCCTTCAAAACCCACAAACATTCATTGGTTTTCAGCCAAAGTCAACCAAATAAGAGTATTAGCCACTCATGGCAACAAAGTAACAAGAACAATAATCTAATTGCATAAAGAAACTACCTAAGATTTGGAAAGATGAAAGGAAAATGGTTTCTAGCTCCCAAAATCGTCTCTTGCAGGTCTCCAATGGTGGAAAAATCATGAATGAGCCTCTAGATCTGATCCCCAAAGGTTATGGTGTGCCAAATGACCAAAATGCCCAAACTGGGCAGTTCAGCGGGTACCCGCGCGACGAAATTCCACCCGCGCAAATGTTGTTGTAATGCTATTGATCCTTCCTTCCACCACTCCACCCTTCCACTACCAAAGATTCCTTTGGTCCCCCCCCCCACCTTGTCCATGTAATTTGAAATGCACCAATCATCATTTAGCCACCAAATGGATGCTCCAAGCCCAAAATTAGAATTTTATGATCCATCTTCACAAACCCAAATAATCCAAGCCAATAACTTTCAAAGCCCAATTCTTCTTCTTTGATTCTGCCAAGCTCAATAATGCCTCGGGAGCCCACTAAGCCCGTCTCCAATCAACCCGCAACCGCAACAAGCACCGAAAAACCTACAAAATATCTCATGCAACATAACAAGCACCCGGTATGATCCATAATAAAGAAAATAAAGAATATACAATGCAATAATGATAAGAAATCTAAAAAAATCTAAAATAAACTAATAAAAATAAGGAAATAAAATAAGCTATCAGGAGTACCTTCTACTCACCAAGCTCTTGGCTTTGGGACAAGAAGATGAAAATCAAGACTTAACTAAGATGTAGTAAAACATAAACCAAGTTTGGAGCTTTATACCTCCAAATGGTGCACAAAGAAAAGGAGATGCTTGATCTAAAGTCTTGAGAGCAAAACTTAGTTCTTGAGGGTTCTTCTTCACAAACAAAGAAGCACGCAATTAACTCCAAAGGCTAAAAATGCTCAAAATGAACTAGGGTTTGCAAAGAGGGTCGATCTTAGGATGGGGGTTGATAAAAAGAAAGGTCTTGAGGCTATAATGGGGTTTAAATAGTGCACAAACTCTAAATATTAGGGTATTTGGTTTGAACCACGTACGCCCGGTGTACCGGAGTACACATAGCGTACTAGCACGAGACACGTTATGCTCAACATACTAAAACGTGCGCCCCGTGTACCCGAGCAACCTCAAAAAGTCACGGATTTTAACATCGAGGACCCTTCTTGCAACAAATCAAAACTTAAGGGTCCAAAAACAAACCTGAAAAAATAGATGTTACAAGAGTACAAGCTGAACTTTTACAAAAAGAAATAAGAGAAAGGTCATGAAACAAGGAAGTAAACAGAAGACTTTCTCAATATGTGAAGCCGTGATAGTCAGAGCACTGACCGAATCATTTCAAAAACTAATGGTACTTATTTTATGCTTATTAAGTAAAGTGATTTAAATCATAATTAAATCATTTCCAAACCAAATATAGTCTTTTAATTAATTACTATAGATTTGGTTCATAATATTTTAGAAAATAACATTTTGAATCATATACTTTTTATCTGGATCAACCAAATATAGTCTTTTAATTAATTACTATAGATTTGGTTCATAATATTTTAGAAAATAACATTTTGAATCATATACTTTTTATCTTAATATCTTGAATCATATAACATTATCTACATCATATAAAATTTAGGAGAAAAACATACTAAATCATAACATTATCTCTTTACAAACTTAATAATATAAAAAAATATTTTATTTTTTGGAGACAATTTTTCTTTTTAGTTTCTATAAAAATATTTTTTTTATGACTATGCTTATTTTGTTGAAATTAAATTTTAATAACTTGGATTTTTCATATTTTTTTCTTTTACAAAGAATAAAAAATTAAGACTAAAAATATTAAAAATATGAAATTAGTGGTTAATTTTAGCGAGCCCTCAGAAATTATTAGTTCGCATAATAAATGACAAGTCTACAAAAGCCGTCATTTTTTGTAGGATCTTTTTGGTTATTCTTCACACATGGGTTTTAATTTGGTTATTTCTGAAAATTTCTCAATTACAAACATTTTCAATACAAGTTAACTATATCAAGTTGCTTTATTCCGTAAAATATATATATATATATATATATATATATATATATATATATATATATATATATATATATATATATATATATATATATATATATATATATATATATATTTAAAAAAAAAGAAAAAAAGAAAAAAAGCATATACAGCATGCAGCTTTAAAGAATCCAGCAAATAACACCACATATGAGAAGACCACAATAAGATCCTCATCGATCCATTAAGACGTCTATTTTACAATAGTATCTTACATAAAATCTTCCAACTCCAAACTCTCTGGAATCTCGAACTTGAAAATATTGTTGCAGTAACTTTCTATCTCATCCTCAGTAGTACTGCTGCCATTGATGAACACGGATGATGAATCTAATGGTGTTGGGCTTGAGATGGGTGTTGGAAAAATAGAATCGATGTTAAAACTGTTGTTTTCAGTATTCGATGGCTGAAAACTTGAGCTTTCTGATGCTTGTGAGGTAAATTGATCGCTATAGTTTTGAAGGGCAATAGAGTTATTATCAGTTATGCATGGAGGCATCAACTTTTCTTGACTACTTTGGGAATTCAAGCTGACCAAGTTCCCTGAAAAGTATTGGCCATTATTTACTTGCATGTGGTGTTCTTGATGCCAAAGTTGATTGCTTGGAAGGTTTGAAGGAGTAGAAGTGACATTTGCGATTGGCTCATTTGGCTTTTGATTCACGGGGGATATGTAGTTATTAAGAAACAACTCTTTGTTTTCTTGATTCGATGATGTTGATGCTAAGAGATTGGCAAGCCTTAAGACTTGGGGATTTACAAGGTTTTGGATTTTAAAAAGGTTTGAGAGATTAAAGGAAGCTGAGCTTAGTATGGATGAAAGGTCCAAAAGATCTAAACGAGGACGATGAGTCACTGGATCAATTCCGTTCTTGAGTAGCCTTTTCCGGATGTGGGTGTTCCAGTAGTTCTTGATTTCATTGTCAGTTCTTCCAGGCAAACGAGCTGCAATTGCGGACCACCTATTGGAATAACCAAGTTGATATTCAATTAGAAATTATTGGACCTTAACATAAGTAATTTCTATGCCTAGCTAACTCTAATTATAGATAATTGTAGTTGGTGTTGAGATATGAATACTTGTAATAGACTAATTCAAATTGCACCTTCTTATTAATTTTTTTTTTTCATCAAAAACATTTCTTTAGATTGCAAATTGCACAGAAAAATTGCAACTAGCCAATCTTGTTAAAATCCATTATTTTTTTAAATTAAAGATGTTGTGAAGACTTTCACATGCTCTGCAAATTACTGAAAAGATGATTATAAAAATCTTGATCTATGAACTTACTTATTCCCAAGAACACTGTGTAGTTGAATGATGCTCTCTTCTTCTTCAAACGAGAATCTTCCTCTCTTGATATCTGGCCTCAAGTAGTTTGTCCATCGAAGACGACAACTTTTCCCACATCGTTCAAGTCCTATATATTACATATAACCAAAACTCTAATTAAAAAAATCTATATATAACTTAATTAACACAACAAAACACACACACACACACACCAAAAAAACAAAAAAACCTCACCAGAGTTCTTTGGGAGGGTTCGCCAATTGCCAGGTCCATGTATTTGAATGTATTGTGTGAGTTTGAGGTCCTCTTCTTGTGTCCATGGCCCTTTCTTGAGTCCACTTTTGTCACAACATGGTGATCTGCCCATCTTCTTGCTGTCTTTTAGTTGGGTCCTTGGCGATCTTAAAGAAAGATTGATGTGAAGGCAAAAAGATGAAAGTTTAAGCTTCGGTTTTTGAAAGAAAAAAGTGGAAATTGTAGCTATATATTCTGAAGGGGGGAAGATGACTAGTCCTTCATATATTGATAGGAATTAAATAAGCCACAATTGTTGTGAGGTCATAGGGATTTGACTGTCAAAAGGATTTGGTGCTAGCCTAATTCTACAATCAACCTCGATCTCTCTCTCTCTCCTCCCTCTTTTGTTATAAAGAAAACACTGAAAAGTGGAAATGTGTATAGAAGTAACAGATAATGAATTACTAGGAATGCATATAAAAAAGACGAATGACATAAGATTTGTTTGGCTTGCTACCTTTCTTTCATGCGGGTCTTGAAAAATGATAAGTCCGGTAATAATTTTAGGAATGTGGACTTTAACGCTTGACCTTTTTTTAAAGTGAAGGTTAATGGTGGGTAAGGTTGTTGGATGTTCTACCGGTTGTGAGGAAATGTATGTATCGTTTCTTGTTCTTCTATCCTACGCACTTTTATGAATCCATTTCTCTACAAGTGTTTCTATATTTGGTATAAGAAATTCATTTTCATTATTATGGCTTTCATTATGACTATGGCTTTCATTAATGTCTCACTTTATCATATCGTTAATTATGCCACAAAGTATGAAATTAAACTATAAGAATCAAGATTAAATTACCAACATGCCTTTGTTTTAATGGTACAAATTAAATAAGACTTATCTTTAAACATACATACATAAGTTGTTTTAAGAAAACGAATTGACATTAAAAAAAAAGGATGGGAAGACATAGCATGAGCGACGAGTTGGAGGCTGAAAAGTCGTACACAATTGCAAAATCAAAATGCACTTTTGGAGCAGTTAAAGAAAACCACTAAAAACTTGGTATATTGTGAAAACTTTTTGGTTTTTTTATATCTGTTATAATACAAGTGTCAGCGTTTTTGGTATATACAAGGTGATAATATGTTTTGGCAAGACCTAATATTTTGACAATTTTTTTTGGTGTGAACCTGGTTAATATTATTATATGATATTCTATGATGATTTGATAACGAGGTTATGGTAATTATGATTATCATAATACTTTGATGATGAGCTTATAGTGACTATTATTATTATTAGAATAGTTTGCATTTATAGATGGTAAATTATTATTTTGTAAACTTCCATGCCAAATGATGTTAAAGATGTTAAGTTAATCATATGCATTTGTTGCATCTTATGTATAACGTTGGTTCATAGGTATTGAGATGGTTTTTATGCATTGCAAGAGAGCACGACGGTTACCGACGGTCAAATCCATTGGTACTTTGTCAGTATAGGGTCAGCAATGACAAATTTCCAGCAAAATGATTTTCATTGTAAGAAAAACCGTGGGTAAAGACCGATGTTTTTGTTACGATACTTAGAGCAATCAGTATGGGCCAAATGAGATGTAACGCCGCCTACGTGGCGCTTGGCGACGGCGGCTTAACGGGGGGAACACCGCCCCCCTTGCTCGTTGCAACTCGTCGAGGGTGGATCTCGTTGGCGTCACGACCGGGTGAAACGAATGAATTGTTACCGTTTGAAACCTTTTAATTGCAACGGTTTGAAAAAAAATTAATTATTAAAAAAAACAATTTACCCTATAAATACCTACCATTTTATAAAAAATTTCACACACTTTCTCTTCTCATCTCTACATACTTTCAATTATCTTCAAAAAAAAATATGGATCATTTCGACTCGTCCGATGATTCAGATGACGATATTTTCTTTAGGATGATGTATCATTATTATACTACCGACCTGCTACAACCAGACTCTGCCCTGCTACTAACAAAACGTGCGATGTTAAATAGAAATTGCGAGGAATGACACGAAGATCTATATCGCGATTACTTTGCGGATAATTGTGTATACGGGGCGAATGACTTCAAAAGAAGATTTCGTTTGAGTAGGGATGTATTCTTACGAATCGCCAACGCCTTGGAAATCTGGTATCGTTTGTTTACTATATTTTTATACAAAATAAATAAAAATGTACTACATGTTTCTTTAATTTTACAACATATGCAATATATTTTTAAACTGTAGTTAATTTATGTTTATGTATGAATTTTTTTCAATTTAGATATGATGCAAGAGGTAGACGAGGGTTTACAACGTTGCAGAAATGTGTTGCGGCCATTCGTTTGATGGCTATGGGGGAGTCACCCAACACCATGGACGACTATATGAGAATGTCCGAAAGAACCGCAAGAGAGAGGTTGTATACATTGTCAAAGGGTGTTGTTGAAACTTTTGGAGACGTGTATTTGCGGAAACCTTCGTTGCATGATTTGCAAGAATTGTATGTGGCGCATGAAGAACGCCATGGGTTTCCCGAAATGATCGGAAGCATTGATTGCACACACTGGGAATGGAAAAATTGTCCGGTAGCATGGAAAGGGCAATACGCAAGTGGTCATCACGAATCACCTTCGTTGGTGTTAGAAACTGTCGCTTCTCAAGATTTATGGATTTGGCATGCATTTTTTGGGGTTGCGGGTTCCAACAACGACGTCAACGTTCTTGATCAGTTGCCAATATTCGACGATCTTTTGAATGGAAAAGCCTCGCGTTGTATTGCACATTATATCCCAACGGAACCCAGACACGTTTAGTTTCAACCAGGAACAGCAGATTATTTGCATCGCGTTGTTGACATTCAGAACGCAAATAAACACAGACAACTTCAAGAGGACTTGGCGGATTATATCTTCTATGGTAACAATAACGATAACGAATAGCGTTGTATTTTTTTTTTTTTTTTTGAATTTGGATGTTATTTCTTTTTTTGTTTTTGGATATTATGTGTAATTTAGTCTTTATGTTAATTTTAATTTTTAAAAATTTTTAATTGTTAGTTATAATTTTTAAACATTATGTTTTATTTATTATTTATATTTAAAAAATATTTGTCTAAATTTAAAAAAAAAAATCGAAATAAATTATAAAATGGAAAAAAAGTTAGTGTCATAACAAGATACAACATGTTGCCCATTTTCTCACTTAGTGTTATAACACTATTGATGATGTGGCACTAAAATGGTGTTACATCTAGTTGCCAACACCTTATGGTTTAAAGAAATTTACACCATTTCGTAAAGTTGAATAGTAACACGAGCCACTCCGTGGAACCTGTTAGGTTCTCCCCTAAATATTGTTCCTACATTATATATATATATATATATATATATATATATATATATATATATATATATATATATATATATGTATATATATATATATATATATATATGTATATATATATATATATATATAGATCCGGTAAGAAATTTTTTTTGGTAGGAAGGTAAGAAGTTTTTTTTCTACATATTTTTTTTGACAAACAATAGAAATGAATCACTAGATGATTCATTTGTAAGATGATTCACAAGAAAAAATTCCAAAAAAAAAACATCTTTATGATTCATTTTTAAGTAAATTAAGAAAAAATTCGCTTTTGTGACAAATTTAGTGAATAACAACAAAATCATTGTATAAATGAATCATAGAGATTTTTTTTTTGATAATTTTTTCTTGTGAATCATCTAATAATTCATTTTTTTTTTCACGAAAAAAATATGTAGAAAAAAAACTTCTTACCTTCCTACCAAAAATTTCCTTCTTATTTGATCTTGATTATATATATATATATATATATATATATATATATATATATATATATATATATATATATATATATGAGTGTACTTCACAAACAAAATAGCAAGAAATTTTTATTTGTATCCATTATAGTAACATATTTATTTTAATCCATAATAGCAAAGTACTATACTTACTTTTATACAGAAGTAAAGAATATACTTACATTTTTACCGATAATATATATATGCACTACAAGAAATAAGAGTATTACCGGCGATAGGCGTCACCGCTAAAGGTCCAACATGTCGCCGCTAAAGGTATTAGCGGCGACATGTCGCCGTTAAAGGGTCGTCGCTGATGCTCCATACGTCGCCGCTAATGCTCTCCGTCGCCACTAAAGACATCGCTGCTATTAATATGCATTTCTATTCATACAAATACACATATACATATATAATACACATACAAAATTCACATATACATACGAAAATACATACACATACATAATACACATATACATACGAAAATACATACACATACATATACATAAAAATACATATATACATAGGATTGTACATACAAAAGCACATATACATACATAAAATACATTCAAAATACACATATACATACAAATACACATCCGTATTTACAAACATAAAATAAACATATAAATACACATCAATGCTAGAAATTTAGTAAGAAGAAGTGAAAAGGAAAGGAAAAGGAGAAAAATGGAGCAAAGATGGGTGAAATTGCGAAGTTCTTTGTCAAATTCCGATGAGGTCGACGATAATGGTGAGAAAGAAGGAAGAACACAGAAAAATGGAGCAGAGGGGGGTTTTATTGTCGACGGCCTTTAGCGGCGACACATGAGAGGGAAAACAACGTGGGGTTTTCTACGTCGTTGGATCATCTCTTAAATCGACGGATGAGATTAAAATGACGCGGATCGCCAAGATAAGCCTTTAGCGGCGACGCGCACTCTTTAGCGGCGACACACTGGAGGGAAAACAACGCGGGATTTCTTATGTCATCCTAGTCATAGGATCATCTCTTAAATCGACGGATGAGATTGAAATGACACGTTTGTTTTTTTGTCACCGCTAAAAGTCATCGTCGCTGCTATTGCCGGTTATTCTTGTAGTGATGCAACAAAAAGATTAAAACAAACAACATAAAAACATTGCACTTCGTAAACAAAATAGCAAGATTTTTTTTATCTATTATAGTAACATACTTATTTTAAACCATAATAGCAAAGTACTATACTTATATACAAATATAAGGAATGTACTTGTATTTTTTTTACCGATAATAACATCTTTATATTTTTTTAAACTATCAAAATATTTTATTTTTGTCTATAATAAGAACGTATTATACTCTTTTTTATCAATATAGGAAATGTGCTTATATTTTTATTCATATTTTTATTCATAGTAGAAAGTAGTTTGTTTTTTCATACTATTAGCATTGTAATTTACTTTTCTCGTGTACAATAGTACACATTCTATATTTTATATATATAATAGCAAGTACTTCACTTTTTATTCCATATAGCAAGTACTATATTTTTTTTTTCAATATACCCAAAGTTTATATATTTTTATCCATAATAGCAACATAATTTATTTTTTCTACAAATTTTTATGTACTTCACATTTTATTCATATTATCATTTCGTTTTATTTTTATACATATTAGCAACATACGTCACTTTTTATCCATATAGCAATGTATTATACTTGGTTTTACCGATATAGACAATGTACTTGCCTTTGTATCCATAATAGGAACATTCTTTATATTTTTAAACATATAACAATATATTTTTCTTTCTTTATCCAAAACAGCAACACGCTTCAGTTTTTATACATATTAGCAACATGTTTTACTTTCTATCAATATAGCAACCTACTATACTCTTTCACTAATATATGTAATGTACTTCAGTATTTTTTGTAATAGTTCCATACTTTATTTTTATTTATAAAAACACAATCCATACTATACACGTCGTTGAGATTGTGCATAATCATGACGAGACAGACCACACCCGAACTCAAATTTTATTCTCACTGAAACTATACACGAGTTGTAGATATGAGCATCTTATCCTCGAAGACCTTACCTTTTTTCCTACCATATTATTCGTGCATCCACAACTCAACATGATCATTCCCTTGATGTTGAGTGTTGTCGTCTCCATACTTCTCACTCATGACATTCACATATGTTTCGTATAATTTACCAACACAACACAAATGTTATCGTACTAAGAGCTAATAAAACAAATAAATTCATAAAACAAGTATCTAAATGATAAAGATAACTTACACATTTCACATTTCACATTTCACATGAGAAAACTGAGTAACCCACTCCAAACCCTCACATAATCCAAATCTCCAGCCTAAACATTTCCTTCAAAATGGTTTTAAGGTGTTTACATATAGAGTTTTGTAAAGGTAACGTCACACCCTAACATATTTTTATGAAAAAATCACACATTATAATTAATGTAATTTATGTCAATAATTATTATTAGCTTACAAGTATAATTAGATTCTCTTTATTGGTAATAGATCATCCAGTTATCTTTAGAATTGAAACAAGAACTATATATCATTGTTGTTGTGGTTGGTCCTCCCACTTTGGGGCCTCTTTCTCCTAGCATTTGTGTCCTTTTCATTTATAATGAAAAAAATATGTATAGATTGAAATAAAATGTAACAAAACAATTAATATTGTATTAACTTGTTTACATTATCACATAATTTCGCCACATGTTTTTATAGATCGAATACGGATAGTAATCACACATGATTGTGAAGTTAGTTCTTTTTTCATAATGTAATTCCCCACCTTTCTTTACAAGTTCATGGATGCATTTCTAACATCCCCACACTAATATCTAAATTGAGTTTTCAAAATGTTATCAAAGCCATTGAAGATAAGGCCCTCATCCTAACTCATGTCAATGATAAAGGGTATGAAAAAATAAACTATAAAGTTAAAAATGCAACCTCAAAAAAACCAATATATGATATAGAATCTTTCGAAAAAGAATATATGACATAGAAATTATTTGTAACGACCAAATTTTCACGTCCAAAAATTTCGTTTTTAAAACATTACTTAGAAAACATTAATAAGTAAAACATTGTTTAATTAAACCATTTCACATCAAAAACCAAATTTGAAATCCACAACATTTGAACAACCAAAATATCAGAGTATCAATCCCAGAATAAACTCATAACTGCGGAAACAAGAGTGTGTGTGATATGCCGCTACCGCGCCGGCTCCTTCCCCTTCGAAGAAGAGGTACCTGAAAACCAAAACTGAAAACCGTAAGCACGAAGCTTAGTGAGTTCCCCCACTATACCACATACCATATAATCTCATAACATACATATATTGTCAGGCATATCTGGGTGCCCGACCTACCCCTTCGGTCCTCTCGACCGGATACTGCCTAGCATATCTGGGTGCTGGCCTCCCCTTCGATCCTCTCGACCGGATACTGCCTAGCATATATGGGTGGTGGCCTCCCTTTCGGTCCTCTCGACCGGGTACTGGGGAACTATTTCTCCCCTCTACTACTAGCACATAACATGTATCACAATATCAGAATCTATCTATCATGGCTGGGTATGACTACCCCTTCGGCCCTACCGACTGGATATCTCGGGGACTATCTCCCCCTACTGTCACTAGCACATAGCATCATATCATACTAGCACATAAACATAACACAGGTAGTAGTAATCCCTAGATGAATATCACAGAGACAATCATCTACATACAACTCCTACTGGTGGGCTGGCATTGTGGTCGTAGACCCACCGGTACTGGAAGGTAACTCACCTCGAAGTAGCTGCTGATCTGATCAGGAACTGACTGTCTACTGCTGCTGCTGCTGCTCCGGAAATCCTCCGGATGTAATTCCCACAGCATCCTCAATCAAACACTGCTAACTGCCCTTTGGGTAAAATGACCATTTTACCCCTAACCATGCCCTAATTCAAAGTCAGAGTCAACTTTCAGTTGACCCGACTCGTCGAGTTGGCTCACCAACTCGCCGAGTCCCTATCAAATCGGTTGTCCTGAATCCCGTCCCTACTCGTCGAGTTAGGCGTTGACTCGACGAGTTCTCCTTCTAAACTGAGGTTCAAGCCCTTCATCCTACTCGCCGGGTTGTATGAACAACTCGCCGAGTTCATCTTCATCTGAAGAACACTTATGCTGCGACTCGCCGAGTTGTATGAACAACTCGCCGAGTCTGTTCTTGATCTAAGGAGATTGCCTTGAACTCGCCGAGTCAGGGCATTGACTCGCCGAGTTCCTTCATGGATGAGTTTGGCTTCCAACTCACTGAGTCACACCCCGTGACTCACTGCTCACACTCGACACTACAAAAAGGGGACAAACTCGGAGACTCGCGAGCAGACTCGCCGAGTCAGATGAACGACTCGCCGAGTCGTTGCCATACAACCACTAACTATGCGGTTTTGCTCGATTCCAGTCCATGCCATTCACAGATCTGGGTTCCTAGAGCATGAATCACACGTAAAGTTTCCAACTTTACGTGTAGATAATCGCCAATAAGGGTTTTAGGGTTCAAAATGCACCCAAAAGGGTAGATCTAGGGTCTTCATGCAATGTGGGTCCATAAAGGCAACAAATCTGAGTTCCTGGAGCTCAACCATGCCTAGATCTAAAGGCCAATCAACTTATTACGAATTATATTGCACATACAAGCTTGGGGAAGGGCTCAAGAAAGACCTAATGGAGTAATAAGCATAGAAACAGAGGGAAAACGGGTTATACCTCAAAGGAATCACTGACAGAACACTAAGATGCTTGGCTTCCTTCCCTTCCTCTTGATCTACTCCACTTCCTTCTCAAAACCTTCAAGAACACACAATAATGCTTCAAACTCTGAAGGAAATAAGCTTTGAACGAGGGTTGGGAGCTCTGAGGGTGAATGGGGGCTGGCTTGGGGCAGACATGAGGCTTAAATAGGGTGCAAACCCCTGAAACATAGGGTTTCATCCAACAGCGGTGACTCGCCGAGTCCGGAATATGGACTCGCCGAGTCACCAACTTAAACACGTCCTGGGTCCCATCTCTACTCGGTGAGTCGGACCTATGACTCGCCGAGTCCAAGGCTAAAAATGGAAAATAATCAAATAAGATTTACGTACCAGGAACCAGGTGCTACAAATCTCCCCCACTTATTTTAGACTTCGTCCTCGAAGTCTGCTGCTCGATCCTGAAACAGCTCGGGATAATGCTCCATCATCTCGTCCACCGGCTCCCAAGTCCATTCCGAACCCTTGCGGTGCTGCCATTGCACCTTTACGAGCTCCACTCTCTTGTTCCTCCAATCCTCCGACTTCCTGTCGAGGATTGCGACTGGGCGCTCAATGTAATTCAGGCTGTCATCAACCTGAATATCCTCTAACGGCACTACTGCCGAATCGTCCACTAGGCACTTCCACAGCTGAGAAACATGGAAAGTGCTGTGGATCTGGCTGAGCTCGACTGGCAGATCCAGCCTATACGCCACCTTGCCCACCCGGGCCACAACTCGGAATGGTCCGATGAATCTCGGGCCCAACTTGCCTCGCTTCCTGAATCGAATGACGCCTTTCCAAGGCGACACCTTTAGGAGACCCATATCCCCGACTTGGAATTCCAAGTTGGATCGACGCTTGTCGGCGTAACTTTTCTGCCGACTCTGAGCAGTCTGAAGCCTGCTCCGAACCTGTTGGATCCTCTCGGTCGTCTTGAGCACCACTTCGGTGCTCCCCATGACTCTCTGGCCAACTTCACCCCAGCATATCGGGGTCCTGCACCTCCGACCATACAACATCTCAAATGGGGGACGGTCAATACTAGCGTGGTAGCTGTTGTTGTAAGAGAACTCGGCCAAGGGAAGATAGGTATCCCAGCTACCACCGAAATCCAACACGCATGCCCGCAACATATCTTCCAAAGTCTGAATGGTCCGCTCGCTCTGACCATCCGTCTGCGGGTGAAAGGCGGTTCTAAAATGTAAATGAGTGCCCAACTCGTCATGAAATCTCTTCCAAAACCTGGAAGTAAAACGCACATCCCTGTCCGAGATAACCGATACTGGCACCCCGTGTCGCGCCACGATCTCCCTGATATAGATGTCGGCCAATTTCTCGGCCTATATGCTCTCCTGAATCGGGATAAAGTGGGCACTCTTGGTCAATCGATCCACGATGACCCAAATCGAATCTACTCCACGCGCAGTCCTGGGAAGCTTCGTGATAAAATCCATCGTGATATCTTCCCATTTCCACAGTGGAATATCCAACGGCTGCATCTTGCCATGTGGTCTTTGATGTTCGGCTTTGACCTTCCTGCAGGTCAAGCACCGCTCGACGTACCATGCCACATCCCGCTTCATGCAGGGCCACCAATAATCTGGACGAAGATACCTATACATCTTCGTCGCCCCGGGATGAATAGAGAATCGGGACTTGTGCGCCTCCTCTATCAAGATCTGGCGCACACCTCCGTGATACGGCACCCACACCCTACAGTGTAGTGTCAATAGTCCTCGGCTATCATAATTGAAGGAGGAAACCTGGCCCACCACACGCTCGCTCTTCCGATGTTCCTCCTTGATAGCCTCCTGTTGAGCCTCCCGAATTTGCTCCAACAGGGGAGTCACAATGGTCATCTTCATGCAAACATCCCTGATCGGCGCTGTCTTGCGGCTAAGCGCATCGGCCACCACGTTGGCCTTCCCCGGACGGTAAAGGATCTCACAATCATAATCCTTCACCACGTCCAACCACCGACGCTGCCTCATGTTCAGATTCGGCTGATCCATGAGGTACCTCAAACTCTTGTGGTCCGTGTAGATGGTACATCGAACCCCGTAGAGGTAATGCCGCCAAATCTTGAGGGCAAAAACCACTACCCCCAACTCCAAATCATGCGTCGGGTAGTTCGCCTTGTGAGGCTTGAGCTGCCTCGAAGTGTAAGCAATGACATGCCCCCTCTGCATCAGTACCGCACCTAGCCCTGAAATGGACGGGTCACAGTATACCACAAAATCCTCTACGCCCTCTGGCAGGGCTAAGATTAGCGCCTCGCACAATCTCCGTCTCAGCGTCTCAAACGCCGCCTGCTGCTCGGATCCCCACCAAAAGACTACGTCTTTCTTCGTCAGCCGCGTCAGGAGTACGGCTATCTTGGAGAAGTCCTGAATGAATCTCCGATAATAGCCTGCCAATCCTAGGAAACTTCGAATCTCAGATGGAGACTTCGGAACCTCCCATCTCATCACAGCCTCGACCTTGGCCGGATCGACCAGAATCTCGTTCTAGTTGACAAGGTGTCCGAGAAATTACACCTCGCGCAACCAAAACTCACACTTGGAGAACTTGGCATATAAGCTCTCCCTCCTCAGGGTCTCCAATACCTCTCTCAGATGCTCCTCATGCTCTTCCTATGTCTTGGAATAAACCAAGATGTCATCGATAAAGACTATCACAGACCGATCCATCATCGGTCTACATACGCGGTTCATGAGGTCCATGAACGCGGCAGGAGCATTGGTGAGCCCAAACGGCATCACCACGAACTCATAATGGCCATAGCGCGTCCGAAACGCGGTCTTCTGCGTATCCTCCTCCTTGACCCTCATCTGATGATAACCCGAATGCAAATAAATCTTGGAGAACCAAGATGCTCCCTGTAGCTGGTCAAAGAGGTCATCAATCCTCGGGAGTGGGTAACGGTTCTTCACCGTTACCTTGTTCAGCTCCCGGTAATCTATACACATCCGATGCGACCCGTCCTTCTTCTTCACGAACAAAATCGGGGCTCCCCAGGGTGAACTACTTGGTCAAATGAATCCCTTGTCTAACAACTCCTGCAGCTGTGTAGACAACTCCTGCATCTCAGGAGGAGCCAACCGATACGGTGCCTTGGCTATCGGAGCCGCACCAGGAACGAGGTCAATCCTAAACTCAACCTGTCGCTCCGGAGGTATCCCAAGAAGCTCCTCTGGAAAAACATCTGCAAAATCTCGTACCACCGGAACCTCGCTCACCGTCGCCTTACCCGCCTCCCGGGTATCCATCACGTACGCGACATATCCTGCGCATCCCTGCTGAAGGTATCGTCTAGCCCTCGCTGCCGAACAGACTGTAGGTCAACACTGTGGCCTTTCGCCATGAATCACTAACTCTCCCCCACCTGGGGTCCTGACTCACACTAGTTGTTGTGCGCAATCTATCACCGCCCCATTGGGGCTCAACCAATCCATGCCTATAATCACCTTGTTCCCACACAACAGAATGGGAACCAAGTCTACCAAGTAGCACTCCTCAAACAAACACAATACGCAATCTCGAAACACCATCGATGCTCGCACCGATCGATCATCAGCAATCTCTACCTCTAAAGGGCAATCTAACTCGCCCGAAGACTCATGAAACTTCTTGCTAAGCGCAAGGGAAACAAATGATCGGGATGCACCCGAGTTGAACAACACCTGTACTGGGATGCCGTTCACATGGAATGATCCTAATGCATACATATACATACGGAGCAAAT
This sequence comes from Lactuca sativa, assembly GCF_002870075.4. NCBI lineage: Eukaryota > Viridiplantae > Streptophyta > Magnoliopsida > Asterales > Asteraceae > Lactuca > Lactuca sativa. Next base: position 54,605,344 of record NC_056625.2, read on the forward strand.
ATCAATATCATATCATCATAAAAACAAAATAGAAGGAAAGAATCATACCCGTCACCACATCGAGTGCAGCGAGTGCCTCCTCGGCGGTCAGCTGAAATGGCCGGCTCCTCACCACTAGAGCCTCTTCCCTGCCCTGCCGGCCATCTGTGATCCGCAGGGTCGCTGGAGCTGGCGCCTTCATTGGCGCTGAAACTGTCAACTGGGGGCAATTGGCCTTCTTGTGGCCCCTCTGGTTGCAGCGGAAACACAGCAACTCAGACGTCTGAATAATTGTTGCCGGAGCAGTGCAATCCCTGCTATAGTGCCCAGACTTGCCGCACTTGTAGCAGCCTGATGATCCCAACCTGCACGCCCCCTCGTGCGTCTTGCCGCATTTCCTGTAGCGTCCCCGTCCCTGTTGGCCTTTCAGCCCCGCATCTGATCCCTTGGGCTTCTTCCCCGAAGCCCCTCCTGACTGACCCTCTTCTGCCTTCCGTTTCCGGATGTGCTCCAAATCTATCTCCCTCTCCCTCGCCCTGGAAATCATGGAGTCCAAGGTGGGGCAAGCTGAAAAACTAACGTGCTCCCGGATATCAGCCTGGAGCATGTCATGATAGCGGGTCCTCCTCATGTCCTCATCGCCTGCATACTGGGGCACCAACAGTGCCCTTCTCCCGGAACTTGGTGGTGATCTCCGCCACAGTCTCCGTCGTCTGTCTCATGTCCAGAAACTCCCTGGCCAGCTGTTGAAGCTCGACAGCCGGCGCAAACTCTGCGCTGAACCTGGTCACAAAGTTCGACCAGGTCATAGCCTCGATAGTTGAGGCTCCTAACGAGTCACCCACTGACTCCCACCAATCTCGAGCTCGGTCTCGTAAACATCCTGCTACATACCTCACCTTCGACCCCTCGGAGCAGAAGCTAGTCAACTGTGCAGACTCGATGTCCGCAATCCATCGCCTGGCAACAATGGGGTCTTTCACCCCGTGGAAATCCGGCGCACCACTGCCCCTGAAGTCCTTAAAGGACAGCGTGCGAGACCCCGACTGGCCAAATTCCATGTCACTCTTGAACGCCCTGAGGCGATCCTCCATCAACTCGATGATCCCTTCCTTGATCGACCCAAAGATAATGGGAGTCGACTCAAGGATTCCCCTGGTGATCTTTGACGCGATGAACTCGCGTAGTCCCTCATCTACTGGCTCGGAACCTGATCCCGAACCTGACCCCTCTCCTGAACCGCCATCTATCGGCCTCGATCGAAGTACCACCATTCTGCAATACATAATAACAATCATTAGTGATACCGATACTTCCTGAGGGATCACTGCTACTTACAAGTTCCCTGGTCTTATCTTGGCCTTCCTTGGTTCGGGTACGGATCCTCTGCTTTCAGTAGTACGGGCCCATACTACCTTCCACATCTATCCGTACCTTCTTCAAGGAATGCCTCGACTCCACCAGATCCCTTTCACTATTGCTGATCACTGCTATACTCATCCTAGGCTTGCCCTAGGGAAATCTCTGATTCTACTCTATCCAGTCCTCAGCTACTGCAGGCCTCCTTGTAATGCCAATTAGCCATTACCCGAATACCATCACATGTGACGAGGCTCAGATAATCCTTCGAGTACCCGACCCATCCCTACAACAGTTGGACTCAAACAAGAGCTGCGCAGTAGGATCAAGTCCGGCACTCTAAGATTATTCGACCCTGATCACATGTGACGTGACGTATTCACCTAATGGCTAACTCCCATTATTCAGAGTCCCACAAAGCACGAAGCAAGCAGCATTCAGACAAGGGTAACAATCTCAATCAACTCTATCTGCTTACAGGAACTTGTACTAGCATACAATGCTAAGTTCATACTATCATGCATAACCTAATCAGGCTATCCTACTTGCTGTCTACTTAATACTAGCATGCAATTCTCACAAAACTGAAACACATAAAGCAGGCACATAAGGCATCACTCCTAGATCCTTAGTCCTATTCTAGCATGCTGTTCTACAAAAGCTGATAAACATAACATAAACTTGTATGGGTACTTTGGGGAATACTTACTTGAGCTCGGCCGGTCGCGCACATCACACACTTTGTTCTTTCTCAAAATTCCTTTCTTAATTTTTAGAAAACATTTTCTTTTGGAAATTTTTTTTAATCCCTCGATTTGAGTTCAGACACCCCCGAAGGTGTGTCCGAAACCCTCAAACCAGGGCTCTGATACCAACTTGTAACGACTCAATTTTCACGTCCAAAAATTTCGTTTTTAAAACATTACTTAGAAAACATTAATAAGTAAAACATTGTTTAATTAAACCATTTCACATCGAAAACCAAATTTGAAATCCACAACATTTGAACAACCAAAATATCAGAGTATCAATCCCAGAATAAACTCATAACTGCGGAAACAAGAGTGTGTGTGATATGCCGCTACCGCGCCGACTCCTTCCCCTTCGAAGAAGAGGTACCTGAAAACCAAAACTGAAAACCGTAAGCACGAAGCTTAGTGAGTTCCCCCACTATACCACATACCATATAATCTCATAACATACATATATTGTCAGGCATATCTGGGTGCCCGACCTACCCCTTCGGTCCTCTCGACCGGATACTGCCTAGCATATCTGGGTGTTGGCCTCCCCTTCGATCCTCTCGACCGGATACTGCCTAACATATCTGGGTGGTCGCCTCCCCTTCGGTCCTCTCGACCGGGTACTGGGGAACTATTTCTCCCCAATACTACTAGCACATAACATGTATCACAATATCAGAATCTATCTATCATGGCTGGGTATGACTACCCCTTCGGCCCTACCGACTGGATATCTCGGGGACTATCTCCCCCTACTGTCACTAGCACATAGCATCATATCATACTAGCACATAAACATAACACAGGTAGTAGTAATCCCTAGATGAATATCACAGAGACAATCATCTACATACAACTCCTACTGGTGGGCTGGCATTGTAGTCGTAGACCCACCGGTACTGGAAGGTAACTCACCTCGAAGTAGCTGCTGATCTGATCAGGAACTGACTGTCTACTGCTGCTGCTGCTGCTCCGGAAATCCTCCGGATGTAATTCCCACAGCATCCTCAATCAAACACTGCTAACTGCCCTTTGGGTAAAATGACCATTTTACCCCTAATCATGCCCTAATTCAAAGTCAGAGTCAACTTTCAGTTGACCCGACTCGTCGAGTTGGCTCACCAACTCGCCGAGTCCCTATCAAATCGGTTGTCCTGAATCCCGTCCCTACTCGTCGAGTTAGGCGTTGACTCGACGAGTTCTCCTTCTAAACTGAGGTTCAAGCCCTTCATCCTACTCGCCGGGTTGTATGAACAACTCGCCGAGTTCATCTTCATCTGAAGAACACTTATGCTGCGACTCGCCGAGTTGTATGAACAACTCGCCGAGTCTGTTCTTGATCTAAGGAGATTGCCTTGAACTCGCCGAGTCAGGGCATTGACTCGCCGAGTTCCTTCATGGATGAGTTTGGCTTCCAACTCACTGAGTCACACCCCGTGACTCACTGCTCACACTCGACACTACGAAAAGGGGACAAACTCAGAGACTCGCGAGCAGACTCGCCGAGTCAGATGAACGACTCGCCGAGTCGTTGCCATACAACCACTAACTATGCGGTTTTGCTCGATTCCAGTCCATGCCATTCACAGATCTGGGTTCCTAGAGCATGAATCACACGTAAAGTTTCCAACTTTACGTGTAGATAATCGCCAATAAGGGTTTTAGGGTTCAAAATGCACCCAAAAGGGTATATCTAGGGTCTTCATGCAATGTGGGTCCATAAAGGCAACAAATCTGAGTTCCTGGAGCTCAACCATGCCTAGATCTAAAGGCCAATCAACTTATTACGAATTATATTGCACATACAAGCTTGGGGAAGGGCTCAAGAAAGACCTAATGGAGTAATAAGCATAGAAACAGAGGGAAAACGGGTTATACCTCAAAGGAATCACTGACAGAACACTAAGATGCTTGGCTTCCTTCCCTTCCTCTTGATCTACTCCACTTCCTTCTCAAAACCTTCAAGAACACACAATAATGCTTCAAACTCTCAAGGAAATAAGCTTTGAACGAGGGTTGGGAGCTCTGAGGGTGAATGGGGGCTGGCTTGGGGCGGGCATGAGGCTTAAATAGGGTGCAAACCCCTGAAACTTAGGGTTTCATCCAACAGCGGTGACTCGCCGAGTCCGGAATATGGAATCGCCGAGTCACCAACTTAAACATGTCCCGGGTCCCGTCTCTACTCGGCGAGTCGGACCTATGACTCGCCGAGTCCAAGGCTAAAAATGGAAAATACTCAAATAAGATTTACATACCAGGAACCAGGTGTTACATTATTAATTAATATATTACCTAAAAATGCTCAAACATATACATGCGTGTATCCTTCGTGACCTATTTAAACAATATATTGATGGTCCATCATAAAATCAATAAGGATATGAATATGATGTCTTCCAGACCTACAAAATATATATATATATATATATATATATATATATATATATATATATATATATATATATATATATATATATATATATATATATATATATATATATATATATATGTTCTAAGAAGCCAAAAAAGTTAAACTCCTAAGAACTATTTTTTTAAATGTTTTCATTATGAACATTTAGGACAAATCCAACAATTATATTGTATTTAGCCAAATTTTCATTCCGTAATTTACATTCTTCTTGCCACCTATCATCGGCAGTGGCGAGTCTAGAATAGAAAACCACATTGTTCACTAATTTTGTATAGTAAATTTTCTACATAAATTCAAAGTTTTTATTGAGAAGGTAGGTCCTAAATGTTTCTTAAGGTGGGTCAAAAAAAATTTCAATAGAAATTTTACATAAGTTAGAAAAATTAGGTGGGTCATTTGACCCACCTTACATGTGAATGGCTTCGCCACTGATCGTCGGACCACCATCCGACCGTCGTCGGACTAATATTAAATTCGTTGGAATTTTTTTGGTCGTATTCATAGTTTAATAGAACAAACGTTGTAGCTCCAATTTCTTTGGTAATACTTTTTTCTTTTTCTGCCAAAATATACAAAATTTTAATAAAAAAAATAGAACTATCTCTAGAAAAAATCAATTTTCTTTTTTCTAAATTGTAGATTTCTTAAAAAGGATATCGTGTATAATAAATATTCACATTTCAAATACAATATTCACAGTTTAATAAACATAATAATTCATTAATACACATTAATATTTTCATTCATACAATCATTCATATTTTAACGCAAAATTTATACAAAATATACAACTTAATACAGTCCATTTTTAGTTTAATACATAAAATTCATAACATAACATAATACAATTTATTATACATTAATAACATATTTAAAGAAGTTAAACTCAAACTCTCCAACCACCACCACGAACAACTACCACACGTCACCACCAACCACATGTGTTACCATCACACTCATCATTCCTTCAAAATCAAATATGTATATAAAATCATTGATTAACAGCTTAAATATTATATTCATAATTTAATAAACAAATTAATTCATTTATTTATTATTTAATGAACAATAATTATAAAAACTAATATATTTTTACATATTTATTCAACAAAAAATAAGCATTTTCACAAGAAATTAATACAAACATTCACATATAAATCATTCATAATTTAACACAAAATTCATTAAAAACTACAGCTTAACATAGTCAGTTCACATTTTAACTAGAAAATTCATATCTTAATGCAGTCAATTTATAGTTTATAACACAAAAATCACAATTTAATACACAAGATGCACAATTTAATATAGTCAATTTGAAGTTTAAATAGAAAATTCATAGTTTAATACAATTAATTAAAAGTTTACACCTTAGTATAGTAAATTCACAATTTGATACACAAACTCACAACTTAATATAGTTAATTCATAATTTAAATAGAAAATTCACAACTTAAACTTTATATACTTTTTATTCAAAATTATAGAAAATCGTATATGTGCATAATGCTTCTTTCATCTCATATTTCAGAAGAAAACACAAAATTCAAAAAAAAATGCACAACTTAATATAGTAAATTTACAGTTTAATACACTCAATTCACAGTTTAATACACAAAATTCACAACTTAATACAATAAATTTATAGTTTAATATACATAAATCATGCATTCATAATCATATTCTCAACTTAAAACTTATATTTTAAGACTTTAATTCATAGTTTAATAAAGTAGTTTATGACTCCCATTTAAATAGTTCACAATACCAGTTCAAGACTATCATTCACAGTTTAATAGGGCTTAATAACTTGTAAAATTGTAAAGACATTTATTCGAATATTGAGTAACAAGTTTTAAGACTATATAGTTTATCTTTGAATTCCACATAATAAATCGTACATTAAAAATTCTTTTATCATATATTTATATATTTATGGGACTTTTCCTTTGATTAAATGACTAGATTATTTAATTCATTTTGTTGGATTAGATGTCTAAGCCCATAACTATTTTTAGTGTGTACTTGATTTGATTATGAGCATGGTCCTTTTGGGTTGCCTTCTCTCATGCAACTTGATAGGATGACAACACGAGAGAGAGTAGAATTTATTATATGAATAATAAATTCATACTCAAAATGGTTTTATTAATATATTACAAGATTAATATATTATTAGGAAATCATATTATTTAATTAGTATTGATCAGAAATTAATTTGGAATTAATTTAATGGTCAAAAGAGACTGATTAAATAATTGAGGGACTGTTATGCAAATCATTGATAGTTTCATAAATGGGTTGATGGACTCGATAGAGTGGAGTGGACGAATTTCTATAAGGAAGCCTTATAGAATTCATCCATGGGCTCTAAGTAAAAGAGTTCATGGGCTGCTTGTTACCTAAGTCATGTATTAGGGTTTCCACCTGAAAACCCTAGCTGCTACAACTATATAAGGAACCCTCTACTAAGGATTTTTGGACACTAAGTCTTTTAAGTGAGCCATAGCCAATTTCTTCCCCTCTCCTAAGTCATCTTGTTGCATTGCGTGTTTGTGACTCCATTAGAGGTGCAACACTTAAGGCACTAAGCTTTCAAAGGTCAAAGAGTTCTTGTTATTACTACATAACAAGTTGAGGTAATCATTCTAACTTGTTTATTATGCCAATTTCGAAATAAGCATGCTAGATTAGGGTTTATTGCTTTGGTATTCAATGTTGTATGTTCAAATTAGAAAAACCTAGATCAAAGCAATTAGGGTTGCATGTACATCATAGGAATGTTGTTATCCTCATAACCCAACACATTTATCATATTCAATTCATATATTTGTGAAACTTTTCGTTAGATTAAAGGATTAGCTATCCCTATTTACTTAGATATGTGAGACTATTTAAAAGTAAACAATAAAAAAGAGTATACCTTTATTATCTTCTCTTTGTCGGCTTTGTGGCAGTAATTAGTGTGGAGAATTGAAAACTTTTACCCTCTCCATCCAACCACCACACATACAACACAATAGCACACACCTATACCTTCACATGTTCGAGCATCTCCATTACCTGACCAGAGAACGATAACTACGACTTCTCACTTCTTGCAAATATCACATTTTGTTTTTAACAACAATACTTGAAAACAACATGAAATACTCATCGGAACACATCTCTGTCGTAACATGTGACAAATCATCGCATACTGAGATATGATGTACACTCTGTTGTGATTATTGATAGTTTAAACTAAAACATTACGGATAAATTCTTAGGGATCTCGGTTTCTAATAGCTGACGAAGGAAATGAAGACGGAAAAAGTCGTCGGAGGAGAAGAGATATGGTAGAAATTGTAGATCTGGTCTCACTGATAAGAAAAGGATGTGGTGGAGCAGATCCGATGTGGTGGTGGAACTATCGCTGGCAATTGTAAACGGTGTTGGAGCAAATGTCGGCAGTCCAGTAACAAATTTGATAAGCCTAAGGGTGGTGGTGGACTAGATCTGGACCAGATCTGAACAGATCTAAACCAGATTCAACGAGAGGAGAGGCGGTCATGCGATTGGTTAACAACGGTGGTCGGATGTGGCCGATCGTTGGTGGTAGGAGGAGCCGACGGTAGGAGGCGACAGATGTATGGGGTAGTGGTTAGTGGCAACTGGTGGAAATGGTTGTGTGTTCTTCAAGTTTTAACTTGGTGAGAAAGGTTGAGAGATTTTGAGAGTTTCTAGAAGTATCATATTCTTTTTGTTCTTAAAACTACCATTATTCCCTTAATGTTATATTTTCCATTTATAAAAACACTAAAATATCAAAATATTAGAAAATATAAAAATAAGTGGGTTGTAGTGTTCTTAATTATTAGTGGTTTTTATTTGATCTTTTATATATATATATATATATATATATATATATATATATATATAGGCTTAGGTTATTCTATTCTAACTAATCAATATGTGAATATCGTATGCTATGAGAATAATAAAGAAAATATATTGTTTTATAATATAAATACGTTCAATCTTACATAACTATCGTCATTAACACACATTCTCACTAATTATATCGTCTATAAGGTTATTATACACTTATTATTATTATTCTCATTTCTATCATAATGTTTGTCAAAATGCTTATTTGGTCGTATTTTGTCAGAATTAAAATGAGTGAAAACCGATGTGTGAGAACAAAAATAAATAATAATCAGTGAGAATGCATGAAAATGACGATATTTTTGTAAGGTTGAACATTTTCGCATTGCTAAACAACTTATTATTTTAGTAATTCTTATAGCATATGATATCCGTAAAATAATTAGGTAAAATACTTGAACCTAGCTCTCTCTCTCTCTCATTGTCTCTCTCTCTCTTTGTCTCTCTCTCTCTCTCTCTCTCTCTCTCTCTATATATATATATATATATATATATATATATATATATATATATATATATATATATATATATATATATATATATAGGGAAATTTTCAATAGAGAACCATAATTATTGGTTCTTCAAGGAACAAATTTTTTTTTTCAATTTCTAAAGTTTATTCTTTATCGAAAAAAAAAATCTAAAAATATCTAAATTCATATATTAACATTGTGAATGTGAAAAATATTTTTCGGATTCACCGTGTGAATCTGGATTCACGTTGTAAATTTTCAAAGATTCACATTGTGAATTTGACGTAAAAAAATCGAATTTGATATCATTGGAAAAAGGATAAAAAGTTATGAATTTCTGTATTTTTAGTTTTTTTGATAAAAAATAAATTCTAAAGTTGATAAAAAGATTGGTTCATTGAGTCCTTGGTTAATTATGGTTCTCTATTTATATATATATATATATATATATATATATATATATATATATATATATATAGAGAGAGAGAGAGAGAGAGAGAGATTCAAATGTTTCTTACATCTATTATGTGCTAGAATGCACCAATAAGAACTGGGTAAACATTAAATGTATATTAAATGATATCCATACTTATAATTCGTTTTTATGGGAACTAATTAAATTCATTATTAATGTCAATAATAATATTAATTCAGAATGAATTCATATATAGAATACTAAGAGTGTATTCTAGCAGAACCACAGTATATTCTATTAGAATACAGCTCATTCTTCATATTCCATACAACTTTATTGAATTTTAAGTGAGTGAGTTCTGAAAAAATGTTATTGCTGACATAAAAACCTACATACAAATTCATTCTGAAAGAATGTTATTGCTGACATTAATGACGAATTTAATTACTTTCTATAAAGAGAAAATTATAATTATGGATATCTTTTAATATACATACAATTATGGAAACCATTTAATATCTATCATTATTTAATTAAATAATAATATAATTTTACTAAATTCTTATTAGTACATTCTAACACACAATAAATATAAGAAACACTTTAACCTAGGCACTAGCCCTTTATATATATATATATATATATATATATATATATATATATATATATATATATATATATATATATATATATATATATATATGTGTGTGTGTGTGTGTGTGTGTGTGTGTGAAAAAGAAATTAAATATCACCCTACAATTTATTCATACTTATCCTCCTACCATATAAAATATTGTCATTGTCACATTTAATGAAATTAGTAATATTTTGATTTACTTGTCACCGTTTAGTCTTAGTAGAAAGATAATGGGAGAAAAATGTAGAAGGATGTTCAATTTTTCCTCATTTGGTTCTATATAATTGTCTACTTCGATTATATCCTTATAACGATGGAAACAAACTAACTATTCACATTTATTTTTAATATTCAAATATATAAAGAATAAGAAAGTATTCATATTTTTATGTCATATTGAATATACACAGGATAAGAAAATATTTATTAAATTTCATATGAATCATTTAATAAAAATGAATATATTAAACTTGTAATTTATATTCAAAATTTGAATACACAACGGATAAGAAAGTATTATATATATATATATATATATATATATATATATATATATATATATATATATATATATATATATATATATCAATGTTGTAAAAAACGTTCAACGTTAGCTAGTCGGTGGACATGTGTTAAGGATTTAATCGGCTAGGTGGAGATTAATCGGGTGATTATTCGGGGACCATTAATTAATATTTTGGTGAATTTTTAAAAATGGTATGTTCGGCACGGAGCGTTTGGGAGCTTTTGAGAGCTTCTGGCTTTTAGCGTTTGACAAAACGCTCCGTTTTGAACAGAAAGTTTTGTTTGACATTACAAACTTCTAGCGTTTAGTTTAAACAAAACGCTTCAAATCCAAAAGCTACTTCATGTAGCTTTTAACAAAACGCTACAAGCTACAAGCTACCCGCTACCAGCTAGTTTTGCCGAACACGCCTAAATTAAATTTGACTAATATCATAACAAAGTTTATAATACCTCTAATATCATAACAAAATAGGTTGATATGATTAATACAACACTAATCATTCGTCAATTTTTTTTATTAAGATAAAATTTTCTTTAAAATGTTAAAGCTTCATCGTTTTCTACTGCTTCACTCATTGTGTATGTAGTGATTAATCGTAGGCGTCCGCTAGGCGGTCGAGTTGCGCATAAGGATTAATCAGAGATTAATTGGGACCTAGTCGGGATTTTTACAGTATATATATATATATATATATATATATATATATATATATATATATATATATATATATATATATAAGAATTTAATATTTTAAAATTTTTATTTTGCTCCAAATTTAATTTCTTAATTACATTCCTTAATTCGAGTTTTAAACTTTTGACAAGTACTAAGAAATTATTTATGCGTAATTGATACGTACAAAAAGCTTTGTAACTTATATATCTTAAAATTCAGGATATCACTGATATCTTTTATAATATAGGATAAGATATATATATATATATATATATATATATATATATATATATATATATATATATATATATATATTTCTTAAATTAAACATAATATTAATTAATAGTATAAACAAACAATATAAACATAAGATTTAAACATAAATATTTTATTTAAAGTGTTAATTTTTTATTATATAATATTAATAATAAAATCTAATAATTATTATCTCATAAAAAAAACTATTCACCAGAAAAAGTTATTTATGGGTGTCGATTTACGTGGCCAAACATTATATATATATATATATATATATATATATATATATATATATATATATATATATATATATATATATATATATATATCGCTCAATTATTGAAATAATTTTTGAAAAATTAAATAAAATTACATAAGTGACAAGGTTTGTTTCAAGCCAAGCAACATAAGTCAACTGGGATTTGATAATAATATATTATATCATGTTTCCACTTTATGCATCCTGTTTTCTTCCACATGAATTAATAATTTAGAATATATTTTTTTTGGAAGCGAGAAATATGCCAGGTGTCACTTTAGCACTGGTACAGGCGAACTAAATTTTCCTCTTTTGCGTAACGACAGATCTACAAATCTATATAATATCGAACACCGTTAACGGCTAAAAATAAAATAAAGAAATGTATTGAATTTTTCTCTTTTTATATGAATATAGTAATATGACGTGTTATTGTTACTAAATCAAGAAAGCAAAATACAATGATGCGTTTTTCTTTTATAAAAGAAGATTATGATTATTAGGATTTAATGAAAACATTTGTAATCTATTTTTTGATTCTGAGTTGGGGAATTATAGCTACCTAACACAGCTACCATGTACACATGCCGTATTATTGGCCATACGATTTTTTTCCACATTTACAAATCTAATTGTATCTACTTTAATAAGTGAAAATTTTTTGTCACTTATTCTTTCTCTTTCATTTGGACGCCTAACATTTTCTAAATTTATAAATTTTCTTTTTTCCACTTATCATTTTATTGTATTTTTCATTTTATTAAATTAAATTTTCATATTTAACATGTAAGGTAATATAGATGTAAGGTATTTATTAGAAAGGGTTTATATATGTAATGTATTCAATATATTAAAGCCTTAGTAATTTTAATAATTCAAATTTTTTCTCATTCTTCTTATAAATTCAATTTTTTTAAATTGTTAAAATTTCATATTTAGTTTTTTTTATTAAACTCATGTGATACATGGGTTTCACACCTAGTTATTATGAAACGCATCCTAATATGAGGATATGTGGACATAATATCACTTGATACCATTTGAAGTGATGCTTATGCGTCTTTCAGGATTGTTTACCTGGGAAAATGACTATTGAAGTAACTAACTGTTGCGTTTGTTTTCATTTGGACTTTTTCCTTTTTTGTACTTAATATATCATCGAACTTGTTGTTTGTGTTCACCATAACCCTTTTGACCGTCTTTTAAACTGTGATAGTCGGTCAAAGGGTTATGGTGAACACAAACAACAAGTTTGATGGTATATTGAGTACAAAAAAGGGACCGAATGATAACAACTCAACTGTTGGTTACCCTCCAAGTCTGACCAAAAGTCAAAAAGTCAACACATGGCCAACCAGGCGCACCGCAGACTCTCCTGGATGCATTGCGTTCGCTACAAGAACAAATAGTCGCATTTTCAGAAAATCAAATGTTCATCTTGTAAAACTCAGAAGTCGTATCGCGCCAAGCCAGATGCGTTACACCCTCAACCTTTTCATAAGGGTTTTTTGACTTAATCCATTAAGTCATGGCCCAACTTTCTAGATCTGAATCTTACTGATGTATTAATGGATAAAGTTTCCAACTTTATCCATTAAGACATCCCAACATGCAAGATCTAAACATTAACACTCCAAAATGACCTAAAGGGTTAAATAACTTACTTGGATTAAAGAACATGCACAAAGTGCCAAACTTTCAACTCCAAAAGGTCCATAGAGCATTCCTAGTTGCTCAAAGGGTGGTGGAGTCATCTCAACTCTAAGGTCATAAACAAATTGGACCAAAACATTACAAATATGACCAATAACAAAATCAAATGAACCAACGAGAAAGTTAGGAATTTATACTCATAAAGACCCAAGAATGAGGTAACTTGGTTGGATCCAAACTTGAACCTTCTTTTAACGACACTGGGAGAATTTATTGATCTTCAAGCTTCACAAAAAAAACGGAGAAATAAGCTCACAGATCAACCAAATCCTCAAGAATATGAGAGAGATAGTGAGAGAGAGAGAGAGAAAAAAAGAGAGAGAGATAGAGAGAGAGAGGGGGGGAGAGAGAGAGAGATAGTGAGAGAGAGAGAGAGATAAAGAGAAAGAAAGAAAGAGTTAGGGTTTCTAAAAATCACTTAAAGGGTCATGGAGGCAGAGAATGATCAAAATCCTAGGGGTTAATGTCCTTTAAATATTCCTAAAACCCTAATAACACGATCACCCCATTAGGCAAGAGTTGTGTTGTGTTGTGTGCCCTTAAAAGGTGTGCCGCAACATCTGATATGTCACAACTAGGAATTCTGATACGTTGTAAACACTTAACAAAGAATGACATTGTCGCTAAAGCTTGAAAACATGTATGGTGTTTATTCAATGACAACAAAATTCCATCAAATACCCTATACAAACATTCAAATAGTCAACAAAAGGTTGGAAACCCTAAAAATCCCGGTTTAAGTCCATTTTGGACTAGGATTTTCTTATTGGGCCTAATGGACCAATAAGCTTCCAATTTGACTATTTTAGGCTTAAAACTCTTAAATGGACCCTAAATAAACCCTAATTGGACCCATTTGCATGGAACTTAACATTTTGGGCCTCATAAGCCTAAAATGGACTAGTTTATATTTAATGGGTCTTATTGGGCCATAACAAATCTAATTAGCCCTAATGGGCCATAAAACTCATACTTTGATGAATATTGGGCCGTGAACCATCTCCAAAGGCCAAATGGGCCGAAAACCATCAAATTGGGTCCGAAATATGGGCTCAAGCATAAAAAGTGCCAAGCCATCTTCTTTCTTCTCCCTTTCTCGACCCAAGTAGAAGAGAAAAAAAGGGAAATTAGAGGATTAAGGAGGATTAGCCACCTCCTTATTAACTATGGGATTTCCATGCAAATCTCACATGTCTCCATGCACCATCCCTTCACTTCTCTCTCTTCTCCGTCTCTTCTTATCACTCTCGGCCCAAAGGAAGAACAATACACACACAATTCACTTAAGTTTTCTCTCAAGAACACCATCATATCTCCTCTTCTTCATCAAAAAATTTCAAGATTTAGGGCATTACAAGGAGGTTATTCCATAAGAATCATCATCATTGGTAAGATATTGTTTAGATCCATAACCTATTCTCTGTATTTCATCAAAACTTCTTCCTAACTCACAAAAATTTTGTGCTCTACTCCATAGAAGCTTCTTAAGTTTGAAATCCACCCAAGAAAGCTTCCTAGGGCCGAAAATCACCTCACTTTCTTCCATTTCTTCTTCAAAACCGTGATAAAAAAGAAAAGGTGAGTTCATACCCCTCTATTTTCGGTTTTCACAAGTTTTATGGGGGAGAATACAAGTAAAATGTGTAGATCTATGTGTATGTGTATGTTATGTGTGATTTCATGTGTTTATGTGGTAAATATGTAACAAAAAGGAAAGAAATCTCGAGATCTATGGCTCAAGGAGGAAAATAAACATGATCTATGATATATTACACTAAACAAGTCAAGAAAAATTACCCTCTAAGGTTATAATAAACATATTGCAACATAAAACTCATTTTTGGGCTACATTTGTCAAATAAACAAACTTTGGGTTGAAAGTTGTCATTCACGATTTTCTTAAGGACCAAAGGAGTAAACACAGTAAAAATAAATGTTTTTATGAATATTATACTCTTCAAAGGACTAGAAATGTAATTTGTAGCCTAATGGGCCAATTTTTGGGCTTTTCGGCCCATAGGCCCAAAAATTGCGAAAATATGGTTTTCAAGGGATTGAAATGGTAAATTTCTCAAAACAGGGGGTAAAAAGGGTAAACAAAACTATTTCAAGGATAAAATGATTTTTTCGAAAAAGGATCAAAAATGTAAAGTTTTTGGAATTTGGGTCAAAATTGTAAAAGTTGCGAAAAGTTTGGACTTTAACTAAAAAACTCTTTACTGAAGAGGTTGAAACTGCCAAAGAGTAAATTTTGAGCTAAAAACATTACTTAAACAAGTGTATGGGTCAAAAATGTAAAGAAAATGGTTTAAGGGCCTAAAATGTCTTTTTTTAAATAAGGGACTTAAATTGTCATTTTTATTAAGAATGGCTGAAAAGGGTCAAACCAATATTTTGAGTCAATTATTTTATTATTAAGATATTTGGGTCAAAAATACCAAAATTACAACTTATGAAAATAGGATGATGAATATACATATATTTTCAAATATCATTATAAACAATCGACAAGCTTCATGTCGTTACGAATTTAACAATTGTTCAATCAAGTTTCCGACAATTATACTATACCTAAAACAAGTAAATATTCAACTTGTTGGGCGTGAAAGATTCTAATCACGCTTAGTGGGCCTTCGTGACCCATTGACATGACTTTTGGGCCTAACAATAATAAACCATGTCTATTGGGCCGCCTGTGACCCAATTGCATGCTTAAGGGACCCTCAATGGCTTTTATGTGCTATTGGGCCTCAGTGACCCATAAGCATTGGTAGTAAGGTCTAAATAAATCAAATGCGAAATGGGCCACTGAGGCCCTTAATACATTGGATCTATGTTTTCTCTATTATACGTGCAAATATGAACTTTCCAAGGTATTCATCCTAACTAGCATAATAACATAGATTCATATGAATAATAACATATATTCATCCTAACTAGCATAATAACATAGATTCATATGAATATATCAAGTTAGAATTACATACCTCTTTGATGTAGAATTTCTTCACGAAGCTTGAGTGCCTAGTGCCCCAAGTGTGACACCTCAAATGGTTCACACAACACCAAATACACTTGGAATAGATTATAGAGAAATCCACACTTCCTAAACATCGGCTAGCCCTTTCACATATTATCTAGTGTCCGATTTTGTCAACAATAAGATGCTTATATAGTTAGTGACAATTAGGGTGAACCCTATGTTGGATATAGTGTCTAAGTCCATAACTATATTTGGTATGTACTTGACCCGACCCGGCATGGTCCATTTGGGTTGCACTTCACCCGAACAATTTATGGATAATCTTTTTAGAATAGTATAACTTATGATTTATTAATATATTATAAGTTCTAATATATTAATATAAGATCATATTATTTAATTAGTATTGATCTATAATTAATCTAGGATTAATTTAGAGATTAAAAGTATTACTAATTAAATATGGGCTATTATATTTATATAGTGTGGGCTAATGCTTATTTGGAATGGGCTAGGCTTGCTTGGAAAGTCCATGGATACTCCATGGAGCTTTAACCCATGGATCTCATGGAAATGAAGAGACATGGGTATTAGGGTTTACATGGATGTAACCCTAATCTACCACACTATATAAAGGAGGCTTTGGTTCTTGAAATCACACTAGTTGTGGTGAGTAAAGTAGAGGGCTAATTTCAAGATAGTTGTGACTATTCTCTCAAGGTTCCAAAGTTTGTGGTGATTTGTGATTTCCATTTGAGGCATCCACAATATCGGTGCTAGGCTCTAAAACTCCAAGCAATCAACTACAACTACAAGGTAAGTAATTCTACTAGCTTTATCTGATTCAAGTTCCCCATGCCATGCTAGATAGGATAAGAACCTTGGAAAAATAATTATTTGTATGTATCTTAGACAAACATAGATCCAAGGTTTATTAGGGTTGCATATACACTTAGGAAGTGTTAGAATGCTCAAAACCCATCAGTGGTATCAGAGCCTATGCTTGTTTGTTTGATACTTGATGCAAAATATTGGAAAAAGTCAAAATTTTGTTATCTGCCTGTTGAACTCGCCGTGTCGCCGAGTTCATGTGTATCTTCATCCTACTCGCCGAGTAGGTTCGTGCACTCGACGAGTAGGAGCCTCAGAATGCAGATTTTCGACTTTTGTTGTTGGAAATGGACTAGAAACATTACCCTAAACTATTTTGGTGTAATAAAACTTGTTTTAGATGGTGTAATGTTTATGCTAATCCATTTACAATGGCTATAATAAAAAATTACAAGATTTATGAGCAATTTATGATTCTTGTAATGTTCATATTCATGTTCTTGAACTTATGAAGATTAGATGATCATAGGAATTGTTTGTAACCTACTTGGTAGTTTAATTCTTGATCATAATGTGTTTTAATGGAGTCCATAACTTGTCCTCAAGTTATGGAAAACCAAGAGTCACACTTGAATTAAAACCATTAAAAGAACACAAGAGTTAGAAAAATGAAGAGTCTTCATTTTAATACTCAATTAACTTCATGAGTTATAAGAAATGAAAAGTTTTGAAAGTTTACAAAACTTGCCCTCAAGTTTTGGAACAAGTAAAGTCATGCTTAAAACTTTAGTTCCAACCCTTAGAATTTTAAAAGTTAAAATTCAACCCTTATACTTTATAATATTATAAGTTAATAATATATATATATATATATATATATATATATATATATATATATATATATATATATATATATATATATGTATAAGATCAAGTCGTCTTACTGCTAGTACGCCTCATTCACGAAGCCGGTCTATAAGGGGGTATAAGGTTGTTGCCTATAAAATGACAACTTAATGGGTGTCCACTCTCACCCACCGCTTCCTTGATCAGTGGAGGGTCGTTAGCCGAACGGGTAGGACAAGGACTTATAAATTCTCATTAAAAGTATAATGATAATACTAAAGCAACTAAACTTTATTGAATTCCCAATCTTAGTTATTTTAGGAAAATGTGAATAAGGTGCTAATCCATGAAATTACACTTTACACTTTGTTTAAGTCATTAGTGGAGCGTGTGTGGTTAACCGGCACACTAACTTGAGCTTAACAAGGTAGGTAAAGGGTGACTTAATGTTTATCAAAGTATCGATGGAGCGTGTGTGGTTAACAGGCACATCGATTGAGGGGTAATACATTAAGGGTACCAAGTAATTTGCATGGTTACTTCACACCTTGTTTTGTGATCCTCGGCATCCCAGTCACAAAACTTGAAGGGCACACTCGAGATTGAAACATGCCATTGAAGAAAGTTCAATGAATCTCAAAGAATCTAGGAGTTTCTAAACCAATTAAAACCTAATTAAAAATTTCGTTTTCCATGGTGGAAATTGGTGAATCGTCATTCACATACCTTCAAATATCTTATAGCTTAGATTACGGCATCCCTCTTCTAAGTTATAAAATATTGTGTTGGATCCTAGCCTTAATACTACATTTGGGTGTTTTATTAAGGACTATCCCTAAATCTAATCCAATCTATTCCCTCTTCTTTTCAGATGTCTTCCAATAACAACGCTTCTGGCTCTAACCCTAGTAGCTCCTTTTCTCTCATGAATCCTTGTGGGAGAGTCATCTTTGATGGATCCAACTTTACTGATTGGATCAGAAACATCAGGATGGTCACTCGATATGAGAACAAAGAATATGTTCTCGACAAGGAGTTAAGGGTACCCGAGCTAACTGCTACTCCTGAAGAGCTTGTTGAATATGAGGTACATGAAAGAGATGCTACAAAAGTAGCATGCATCATGATGGCCACCATGACAACCGAGCTCTAAAAGTCCTATGAGGACTATTATCCTTTTGAGATGCACCAGGACTTGATGGACCGCTACCATCAAAGTGCTCGTCAAGAGCGATATGAAATAATCTCCTCCATGATAACAACCCGAATGAAGGATGGTGAACCCATCACGGGCCACATGCAGAAAATGCAAAGGTATGTGGACCGTTTACTGAAGCTGAATGTGAACTTCCCCGAGGAGTTAGCAATAGACATCATTTTGCACTCCTTACCATCATGTTATGATCAATTCCGCATGACATATCACATGAACAAGGAAGAAGTCACCCTCAGCAAACTTCAGGGACTCTTGAAGACCGCGGAAAGTGGTTTAAAGGGTAAGTTGGTTGTTACTACTCCTACTCCTACTCCAACTGCGGCCAATGTCTTGGCAATCGGGCATAGCAAAGGGAGGAAGAGAAAGAACCCTTATAAGGGTACCAAGGGTAAGACCCTTGAAGGCTCCTCTTCAAGCAAAACCAAGAAAGGTTTTGTCACTCCTTTTGCTAACCCTAATGAGGTTGAATGCTTATATTGCCATGAAAAGTCGCATTGGAAGCGAAACTGCCCAAAGTACCAGCAAGATGTGAAGGATGGGAAAGTAAAACCCAACCATGCAGGTATATACACTATATTGTCTAATAACTCACCTCATTCTAAGTCTTGGGTCCTTGACACAGGTTGTGGTATTCACATATGTTGTGATTTGCAGGGAGTAAGAAGAAGTGAGAATGTGGAGCAGGGAAAGATAAACTTGATCATGAGAAACAGGAAAGCTTCACCTATCACCAAGATAGGAGTTTATTCCTTAGTGCTAAATAGTGGGTTTACATTAGATTTGAATAAGTATTATTGTTCACCAGAAATGGCAAGAAATGTTATTTCCTTTCATGCATTGTATAAACAAGGTTTTACCTTCTATTTTGATAATACTAATGGTAGTATTGATGCTTTCTTTAATAATGTTCATTATTTTAAAGCATTACCTTGTGATGGTGTGTATGAAACTGTATCCGTTGTAGATAATCTAGGAAATAATGTATTGTGTATTAACTCTTCCACTAGCTTAGATAAAGCATCTTTATGGCATTGTCGTCTTGGACATGTAAAGCAAGAAACGCATAGGCCAACTCCAAAAGGATGGAGTCTTGGAGTCATTTGACCTAAACTCAGATGATAGTTGTGAATCTTGTTTGCTTGGTAAAATGACAAAGTCACCTTTTACTGGCACTTGTGCTAGGGGTGAAGGTTTGTTGGACCTCATACACACGGATGTGTGTGGACCCTTCAGAACCACCACAAGAGATGCTAATCGGTTCTATGTGACTTTTACGGATGATTTAAGTAGATATGGATATGTCTACTTAATCAAGCATAAGACATAAACCTTTGAGAAATTCAAAGATTTTAAGCAAGAAGTGGAGAATCAGTTGGGCGGGAACATTAAGATGCTTCGATCCGATCGTCGTGGTGAGTGTCTTAGTACTGAGTTCCTTGACTATCTTAAGGAATGTGGGATTATCTCACAATTGACATCTCCTAGGACACCACAGTTGAATGGTGTAGCTAAGAGGCGCAATCGGACCTTGTTGGACATGGTTCGTTCCATGATGAGTCGAGCTTCGCTACCAATCTCATTTTGAGGGTATGCCTTAGAGATTGCCGCCCATATCCTTAATCTAGTCCCTACAAAGAAGGTTGCCAAAACACCTCACGAGATGTGGACTGGAAAAATTCCCAATCTAGACCACATCAAGATTTGGGGTTGCGAGGCTTTCGTGAGACGCGAGGCTCACGATAAGCTTGGACCCCGAAGCGAAAGGTGTATTTTCATCGGTTACCCACAGAAATCCTTTGGCTACATCTTCTACAGACCCAGTGATAATGTGGTCTTTGTAGCAAGAAGAGGATTCTTTCGAGAGAGAGAATTCATGAGCCAAGGAGACAGTGGGATGAAAATTGACCTTGAGGAAATTCAAGAGTCAATTGGTAAAGGAACCTTAAACCCTAGCTCTCAACCTGAGGAGGAAACTCGTGCTAAGCCGACTGAAGAATCTATACCTCTGAGGCGTTCCACCAGAGTTAGGAATGCACCTGAGCATTATTATGGTTTCCATATTACTGCAGAAGGCGAGACACTTATCAGTGATAACACACTGGTAAATCTAGATGAGCCTAACAGCTACAGGGAAGCCATGGCAGGCCCTGAGGCTGCTAATGGAAAGAGGCTATGGATAACGAGATACGGTCCATGTATGACAATCAAGTTTGGAACTTGGTTGACAATGTACCTAATCGTAAGATAGTTGGGTGCAAATGGATCTTCAAGAATAAGACCGACATGGATGGTAATGTAAACACTTATAAGGCACGACTGGTTGCAAAGGGTTATTCTCAAACTCTGGGAGTTGATTATGATGAGACCTATTCACCAGTGGCCAAGATTAAGTCTATTAGGGTTCTGTTAGCCATTGTTGCATTTCATGACTATGAAATATGGCAAATGGATGTCAAAACCGCTTTCCTTAATGGAAAGTTGGCTGAAGATGTTTACATGGTTCAGCCAGAGGGTTTTGTCAGTACAGAGTACCCCAATAGAGTGTGTAAACTCGAGAAATCCATTTATGGATTGAAACAGGCACCTCGCAGATGGAATCTTTGCTTTGATGAGAAAGTCAAAGAATTTCGCTTTTCAAGGAGTGAAGATGAATCTTGTGTCTATATCAAGGCTAGTGGGAGCATAGTCAGCTTTTTGGTACTGTATGTGGATGACATACCACTCATAGGAAATGACATCCCAAACCTGCAGAAAGTAAAATCCTGGCTTGGGAAGTGTTTCGCTATGAAGGACCTTGGTGAAGCTGCCTATATCCTAGGGATAAGGATTTTGAGAAACAGGAGTAAAAGTCTAATTGGACTTAGTCAAAGCAGCTATGTGGACAAAGTGTTGAAAAGATTCAACATGCATAACTCCAAGAAAGGTGAGTTACCCATCCAGAGTAACGCCAGATTGAGTAAGACACAAAGCCCTAGTACTGAGGCTGAGATAGCAGAAATGAGTCGAATACCTTATGCTTCACCTGTAGGATCAATCATGTATGCTATGACGTGTACTCGACCTGATGTAGCCTTTGCTTTGAGCATGGTTAGCAGGTATCAGGGGAACCCTGGCCAGGCACAGTGGACTACGGTAAAGAATATCCTCAAGTACCTACGAAGGACTAAGTACTGGGTCCTTACCCTTGGTGGGAGTGATGACTTGAG
The DNA here is from genome assembly GCF_002870075.4 of Lactuca sativa. Lineage (NCBI taxonomy): Eukaryota > Viridiplantae > Streptophyta > Magnoliopsida > Asterales > Asteraceae > Lactuca > Lactuca sativa. The sequence continues at coordinate 54,627,827 of NC_056625.2, forward strand.
AGTTGTATAGTACAGTGATGCTAGCTTTCAAACTGACAAGGATAATTTCCGCTATCAGTTGGGCTGGGTCTTTACCCTAAACGGAGGGGAAATTACTTGGAAAAGTTCCAAGCAGGAGACAGTGGTTGATTCCACTTGTGAATCAGAGTATATAGCAGCAAGCGAGGCAGTAAAGGAGGCTATATGGCTAAATAACTTCATCGGAGACCTTGGAGTTGTACCAGCTATAAAGGAGCCAATGGAGATTTTTTGTGATAGCAATAGTGCGGTTGCCTTAGCCAAGGACCCAAGAGATCATGGAAGATCCATACACATTGACAGGAAATATCACTTCATCAGACATCGAATAGAAGAAGGAATCCTCGTGGTAAAGAGGGTATCATCGGATGAGAACCCAGCAGATCCCCTCATGAAGGGACAGACTCGGGCTAAGCATCTCCAGCATGCTCGGAGCATAGGGCTGAAGGATGATATTAGTTTTAGAAGTTAGATAATCTTGAAATTTGTAAAAATGTAATTGACATTTGATGATAAATAAAAGTTGTTATTTATGAGTAAAGTGTTGCTATCACTTGTCAATCGTTTACTATATTTCTTTTGTATGTTTTGACTTCCAGAATAATTATGTTTGGTATATCATATTATTTGAACCTCCACAGTCGGTCATATGTCGGAAGTAGGTATGAATCAAGACTGTCATGATTGGTTGTAGAGGTCTAAGATGTTGTACATGGCTACAACAATCATGAGTGCTCATAAGTTCTGAGCATTGGACTCAACCCACGCTCACTGGAATCACTTCATGGAATTTATCTCGAGTGATCGTGAGACGGTAATATCATATAATTCTTCAAACCTAGAGATATGATTTGTTGCCTATGAGTTGGTTATGCATTGATTGTACGAAAACACATTGGTAACTCGATGTTATAAAACGTACCTTTGTGTGTAATTCAACAAGTAGTAGAGCAAAAATATGAGTCGAAGTTTATTTGTTCCTTCTAGTATTAGAAGTGATATCTGGGCCCCTCGAAGATTTTGTTTTGACCTATGTACCAGGCCCTGTCAGAACTAAATTGATGTGTTCAGTTAAGTTCTATGTCAAACAAATCGAAAATCGGGAAACAAATGTTGGACAATAAGCAAGACCATGTTCCATGTATTTGTCCGGCTGATATCTAGAACAGAGGATTATATGATCACTTATCTAAAATGGCGCGTTCTAGTTCAACAGAGTTTAAAGATCTACGATTGTTGATCGGTTCCTGAAGTCATACTTGCAACTATAGTTATTAGACTTATCCAAGTGGGAGACTGTTGGATATAGTGTCTAAGTCCATAACTATATTTGGTATGTACTTGACCCGACCCGGCATGGTCCATTTGGGTTGCACTTCACTCGAACAATTTATGGATAATCTTTTGAGAATAGTATAACTTATGATTTATTAATATATTATAAGTTCTAATATATTAATGTAAGATCATATTATTTAATTGGTATTGATCTATAATTAATATAGGATTAATTTAGAGATCAAAAGTATTACTAATTAAATATGGGCTCTTATATTTATATAGTGTGGGCTAATGCTTATTTGGAATGGGCTAGGCTTGCTTGGAAAGTCCATGGATACTCCATGGAGCTTTAACCCATGGATCTCATGGAAATGAAAAGACATGTGTATTAGGGTTTACATGGATGTAACCCTAATCCACCACACTATATAAATGAGGCTTTGGTTCTTGAAATCATACTAGTTGTGGTGAGTAAAGTAGAGGGCCGATTTCCAGATAGTTGTGACTATTCTCTCAAGGTTCCAAAGTTTGTGGTGATTTGTGATTTCCATTTGAGGCATCCACACTATTGGTGCTAGGCTCTAAAACTCCAAGCAATCAACTACAACTACAAGGTAAGTAATTCTACTAGCTTTATTTGATTCAAGTTCCCCATGCCATGCTAGATAGGATAAGAACCTTGGAAAAATAATTATTTGCATGTATCTTAGACAAACATAGATCCAAGGTTTGTTAGGGTTGCATGTACACTTAGGAAGTGTTAGAATGCTCAAAACCCATCACCCTAATTGTCATGGCTTTCCATTTCCTTGGATCCATGGGTTCAAATATACCATGGAGCATCTTATGGGTTTTAGCCCAACTTGACAATCAATGGAGCATTAGCCCACTATACAAGTATGGATGATTTACACAATCAACCAATTTATATTTAATTAGTCTTCTTTTGATCACTTAATTAATTCTTGATCAATACTAATTAAATAATCTTATTAATATATTAGAACTTATAATATATTAACAAACCTTAAGTGTTATTTGTGACAACCGTCAAATTCTGGTCAATTCAAAGTCAAATAAAAGTCAACAAGTCAAACCGGTCAACTCAACTAATCCTTGTGTACTAGGGCTTACATTCTGTAATTACTAAACAACTCGTTATTCTAATGAGAGATCATAAATCGAAAAGCACGTACATCTAGATCTCCTTAACCTAAAACTGTTGTAAGTGACGAACCAAACCGATAAAACAATGTTGCATACTCCTCGGGAGTGTGTAAGATCCTTAAACAAGGCTTAACGGGGTTTACGGACCTTGCATTGCGAAGCCGAACACTCACATTTGTCACACACGAAACCGCTCTCAATCGTTTTCACTCTATCTCTTCTTATCGAGAATCTTTCCCAAATCTCTCCAAGTATGAGGAATCTCTCCCAAATATCTCTTTGTATGTGAAATCTCTCCAAGAATGTCAAATCTCTCCCAAATCTCTCTAAGAATGTGAAATCTCTCCCAAATATCTCTTTCTATGTGAAATCTCTCCGAGAATGTCAAATCTCTCCCAAATCTCTCCAAGAATGTGAAATCTCTCCCAAATATCTCTTTGTATGTGAAATCTCTCCAAGAATGTCAAATCTCTCCCAAATCTCTCCAAGAATGTGAAATCTCTCCCAAATATCTCTTTGTATGTGAAATCTCTCCAAGAATGTCAAATCTCTCCCAAATCTCTCCAAGAATGTGAAATCTCTCCCAAATATCTCGTTGTATGAGAAATCTCTCCAAGAATGTGAAATCTCTCCCAAATCTCTCTCAAAAGTTTCCGTAACTTTTTGAAGTCGTTCGGGTCATTCCGACCCTTAACCGGGTCAAAAACGGCTTAAAACGGGGTAAAAACGAGTAAAATAGGTTTGAGGACCCAAAACCTCTCTTAAGGACCCGAAACCCCTCTTAGGGCCGAAAGTCCTCTTAGAACCGAAGGTCCCTATAGGGACCGAACCTGCTATGAACCGAAACTGGAAGAGCCGAACCCGAGAGCCTTCTCAGAACCGAACACGAAAGGTCCTCTCAGGACCGAACCTCGCGCACACACACCCGAACCCGAAGGTACTGTTCACTTCGGTATCCTCGCTTCTGACCCTTCGGACCGAGCCTGACCCTCGCTTGCCGATCTGCTCCGCTTCGCTTCTCGCCCAGCCTCAGGAGGACCGAACCTCGGCCAGGACCGAGAGGTCTCGCTGGGAAGCTTCTTTTCTCCCGGTTTTCGTCTAATTTTGCGTTTTAGGCCCGTTTTAATTGTTTTAACACGGTATTTTCACCAAAAACTTTATTTTAACATATAAGGACCCATAATTATTAAATTATCACGTTTTTAAGGATAAAACCTTATCCAAAAGAGTGGGTGAAGTACAAGAGGTGGAGTGTTGACTTTCCTTTATTCTATGACACAAGCAACCACCATACCCACTCCATGACTAACCCACACTCCTCCCCACCATACCTTGTCACTTCCTTGTCCTTTTTACCTCTCTAACAAGTTATTTCCACGTTCATAGACCTGGATATTCATCCTCTCTCCTCATTCTCACTCACTTGCTCTCATTTCACCAAAAATCAAACACAACTTTTCTCTCAAACTTTTTCTCTCTATTTCAAGACTCTAAGGCTGATTTTCAAGCTTTATTCTTCTCTTGGTAAGTATAATTCATCCTCCTTGTGATTATTACACCTCATTCTACTCAAATCATTGATTTCTTTCACAAACATCATCACATTCTTGTTAGATCTTCGAACCGTCAAGTGATTCTTCAAGTGTTCTTGCGTTGAACACTTCTTCTCTCCATCATCCATATTCTGAAATCACTCAAGGTGAGTTCATACCCCTACATTTTCATGTTTTCTCAAGTTTTTAGCGGGGGGATACAAGTTAAAACACCAAGAACATAACTAAACTTTTCTAACAGCCTTCATCAAAAAAGTTCAACTCCATTCACGGACTGTTTTGGACAACTTAAACATTTTAGTTTTTAAAACTGTTTTAGGTGCAAGTAATTCCACTTCTTAGCTTTAAAATGACTACTTGTACATCTCCACACGATTTTTCTACAATTTATGGTTATTTTTACAAAACAGCCTATCTTTTCAAACACAAGTCTGGACCAGTATGTGAATATGAGCATTTTAATACAAGTTAAAGGCTTCCAAAAATCATGATAAAAATTATGAGTAAACTAGACACAATTTAGGAACTTTCAGAATTTACGGATCTAGTTTTTGACTTCGTATGATTTTTCTATGATTTTTCTACAACAGTGCAGAAAGGTTAAGAGTTAGTTAGCAGCTTCTAACTTTCAAAACACTTTGTAACATGTTGAGCAAAGTGTTAAATCTTTGATGACTTCATATATTACATGTATTTCTTGTAAAGATATATTTATATAATAGGAAAATTACTTACTGAATTTATAAGAATCCTCCATCATAACCATTAGTACAAAACAAAGCAAGATAAACATAGTTATATTGTACTATACATTTGACTTACATAGAAAGGGTTCAAATACACCACAAATAAACATACTAAACTATAATAAGTATAGTTAGGTTGCATGTACATTTCAAACATTTTGATAAACTATAATAGGTATAGTTTATGATCATTACATTACAAAAGGTTTTCACATGAATAGGGTACATTCCAAAGTACCGGGTTTTCACATAAATGGGGTACATTCCAAAGTACCGGGTTTTTTATACAAAAAGGGGTACAAATACAAAGTACCGGGTTTTTAATTACAAAAAGGGGTATAGATACAAAGTACCGGGTTTTATACAAAAAGGGGTACATATACAAAGTACCGGGTTTCATACAAAAAGGGGTACAGATACAAAGTACCGGATTTTATACAAAAAGGGGTACAGATACAAAGTACCGGGTTTTCATATAAATGGGGTACATTCCAAAGTACCGGGTTTTATACAAAAAGGGGTACAGATACAAAGTACCGGGTTTTTTTTTTTTAACTACAAATGGGGTACATTCCAAAGTACCAGGTTCACATAAAATACTTGTTATTATATTAAAACTATATTTCATCTAGAATTTTAGACTTCAACTATAATCGTTGAGCGTATATGCTTGAGTCATATAAGAAGTTAGTCTTGATTGGCTTAGAATTGGTGGTGCCCGCCTCATCTCCTGTTCCTTGTTGGGTTGTGGACCTAGGGCAGACCCACTATATTCAACGTTTTATCTAACTTAAATCTTATATAACTTATATACGCTGGACGATTATAGGGGAAATCTACGGGTCATTCTAGGGTTCATTAACGCATCATATAGGAATAGTCTGTTCACACTTAACTAAGAAAATATTGGATTTTATGGAAATCAAACTCTATCGATTTTACAAGGAAAATGGTTTCTACTTCAAACAAAACTCTTATGAACTCACCAACTTAATTGTTGACACTTTTTCAAAACTACTTGTATTCTCAGGAAATCAGTGAAACAGGAAAACTTCAGCACTTTGAGGATGGGACGTTAAACCGTCAAAAATTTATTTTTGTCATCATAATGTAATTGATTTTGGAACATGTAAACATATACTTTGGTGTAACTTTTTCAATTATATTTATGATGGTTGTATTTACTTTGAGCACTATTATAGACGTTGTTGTGATACTGTACATGAAGTCCTCCACCCCTGGACGTTTCCGCCATCCTTGGTTTGGGGGTGTTACATTATTTCTCTCATTATAGTCTATCCAAATGCATGATGTCATTCAACCCAAATGGACCATGCCGGGTCGGGTCAAGTCTTACCAATTATAGTTATGGACTTAGACATTAATCCAACAGTAAGGTCCAAATAAATCAAATGCGAAATGGGCCAACATATCCTTCGTATACCCAACAGCCTTAAATAATACACGTAATTAGCAGGACCTTGTAATCCTCTTCTCCTCGTTTGTTAGGCTTACCTTCAATTCAATTAAACAAATACAGGTCGTTAATCAATGGTAATCAAATTCATTTTGGATTCAGTGAGTAATAACGAGCGGCACCTTTATCGGTCGTTTGTAGTCTGTAGTTATAATCAAAGTCTCCTGGAGGGAGAGCGAGAGCTTGTGTATAGATCTACACGGGGGTGACTCCCCCACACCTCAGCTGTTGGCTACAGTTAGACTCGACCAGTCTAGGGTGACAAAATGTTAAGATCAATTACGACGTTCGCTAGAATACCAAGACAGACGAACTAGTCATTATCATGTATGGTTATAACGACTCACATAAATAAATCCAATACTATCCGAGTAATCAAGGAAAATCATAATCATTTGTTGTGATGGTATAACAATTCGAAACAATTATATTATATTATATTATCGGAAAACATCGGGTTTTTCAAGGAAATCAACACCATATGAACACACGTTGTAGCACCTGGTTCCTGGTATGTATTATTGGTTATTCACTCTCCTTATATATTGCATTTTAACCTTGGACTCGGCGAGTTGAAGGACTAACTCGCCGAGTAGAAGCGGGACTAGACGCGGGATCTACTCTGTCTAATCGGCGAGTAGGCTCGTGGGACTCGGTGAGTAGACCCTATCTGGACTAAAACCCTAACCTGGGTGTTTGCACCCTATTTAAACGATCTAACCCAGCCTCCATTTCCCCTAGCACTCCCAGAGATCTGTAGAACGAAACCCTAGCCCCCTTTGTGTCCTTGTGGGTGATTTTTAGCTTTGTGAAGGTGGTTTGGAGCTTGGGAGAAGAAGGAGAAGGTGGAAAAGTGCAAGAAGGGAAGAAGATCCGGAATCTACTCTGTGAAGGGCTTCTATTCATGTAGAAAAGTTCCTACCTTGATCTTTAGTTCATTAAATCCCCTTTTTGTCCCTAAAAAGTGGTTTTAAGCACTAAGAACCTAAATCTCTATGTGTTTATGGTTAATGTTCTGCAAGGACTTCGGATTTGGACCTTTTGGACATCCTAGTAGCATAAAGTCTCTATGGTTGAGGTGATTGAGGTCCCTATTGAGTGTAGGACCTCTTAAAGAGCTTGGAATTGCATGTTTGAGCTCATAGGGCCATGCATGCACGTAAAGTTTGCAACTTTACATGGTAAACATGCTCTAGGACCATAGATCTGTGGTTTTGAAGCATTGCATGTCTCAGATCTGGCCTACTCGGGAAATGGGTCGAGGGACTCGGCGAGTCCCAAAGGGGGACTCGGCGAGTTCTATGAAGATGGTCCTAGACTCCGCGAGTTGGATGAACAACTTGGCGATTCCTATGAAGATTGCCTGGAGCTCGCCGAGTTGTTCTTCAAACTCGGTGAGTCATATGAACTTTCACAGAGCAAGAGGGGTTTAAGCGTTGAAGGTTCAACCCTTCGTACCTGCACGCGGAATTAACCGTGTAACGTAGTCCCAAAACCCCAAACTCTCGTATGGGGTTTTCTGGTGTGGATTGGAAGCGAGTAGGGGATCCGCTCGAGGAACTCTGTGAGTTGCTCGCGGACTCGACGAGTCGGGACTCGAGTCGGCCCCATAGTCCCGAGTGGTAAGTCAAGGGTGACTCGGTGAGTAGGGAGAGGGACTTGGCGAGTAGGACCGGATTAGTAAGGGAAGGACTCGGCGAGTTGCTCGCGGACTCGGCGAGTCCAGTCAACTGGAAGTTGACTTTGACTTGGATTTTGACTTGGTCAAGGGTAAAAGGGTCATTTTACCCTAAGTACATCTAGCAGTGTTTGACTGATCGTTTTGTGGATTTTGACTTGGTCAAGGGTCAAGGGTAAAAGGGTCATTATTGTTATGAATGCTTTGTAATGATGTTTCTATGTATTAACCTAAATTAAAAATGAAATTTTTAACCGGTATTTTTGGGACGTTACAAGTTGGTATCAGAGCCCTGGTTTGAGGGATTCGAACACACCTTCGGGGGTGTCTGAACTCAAATCGAGGGATTAAAAGATTTTCCAAAAAGAAAATGTTTTCTAAAAATTGAGAAAAGAGTTTTGAGAAAGAACGAAGTGTGTGATGTGCGCGACCGGCCGAGCTCAAGTAAGTATTCCCCAAAGTACCCATACAAGTTTATGTTATGTTTATCAGCTTTTGTAGAACAACATGCTAGAATAGGACTAAGGATCTAGGAGTGATGCCTTATGTGCTTGCTTTATATGTTTCAGTTGTATGAGAATTGCATGCTAGTATTGAGTAGACAACAAGTAGGATAGCCTGATTAGGTTATGCCTGATAGTATGAACTTAACATTGTATGCTAGTACAGTTCCTGTAAGTAGATAGAGTTGATTGAGATTGTTACCCTTGTCTGAATGCTGCTTGCTTCGTGCTTTGTGGGACCCTGAATAATGGGAGTTAGCCATTAGGTGAATACGTCACGTCACATGTGATCAGGGTTGAATAATCTTAGAGTGCTGGATTTGATCCTATTGTGCAGCTCTTGTTTGAGTCCAACCGTGGTAGGGACGAGTCTGTTACTCGAAGGATTATCTGAGCCTCATCACATGTGATGGTATTAAGGTAATGGCTAATTGGAATTACAAGGAGGCCTGCAGCAGCTGAGGACTGGGTAGAGTAGAGCCAGAGATTTCCCTAGGGCAAGCCTAGGATGAGTATAGCAGTGAACAGCAATAGTGAAAGGGGTCTGGTGGAGTCAAGGCAGTCCTTGAAGAAGGTACGGATAGATGTTGAAGGTAGTATGGGCCCGTACTACTGAAAGCAGAGGATCCGTACCCGAACTAAGGAAGGCTGAGATAAGACCGGGGAACTTGTAGTAGTTGTGATCCTTCAAGAAGTAGCAGTATCACTAATAATTGTTATTTATGTATTGCAGAATGGTGGTACTTCGATCCAGGCTGATAGATGGCGGTTCGGGAGAGGGGTCAGGTTCGGGATCAGGTTCCGAGCCGGTAGATGAGGGACTACTCGAGTTCATTGCGTCAGAGATCACCAGGGGTATCCTTGAGTCGACCCCCATCATCTTCGGGTCAATCAAGGAAGGGATAGTTGAGCTGATGGAGGATCGCCTCAGGGCGTTCAGGAGCGACATGGCATCTGGCTAGTCGGGATCTCGCAGCCTGTCCTTCAAGGACTTCAGGGGCAGTGGTGTGCCGGATTTCCACGGGGTGAAAGGCCCCATTGCTGCCAGACGATGGATTGCAGACATCGAGTCTGCACAGTTGACTAGCTTCTGCCCCGAGGGGTCGAAGGTGAGATAGCAGGGTGTTTACGAGACCGAGCACGAGATTGGTGGGAGTCAGTGGGTGACTCGTTGGGAGCCTCGGTGGTCGAGGCTATGACCTGGTCGGACTTTGTGACCAAATTCAGGGCGGAGTTTGCGCCGGCTGTCGAGCTTCAGCAGCTGACCAGGGAGTTTTTGGATATGAGACAGACGACGGAGACTATGGCGGAGATCACCGCCAAGTTCCGGGAGAGGGCACTGTTGGTGCCCCAGTACATGGGTGATGAGGACATGAGGAGGAACCGCTATCATGACATGCTCCGAGCTGACATTCGGGAGCACGTTAGTTTTTCAGCTTGCCCCACCTTGGACTCTATGATTGCCAGGGTGAGGGAGAGGGAGATAGATTTGGAGCATATCCGGAAACGGAAGTCAGAGGAGGGACAGACGGGAGGGGCTTCGGGGAAGAAGCCCAAGGGATCAGATGGTAGGCCGAAAGGCCAGTCAGGACCGGGCCGCTGCAGGAAATGCGGCAGGCCTCATGAGGGGGCATGTAGACTAGGATCGTCAGGCTGCTATAAGTGCGGCAAGACGGGGCATTTTAGCAGGGATTGTACCGCCCCTGAACCTGTGTTATAGACATCGGAGTTGCTGTGTTTCCACTGCAACCAGAGAGGCCACAAGAAGGCCAATAGTCCCCAGTTGACAGCTACAGCGTCAGTGAAGGCGCCAACACCAGCGGCCCTGCGGATTACTGATGGCCGGCAGGGCAAGGCAGAGGCTCCAGTGGTGAGGAGTCGGGCATTTCAGCTGACTACCGAGGAGGCACGCGCCGCACACGATGTGGTGACGGGTATGATTCTTTCCCTCTATTTTATTTTTATGATGTTATGATATTGATATGTGCTCTGTGTGTATATGTATGCATTAGGATCGTTCCATGTGAATGGCATCCCAGTTCAGGTGTTGTTCGACTCGGGTGCCTCCCAATCATTTGTTTCCCTTGCGCTTAGCAAGAAGTTTCCTGAGTCTTCGGGCGTGTTAGATTGCCCTTTAGAGGTAGAAATTGCTGATGACCGATCAGTGCGAACATCGATGGTGTTTCGGGATTGCGTATTGCGTTTGTTTGAGGAGCGCTACCTGGTAGACTTGGTTCCCATTCCGTTGCGTGGGAACAAGGTGATTATAGGCATGGATTGGTTGAGCCCTAATGGGGCGGTGATAGATTGCGCGCAGCAGCTAGTGCGAGTCAGGACCCCAGGTGGGGGAGAGTTAGTGATTCATGGCGAGAGACCACAGTGTGGACCCACAGTCTGTTCAGCAGTGAGGGCTAGACGATACCTTCAGCAGAGATGCGCAGGTTATGTCGCGTATGTGATGGATACCCAGGAGGCGGGTAAGGCGACGGTGAGCGAGGTTCCGGTGGTGCGAGATTTCGGAGATGTTTTTCCAGAGGAGCTTCCTGGGATACCTCCGGAGCGACAGGTGGAGTTCAGGATTGACCTCGTTCCTGGTGCGGCTCCGATAGCCAAGGCACCGTATCGGTTGGCTCCTCCTGAGATGCAGGAGTTGTCTACAAAGCTGCAGGAGCTGTTAGACAAGGGATTCATTCGACCGAGCAGTTCACCCTGGGGAGCCCCGATTCTGTTCGTGAGAAAGAAGGACGGGTCGCATCGGATGTGTATAGATTACCAGGAGCTAAACAAGGTAACGGTGAAGAACCGTTACCCACTCCCGAGGATTGATGATCTCTTTGACCAGCTTCAGGGAGCGTCTTGGTTTTCCAAGATTGATTTGCGTTCGGGTTATCATCAGATGAGGGTCAGAGAGGAGGATGCGCAGAAGACCGCGTTTCAGACGCGCTATGGCCATTATGAGTTCGTGGTGATGCCGTTTGGGCTCACCAATGCTCCTGCCGCGTTCATGGACCTCATGAACCGCGTATGCAGACCGATGTTGGATCGGTCTGTGATAGTTTTCATTGACGACATCTTGGTTTATTCCAAGACACGGGAGGAGCATGAGGAGCATCTGAGAGAGGGTTTGGAGACCCTGAGGAGGGAGAGCTTGTATGCCAAGTTCTCCAAATGCGAGTTTTGGTTGCGCGAGGTGCAATTTCTCGGACACCTTGTCAACCAGAACGGGATTCTAGTCGACCCGGCCAAGGTCGAGGCCATGATGAGATGGGAGGTTCCTAAGTCTCCATCCGAGATTCGGAGCTTCCTGGGATTAGCAGGCTACTATCGGAGATTCATTCTGGATTTCTCCAAGATAGACGTACCCCTGACGCGGCTGACGAAGAAAGTCGTAGTCTTTCGGTGGGGACCCGAGCAGCAGGCTGCGTTTAAGACACTAAGACAGAGATTGTGCGAGGCGCCAATCTTAGCCCTGTCAGAGGGCGTAGAGGATTTTGTGGTTTACTGTGACGCGTCCATTTCAGGGTTGGGCGCGGTACTAATGCAGAGGGGGCATGTCATTGCCTACGCTTCGAGGCAGCTCAAGCCTCACTAGGCGAACTACCCGACGCATAATTTCGAGTTGGGGGCGGTGGTTTTTGCCCTCAAGATTTGGCAGCATTACCTCTACGAGGTTCAATGTACCATCTACACGGACCACAAGAGTTTGAGGTACCTCATGGATCAGCCGAATCTGAACATGAGGCAGCGTCGGTGGTTGGACATAGTGAAGGATTATGATTGCGAGATCCTATACCACCCGGGGAAGGCCAACGTGGTGGCCGATGCGCTTAGCCGCAAGGCGGCGCCGATCAGGGATATTTGCATGAAGATGACCATTGTGACTCCCCTGTTGGAGCAAATTCGGGAGGCTCAACAGGAGGCTATCAAGGAGGAGCATCGGAAGAGCGAGCGTGTGGTGGGTCAGGTTTCCTCCTTTAATTATGATAGTCGAGGACTATTGACACTACACCGTAGGGTATGGGTGCCGTATCACGGAGGCGTGCGCTAGATCTTGATGGAGGAGGTGCATAAATCCCGATTCTCTATTCATCCAGGGGCGACGAAGATGTATAGGGATCATCGTCTAGATTATTGGTAGTCCTGCATGAAGCGGGATGTGGCTTGGTACGTCGAGCGGTGCTTGACCTGCAAGAAGGTCAAGGCCGAACATCAGAGACTGCATGGCAAGATGCAGCCGTTGGACATCCCGTTGTGGAAATGGGAAGATATCACGATGGATTTTATCACGAAGCTTCCCAGGACCACGCATGGAGTAGATTCGATTTGGGTCATCATGGATCGATTGACCAAGAGTTCTCATTTTATTCCGATTCAGGAGAGCATATCGGCCGAGAAATTGGCCGACATCTATATTAGGGAGATTGTGGCGAGGAACGGGGTGCCGGTATCGGTTATCTTGGACAGGGATGTGCGTTTTACTTCCAGGTTTTGGAAGAGGTTTCATGACGAGTTGGGCACTCGTTTGCATTTTAGCACCGCCTTTCACCCGCAGACAGATGGTCAGAGCAAGCGGACCATCCAGACTCTGGAGGATATGTTGCAGGCGTACGTGCTAGACTTCGGTGGTAGCTGGGATTCTTATCTTCCCTTGGCTGAGTTCTCGTACAACAACAGCTACCACGCGAGTATCGACCGCCCTCCATTCGAGATGTTGTACGGACAGAGGTGCAGGACCCCGATATGCTGGGGAGAGGTCAGTCAGAGGGTCATGGGGAGCACCGAAGTGGTGCTCAAGACTACCGAGAGGACTCAGCAGGTTTGGAGCAGGCTTCAGACCGCGCAGAGTCGGCAGAAAAGTTACACCGACAAGTGTCGATCCGACCTGGAGTTCCAGGTTGGGGATATGGTTCTCCTGAAGGTGTCACCTTGGAAGGGCGTCATTCGATTCGGGAAGCGGGGCAAGTTAGGCCCGAGGTATATTGGGCCGTTCAGGGTTGTAGCACGGGTGGGCAAGGTGGCGTATAGGCTGGATTTGCCAGCCTAACTCAGTCAGATACACAACACTTTCCATGTTTCTCAGCTGCGGAACTGCCTGGTAGACGACTCCGTAGTGGTTCCGTTAGAGGACATTCAGGTCGATGGCGGCCTGAATTATGTTGAGAGACCAGTAGCAATCATCGACCGGAAGTCGAAGGATTTGAGGAACAAGCGAGTGGAACTCGTGAAGGTGCATTGGCAGCACCGGAAGGGATCAGAGTGGACTTGGGAGCCGGTGGAAGAGATGAAGGAGCATTACCCCGAGCTATTTTTGGAGCAAGCAACAGACTTCGAGGACGAAGTCTAAAATAAGTGGGGGAGATTTTTAGCACCTGGTTCCTGGTATGTATTCTTGGTTATTAACTCTCCTTATATATTGCATTTTAACCTTGGACTCGGCGAGTTGAAGGACTAACTCACCAAGTAGAAGCGGGACTAGACGTGGGACCTACTTTGTCTACTCGGCGAGTAGGCTCGTGGGACTCGGCGACTAGACCCTGTCTGGACTAAAACCCTAACCCGGGTGTTTGCACCCTATTTAAACAATCTAACCCAGCCTCCATTTCCCCTAGCACTCCCATAGATCTGTAGAACGAAACCCTAGCCCCCTTTGTGTCATTGTGGGTGATTTTTAGCTTTGTGAAGGTGGTTTGGAGCTTGGGAGAAGAAGGAGAAGGTGGAAGAGTGCAAGAAGGGAAGAAGATCTGGAATCTACTCTGTGAAGGACTTCTATTCAGGTAGAAAAGTTCCTACCTTGATCTTTAGTTCATTAAATCCCTTTTTTGTCCCTAAAAAGTGGTTTTAAGCCCTAAGAACCTAAATCTCTATGTCTTTATGGTTAATGTTCTGCAAGGACTTCGGATTTGGACCTTTTGGACATCCTAGTAGCATAAAGTCTCTGTGGTTGAGGTGATTGAGGTCCCTATTGAGTGTAGGACCTCTTAAAGAGCTTGGAATTGCATGTTTGAGCTCATAGGGCCATGCATGCACGTAAAGTTTGCAACTTTACATGGTAAACATGCCCTAGGACCATAGATCTGTGGTTTTGAAGCGTTGTATGTCTCAAATCTGGCCTACTCGGGAAATGGGTCGAGGGACTCTGCGAGTCCCAAAGGGGAACTCGGCGAGTTCTATGAAGATGGTCCTAGACTCGGCGAGTTGGATGAACAACTCGGCGAGTCCTATGAAGATTGCCTGGAGCTCGCCGAGTTGTTCTTCAAACTCGGCGAGTCATATGAACTTTCACAGAGCAAGAGGGGTTTAAGCGTTGAAGGTTCAACCCTTCGTACCTGCACGCAGAATTAACCGTGTAACGTAGTCCCAAAACCCCAAACCCTCGTATGGGGTGTTCTGGTGTGGATTGGAAGCGAGTAGGGGATCCGCTCGAGGAACTCGGCGAGTTGCTCGCGGACTCGGCGAGTCAGGACTCGAGTCGGCCCCATAGTCCCGAGTGGTGAGTCAAGGGTGACTCGATGAGTAGGGAGAGGGACTTCGCGAGTAGGACCGGATTAGTAAGGGAAGGACTCGGCGAGTTGCTCGCGGACTCGGCGAGTCCAGTCAACTGGAAGTTGACTTTGACTTGGATTTCGACTTGGTCAAGGGTAAAAGGGTCATTTTACCCTAATTACATCTAGCAGTGTTTGACTAATCGTTTTGTGGGAATTATAGCCGGAGGACGTCCGGAGCAGCAGCAACAGCAGTATACAGTCAGTTCCCGATCAGATCAGCAGCTACTTTGAGGTGAGTTACCTTCCAGTAGCGGCGGGTCTACGGCCACAATGCCGGCCCACCAGTAGGGGTTGTACGTTAGATGAATGTCTTGGTGATATCATCTAGGTTTGCTACTACACAATATGTTATATGCGAGCATGATATGCTATAAGTGATAGAAATAGAGTTCGGTTGTTAGGACTGAAGGGTAGTTCAGACACCCCAAAGATGTCTGATAATTTGTTATGTTATGATATATGTGTAAGTAGCAGTAGGGGGTGAAATAGTCCCCGAGGATCGGTTGTCAGGACCGACGGGTAGTCAGCACCCCAGAATAGCTTGGCACGGGTAGATGGCACCCCAGAATGGCCGCACGGGTAGTCGGCACCCCAGAATGGCCGTACCGGGTAGTCATGCACCCCAGAATAGCCTGGCAGTATGTATGTTATGTGTTTTTATGGTATGTGGTACGATGGGGGAACTCACTAAGCTTTGTGCTTACGTTTTTCAGTTGTTGTTTCAGGTACCTCTTCAGCTAGGGGAAAGGAGCCGGCACGGTAGCGGCATATTACACACACTCTTGTTTTCCGCACTATGGATTTCTGGGATGTACTCTGAATTATTACTATGATATTACCGGTTTTCAGACATGGATTATTGTTATGAATGTTTTGTAATGATGTTTCTATGTATTAACCTAAATTAAAAATAAAATTTTTAACCGGTATTTTTGGGACGTTACACACGTATGTTAAGAAACCGATAAACCGTCATGGATATTGGAGCCCCCACGACAAGGAGAATATATAGTCTTCTTAATTGTAACACAACATGAAACTTTAGTCGACAGTACATCTTAATAAGTCTTCATTTTGTTTTCATATACATGTCTGTCTAAATGTCAATAAACATCCAATTTGATTAATTATTAAATTTGACACATCATTAAAAGTTGATAGTTTGATACAATATGTTGTTTTCATTTGAAATATTCGATGATTTATGCAATAAAGTGATTTTAAAATATTGTTAGAATGTAGTATCAACTTATCTATTATATCTGGTTGTAAAATAGTTGAAACTTTATATAGATATACAACATGAAAGGAATCTATATGAACACATATGTGTCTATGCCTCTCTTTTATCCATTGTAATCTAATCCTTTTCAATTTTTTATGATCTCTTCAATTTTGAAGCCAATGAAAATACGTCCATTAATGATTGTATAATTTTCCATTGAGCTTATTTGTTTTCTTGTTGAATTTGAATCTGTAGGTTGAAATGTTTGAAAGAAATATGAAGGGGCTATTGAAGGGCATCTTTGATGTAATGATGGAGAAAGAATATAGATGTATTTGTTTTGCTTGAAAGTCCATTTGTTGTTTTTCATATAGTTCAGGTTGTTTTCAAAGCTACTGTAAGCGTTTTTTTTTTCTAAGGGTTAAATGTAAGTGATAGCAATGTATTTTCATTGATTTCTATATTATAGCATCATACTTTCACCTCTTTAGTTATAGCACAAAGCAATTTTGAATTTTGTCTAATTTTGTATGTTTAATTTTGATTTTATTTGATGTTTATATATATTTTTAATTATTGAAGGAGTTCGTTCGGTTATTTTAATAACATAAACATTAAATTCAGCAAAAAAAACACATACGGTAAAATGGTCATTTTTATAGTTTAACACAACAATTCAAATGATCCAACCAAACAACATTTTAAAAATTCAGGCTCTCTTAGAAAAATAAACTCTTAAAAATTCAGATCTTGTCAAACAGCCCCTAAGATTACATATTACTTCAAGTTAGTCATCTAAATTTCGCATAAAAAAGACGACATGATTCAAGGAATAGATCAAGTTGTGGCTTTCTTTTACATCTTTGTGATTCGGTAATATGGTTTCAGTTTATGATTTATGTATTTTGCTATCATAAGATTATTAACACAATTTCCGAAAGCCCGTTTAATTACAAGTTCCATATCCTTTGTTTAAGTTAAATAAAATGTTGCAGTTTGGCCAGAAATTACAAGATATAGTTAGGATTTAGTTTTAGGATAACTAACAAGTTCAAACTTTATTGTTGAACCACAAAATCATCAAAGTAAAATCAAAACGAGTACCAAACAGTGTCTAGACTTTAAAATGTGTCACTCGTCATTAATTTGTTAATTTAAATGACAAAAATTTCACCGTGTGACCTCTGTGCAAGACGAGGCTAAGCTACTGCCCATCTTGAGGAAATTTCGTAGGATTGTAATTAAATTTCTTTGAACATATATGGCCACTAACAAATTTTCACAAACAAGTTTGCCTATCTATAAAATGAACTATAAATATTAAAAATTATTGCTACTCTTTTATCTAATATTTTCATTTTAATATATCTGAGTTCTAAGTTAATTAATGGTCGGCATCTAGTTAGAATAGTTATTGGTGCAAAAAAAATTATATGATATAAGCATTGGCAATTGCCGTGGTAGAATTTCATGCAAATACGTGTGTACTAATTGCTGACATCACACGTGGAAATTATGCATGTAATTTGTATTAGTATTATTTAATACGCAATCTAGAAAGATTATGTGTATTAAAAATTCAAAGATTAGATCCCCACACAACACTCATTACGTCATTATTCTAGCAATTACTTAATATCATCAGTTTGTTTATTCTCCATCTCATGCTCTATATAAATTATTCGGGCATGGGGTGACGTACCAATTCGTTACTACGATTAACACAATTATCTGTTTACACACATACATAGAAAGATATAAATCAAGTAGTCAATAACTTCTATAACTAAATAGATTTAATAATTAATAAGAAATTTTTAAAGAAATTAAACCAATCGCCCCGTGTGTCTCTATGTGTGTGTGTGTATATATATATATATATATATATATATATATATATATATATATATATATATATATATATATATATGTGTGTGTGTGTGTGCTAAAACGCACGTTCAGTCTTTATTTTCAAAAATCAACTTGAATCATCCTTTGTTTTGTTAAAAGTTGTACATATCATCCCTCTGGACATAAAAAGACTATTTGTCCTAAATAATTTCTTTTTTAATTTTCTTTTATTTGTTATAAACATTAGATTAAAAAAATCAACATATAAATAAATATTCACACCAAACCCACCCACCCTCTCCCCTTTCTTTTACCCAGCTTCGTCTTCTCCCTTTCTCATCATGTTCTCTCCCTTTCTATCGATATAAAAACCTATATCGCCCATATTTCCTCTTCATTGATCGTCTACGTGTGGTATTGAGAGAGTGTGTGCGAAGCTTCTGGGGCTACTATCACCCAATTCTTCCTCATTTGACATTGCCTAGGGTTTTCTCTGCAACTCGAAACCACCACCAACATACTTGCAACATCTGGTTCTGATTTTGCGTGTTTATCCCCCAAAGCAAGTATCTACACATACACTGTCTTCTTCTTCTCCCTCCAAACGATCACCAGATGCGTCTTCTTCTTCTTCCTGCTCTCGATTCAATCGACAATCAGCAACAAGAAAAATGAAAATCGTTGTCTTTCCTTCTTTTCTTTCCTTAATTGAGCAATCACCTAGGTTTCTCTCAATCGAACACACCCTTCACCTTCCTTTTTTATTTGCATGTTAACACGATTTACATAAAGGTGCTCGCTTGGTAGGGCTTTGATGGTTAAGTTTATTGTTGGCTGTGATTACAGAAGGATTGGTCGGTGAAGAAAAAAGAAGGGAATGAGATGGGTTTAGGTGAAGCTTTCTTTCTCATTGATTTTCTTGTTCTCACTGATTCTCCTATTCTACAGCAATTTTCTTTTAGATTAGAAAAGATAGAAAAGGGGGACGATAGATGGTGGTAGAGAGGAACAACAATGGTAGTTGATTCTTCATTCCTGATTTGCACTTATTATTCTTTTCTGATTTGTAGGTAGGTTTTCTGATGAAGGTTGGTGGTGGTTCGTGGTTATTTTCAGTGAGGGTGGAAGTGGTGCTCCATTCTCTGGTAAGGGGTGGTGGTGATGTTTCGATTTTAGGTGGTGGTGTAGACTATCAGTGGTGGTGGTGGTGGTCAGGTCTTATTCAACAAAATAGTAAAATAATTAAAATAAAATTTAATAATTAAAAATATCAAAAATGTTAAAAATAAATGAAAAATAAAAATAAAAATGGTATTATAGTCTATTTATGTGTCATAAGGGATGAAACGTGCAAATTTAAACTAACGAGGGATTAAGCATGCAACTTTTAATAACACGAGGGACGGTCCGAGTCATTTTTTGCAAATAGGAACTGAATGTGCATTTTGGTATATGCACGACAGACAATTGGTGTAATTTACTCAATTTTTACTATTCTAATAAATCTCGTTCTCGCTTTCCCTCCCTCCACTACAAGAATAATGCCCTTTTCGGATGACTTTTTTTGCACCTATGTCAACGACATGTCGTCAGGATAGCCTATACCGACGACATGTTGTATGGATCGAAAATCTTCTCTCTCCCACCCTCAACCCCCCCCCCCCCCCCCCGATAATCTTTTTTTTTTTCAAAAAGATACTTTAATGCATCAAGCACCACATATATAAAAGCAAGATCATAAAATAAATTACCAAAAAAATTATGACTTACATACATATATATATTGTTGTGTACAAATGCATACCAAAAATGTACATACTTTAAATGAGGTTTTTTTATCTAATTTTTCAAGTTCAGAAAAAACATAAATTAAGCAATCAACTACTATTACTTCAAACTAAAGCAAACAACTAGAAAACGAGATTTAATCAAGAATAAAAAGATACTTCTATTTAGATTCAAATCCCCCATTTTCCTATGATTGATTTCAATATAAAGGATTAATTATGTTGGTTGCCAAATTAAAGATTACTAGTTATCTTGATCTGATTACCTAGCATATATCAATTTATGAACTTTAATTTGAGTGGTCAAGCAAATTAATAACACCAAATTGATTTTAAGGATTATTTGGACTATGAATGATAAGATCTAAAAATTACCTATCTATGATATAGACCAATAAACCAAGCATATATTATAAATCACTAATGCTCTCTAGCACAATTATAGAAACTAAATTTTACCACCTAATTCTATGATATGTTATATCACTAGATCTAGCAATTTAATGATCTTAAACAACTAGATAACAAGCTCATGCAACAATAATGATCATCCAATTACACAAAACTTGAAGGAAAAGTGATAAAGGCTAGAATTTTAACATACTAGGATGATGAACTATCAAACACAAGTTAGAACCAACTTCATTAATCCACAAAATAAGAAATCAACACATAATATTAGGTTTCATGTAATCAAAATGAAAGTAAAGGGGTATTAGCTCATGATTGTAGCAGAAACACACATAATCAAAGACTAATCTAAGTTAAACATTGTAGAATCTAAGCAAACTGAATGATTAATGTTGATCTTCACTTTAATCTCTCTATTCCTTGTTCTCCAATTGAAATTAGTCCTTGTAAAGGTTTCTTAGAGGTTTTTGGTTGCTTTTAGTCAAAGAAATCAACAGCTCTTCATCATATTTGACCTGATGATCGATATTTATACTTGCCAAAAATTTGGTTCCACGTCGTGGAAGACATCTTAAACGTGTATGCCTCAAGTCTTCATGCAAACACCGAGGAAGGTTATGGGTAGATGGACAT
The DNA here is from genome assembly GCF_002870075.4 of Lactuca sativa. Taxonomy (NCBI): domain Eukaryota; kingdom Viridiplantae; phylum Streptophyta; class Magnoliopsida; order Asterales; family Asteraceae; genus Lactuca; species Lactuca sativa. Next base: position 54,648,702 of record NC_056625.2, read on the forward strand.
GACGTGACATAAAAATTATGCATGTCTTCTATTCTTCTTTACCTCTTGATGCATGCTCCAACCTCCAAGTTTCCAGCTTCATCCAGTTTTGGTCCGTTTCCTTAAGAATGTCCTTTTTGGCTACAATATAGAATTTATACTTTATAAGCACCAAATATCTTTGTAATTAACCAAAATGTATGTAAATAATGCATAAATATATGTATAAATATAACAATACCAATGTCCCCGCCTTTTATAAATATATGTATAAATATAGCAATATCAATGCCCCCGCCTTTTCAAAGAACCCATGTGTTTTTGTTTTTCTTAACATATATGATGATGATAACCACATAACTATTCCATCTCTATCAATACATAAAACTCCCTCGATAAATAGGTCATGTTTATCGGGGACCATTTGAGGACTTTGTCTATCTACCAATGAATCAGACCCTTCACATGTTTCTATGGCTAAATTCTAACATCACACATACATAATAGATTTCCATATCAATAGTCATAAAGTCTATCCCTAGTTAGACATCATATGAATACACGGTCTCAAAATAGCATCTCCAAGACCATGTCCTTTTCAAATTCCACACCTACTAGTATGTTGACAACTTTACTAGCACAATTTGAGCCTAAGGACTTTATATTAACTATTAAGCATCATGGATGGGTTGTAGCTATGGATGATAAACTTAAAGCTCTTCGTCAAAATCATATGTTGGATCTTATACCCCTTCCCTTAGGTGTGAATATAGTTGACTCTAAGTCGACTTACCAGACTAAGTATCTCTTAGATGGCTCCATAAATGTTTGTTTCGAACAAGCGATCTATATGGAACAACCACATGCTAATGTTGATCCATAATTTCCATTCCATGTTTTTCATCTTTGTAAGGCTTTATATGACCTTAAATACGCACCACGTGCTTGGTTCACCCATTTTAGTGCCTTTCGCGTTCAACTCGAATTTGTTTGTGTTCAGGTTGGTACTTCTTTATTTGTTTTGGCATGTGGTGCCACTCTTATGTATGTGCTTATGTGTTGACGATATTATTTTCACAAGCAATAATCCTATCTCACTTCAGGATTTTGTTCAACACAAAAACAAAGATCTTTTTATTGAAGATCTTGGTTGTATTAACTATTTGTTAGGATTGGAAGTTACTCACATGATAGATGGTTAGTTTATAAGTCGAGAGAAATATGCACATGATATTATTAATTAGGCTTAAATGTTGGAAGCCAAACTTGTTTCCATACCTTAGAATGTGGGTATAACATTATAGTACTAATGGTTTACCATTTTGATATCCCATACTCTTTAGATCTCTTGTTGGTTCCTTATAATACTTAACTATCATTTCCTTTGTGGTGAACTATGTAAGCCGATATCTTCATGCTCCATTAACTTGTATTTCAAGTAGTTAAGTGTATTCTTTGTTATGTTAGGGGCATAGTCTAGTTTGGCCTATGTTTCACACGCTCTGCTACACCTTCTACTATTCAAGATATTCTGATTAGGCTTGTTATCTAAGGACTAGATGCTTCACTTATGGTTTTGTTATTTTTCTTGGAGGGAATTGTCTCTTGAAGTGCTAAGATGCATCAATGGTTTCTCACTTCAGTTCTACATCTGAATGTTATGCATTGGCAAATAATACTTCTAACCTTCTCTAGCTTACTCATTTATTTTGTGACTTGTGGTTCTCTTCTTATGCATCTCCAGTACTTTTTTGTGACAACAAAGTGCAAATTTTTTTGGCACGAAACCTTTTCACCCACAAATGTGCAAAGCATATTGACATTGATTACCACTTCGTACACATTATTGTTTCTTCTTACAATGTCAAGGTTAATTTGTCCCTTCGCGTTTGTATTGCTAACACATTTACGAAGGGATTTCCATGACCTTTTTTTAGTTTCTTTCAATCCAACCTATGTGTTCATTCAAATCCCACGTTTATCTTGTAGTGGATGTTAGACTATAACTCCAATTGTATGTTAGTTTTTTATTAGTTGTCTTTAGTTGTACATCCGATGTTGAAATGTCCCAAAATTTAAAACCATTTTTTTCATATTAATTTAAAGCATTAACCAAACGTGTTCATCAAAACAAAAGGAAAATCATAGTGTATTCATAATTATCCAAAACACATCAGAGTCAAATAAACGGAAAATCATGGTGTGTGCGATGCGATCATCCCGAGCTCTTCCTTTTCGATTCGAAAGTACGTGAAACATAAATTGAAATTCGTAAGCATGAAGCTTAGTGGGTTCCACAAAATACCGCATACCATTCACATACGCCAGTTCAAGGCTATGTCGAGTCTATTTCACCCCCGATTCTATTTCACCCCCAAGTATATTTCAACTCATATGCCAGCTCAAGGTTGTGTCGGTCTATTTCACCCTCGAGTCTATTTCAACTCATATGTCTGCACAAAGCACTCCCGAGTCTATTTCACCCCCCGTTCTATTTCACCCCACATACATATAGCAAATAGGCATACATTCATACAACACATACATCAAGAGTCACAAAGACAACAAGCACATAACATATTCTAGTGTCCTACAGTATAGTGAGTAAACTCACCTCAGTCTGCTGTCAGTCAATAGATGCTCGGGCTGCTAAACCGGAGAATCCCCTCACTAACCAACCAAACAAAACCCCAATTAATAATTAGTTCATAATTAATAAACGGGAATCTAGTTCATTGGTCCAACATCTAGGATAAAAGACTATTTTACCCTTTCCTCACTTGGCCTAATATCCGAGGCCTAAACTTAATGGCACTAAAAGCCTAATAGTGGCCCAATTTCCTAAAGGTTACCCAAATCCCAAAATTGTCCCAAATCCAAAAAGTCCCAAAGCCTAAAATTGGCCTAAAGTTAAAAAGGCCAATGGCCCGAAAATACCCAAAACCCTAATAGTCCAAATATGTTCCAAAACCGCAAAGCCAAGACCAGGTCTGGTACGTTGTGCGTACCAAACATACACCCGACTTACTAAGTCGCAATCCTGATTGGGACTAGAACGTATACGCTTGTGTATGCTTGTGTATGTTCCTGTTAAGCACTTTTTCCTTTAAGCAATTAATGCTTGCAACCAGACGTCCAATCTTCAGATCTAAGCCTTGTGGAACGTATTTATTCATAAACTCGTCACTTAGAGCCTTTGGATGGCTCAAATGAACTCAAACCCTAGATTTAGAATTCTACTTCCCAAATAGATGTAAACACATGCATGGTTGATCCACAACCATCAAGATGTTAACTTTATGGGCTAAGGGCCTTAGAAACATCAAGAGAAGCAACTCCTAACTTCTGTAGTGGAAGAACTCCCACTAGATCTCATTCATGGGACCAAAAATGACCAAAACTCCATAAAGAGTAGATCTAAGCATACAATTAGCAAGTTCCAAGATTTATACCTCAATGAAGCTGGAAATGATGAGTGGAATCTAGATCTACAAGCTCTTTATTGATCAAATCTCCTTCTTCAAAGCTCTTCTTCCTCAAAGCTCACCAACACACACTAAAACACAAACAAAGAGGGTCAAATCTTCTCTAGAGGGGCTACGGTTTCAAATGAGGCTAAAAGGGTAACGGAGGTTGAGAAATGAGGGGATAATGGGTCATAATGTTTCTTAAATAGGTTCCAAACCCTAAAAAATAGGGCTTGTCCCCTGGTTGTATACACCTTTATAGAGTGACACATTTAGGAGTACCATATCTCTAACCTGAAACTCCAAATCTGACCAGCATCTGTCTGCGAACCTCTTTTGTCGACTCTGTGTTGTCTGAAGTCTGTCGCGGACCTTTTAAATCAATTATGTCATCTTGAGTACCACCTCGGTACTCCCCATGACCCGTTGACCGACCTCCCCCCAATATATTGGGGTCCTACACTTCCTCCCGTAGAGCATCTCAAAAGGAGGCTGATCAATGTTGGCGTGATAACTATTGTTATACAAAAATTTCACCATTGGAAGATACGTATCCCAACTACCGCCAAATTCCAATACACATGCCTGCAGCATGTCCTCTAATCTCTAGATAGTCTACTCACCCTGACCATCAGTCTGTCGGTGGAAAGTCGTGTTGAAGTGCAAATGGGTGCCTAACTCCTCGTGGAATCTCTTCCAGAACCTAGAAGTAAACCAAACATCCCTATTAGAGACCACAGAAACTAGCACTCCATGTCGTGCCACTACCTCCCAAATATAGATATCAGTTAGCCTCTCCGCCGAAATACTCTCCTGAATCGGAATGATATATTTGAACATCTTGGATTTAAGGCTTTCTATATGGCACCATTCCTTCAAAAGAATCACAAAAATTCAAGCAATCATCAGTTTGAACTCCAATTGAACAAAAAACTTTCACATATTCATGAAAATCACATTGAATTCCCTTGTCTTGAACATGAAGATCATCATGAACATGATGAACTTCTTCAAGAACATCTTCAACAAACTCAAGAGCATGAAGATCATTTGGATCTTCAATAAGAATAGCATATTCCTTTTTTGAATAGTTCTCTTTCTTTTCCTTCCTTTTTGTTACCATGTCAACATAAACTATTCATGGAAATTTGAACCAAACTTTCAATCTTACAAAGAGGTGGAAATATCAATTTTCCATGATCATCTTTCATGTATCCATAAGAAATCAAATTTCCCAAGTAATAAACCCGCCTTTCAGCAATAATCCATAAAATTGTTTCTCATGGACTTTGTATTTGACATCTTTAATCAACATGATCCAAAAATCATAATGCAAACGCATCATCTTTGATCAATTAACAACAAAGATCACAAGAACTTTGTAACGCCCCGTTCCTAAGAGTACCTAATTGTGAGTTCCCGGGATTTAAGAGAAATGGTATTTTGGTCATCTTGTGGGAAAAGTGGAAAATGAGGGCCAAATACGAAATTTGGGGACTCGCCGTGTACGCCCAGCGTAATGGCGTAAGTGGACGCGGGTGCAAGGTTGAGTACGCCCAGCGTACTCTCAGAGTTATAAAACCCTAAAATTAGGTTCATCCACTATATAAGGAACATGTTGGTTCATACCCTAGCCTCCATAAGCTCTCCCTTAACCTCAGAAACCCAAGATAGTCGTTCCATCTCCATTGTTGGGTGTGTTTGGCCTTGAAAGCTTATTTTGGCAAAGGAGAGGCTAGAAGAAAAAAGAGGAAGTTGTTAAGGAAGGAGTTGAGTGGCTGGAGCTTGTAGATCTGGAGAGATATCATCCTTTGGAGCTTATTTGAGGTATAAAGCTTCTTGCTTGTCATTTATTTTGCATAGATCTAAGTGTTGTTAAGTTTTGGCATCATTCTTGTCCCAAAAGTCCTCATCTTGATACATGCTTTGAGTTGGACGAGATTATCTGTCCTTTCAGACCTTTGAAGAGGTCTTGAGTGAGAAAAATGAGGTCCCAAGGGCTGTGGTTATTCCATGTGTGAGATATGTAGGTCTTATTCGATTAAGACCTTGGATTAAGAGCTTTATGAACATCCCAAGTGATAAAGTTTGAGACTTTATAAATCTTAGGCATATTTGGCCTAGGGATCTGAAGTTTGGGCTTAAGGGCTTAAGCCATTAAGGTGTTATGAGGACTTAATGAGTGGTGAAGTTACGCCCCGCATAACATAGTAGTACGCCCCGCGTAACGGGTCAGCGCCCCGATCCTCAATCGCGATTCAGCGTGTACGCCCAGCGTACCAGGGAGGGTACGCCCATCGTACTCCCTCTGTTAGGTTGTCATTTTGGGCCTTAGGGATTGGGCTATTATTTGGGCTGCTGGATTTTGGGCCGTGACTGGACTTTTTGGTTAGAGTGTTGTGGGCCCATTGGTTGTTATGGATCATGAGTTTAGGCCTATTTGTTGAGGTGGGCCCAATTTAGTAAATTGGGCCAATAGTGGGCTTTGCTTTGGACTTTTGTACTTTGGGCCATTGGTGGGCTTAGGAGCTTACCTAGTGTTGGGCCGGATTGAGTTAAGGATAAAATGGTCAATTTACCCTTGGAGGAGTATTGTGCTTGGCCTAATGTTTATTTGTGCTATGTTGGCTAGTTCGGGATTTCCGGTGAGTCGGTGATTCGAGAGTCTGCTTCTTCAGTTCAGAGTTTCGGCAGTGTGAGGTGAGTTATCCTCACTATATCAACAAGGTCTAAGGCACCAAGGCCAGTGTTGGATTAGTGACTAAGTTCACAACTATTTCGGTATGTACTTGACCCGATGGTGCATGGTCATTTTGGGTTGCCTTCACCAAAGCAACTTGATAGGATGAATTATGGAGAGAAAGGATTAAATATGATTTATTAATATATTATGGGAATAATATATTAAAGGAGAAATCATATTTTTTAATTAATATTAGTCAAGAGTTAACTAGTAATTAGTTTTGTGACTAAAAGAGATTAATTAAATTTAAGGGACTGGAATTGTAATTATAAGATAATTGCAATTTGGGCCATGGATTGCCTTGTATTAAGGGGTGGCCGAATTCTATGGGGAAGCCCATAAGGAAATCGTCCAAGGCCTTAATTAAAGGAGTCTATGGGTTGCTTAGGGCTTAAGCATCCAAATTAAGGTTTCCTTGTTAGATAACCCTAATAGCATCCTATATATATATATATATATATATATATATATATATATATATATATATATATATATAACCCTTATGACCCAAAAACGTGGCTAAGACTTCTCTAGGGTTTGTAGACGTTTTTGGGAAGCCTCCATCCTCTTGCTTATGGTGTTTGTGAACCATTAGAGGAGTGACAATTGTGACTCTAAGCTTTCTAAAGTCAATACAAGGAGATTTGGGATTGTTATTGCTACATAACAATCAAGGTAACATCTTAAACCTATTCTCATGTTTATATGATTACTTGAATGCTAGAATTAGGGTTTATAGTCTTGGATAACTTGCATGTACAATAGAGAAACCTAGATCCAAGCATTAGGGTTTGTATGAACACATAGGATGTCTTATGACCAAAAACCCATCAGTGGTATCAGAGCCTAGACTGGTTTCTATTGTATTGATGCATTGCATGATTAAAAAATTCGTTTTTTGTGATTTTGGAGGCTGGACTCGCCGAGTCCATAGATGAACTCGCCGAGTCCATGCCTGACTCGGCGAGTCGGCTGGTCAGATGGAGGGAAAACCAGGATTTCTTGCTGTTTTTGCTTAAGGATAGTTGTCTTATCATATTAGATCAATATTAATCCGATTTTATGATATATTTGACTATATTATTGATCTAATTTAAGATATTTATCAATTAATAAGATAATTGTTTTCTTATGTGATAATTGATTAATTATTTTGATTAAATTGGTAAATTGTTTTGCAAGAAATCATTAAATAAATCAAATATGGATAATTATGTGATTAAATGTTAATTTAGATTATTTTTTATTTGATACTTGTACTTTGAAAAGTTTCATATTTTCCCCTTTAGGTTTTATAGTTTAAATTTGAACCCAAAAAGTTTTGTTGTTTTGAAATTTAAATAGTTGAAACCCTAATGTTTTGACAAAGGTTTCAAAACTTGCCCTCAAGTTTTGGAATTTAAATTTTGATTAATAGTTTACTTTTGATGTATATTTAAATTCTAAACCCTAATGTTTTGAAATGTTTCGAAACTTGCCCTCAAGTTTTGGAATTTAAAAGTTGATTAAAAGTTTAATTAGGAATGTTAAATTCTAAAACCCTAGTAATGTTTTGAAAAGTTCAAATCACTCCCTTATGGTTTTATTAATTAATTAAGGTGTATAGTTAAAAGAGGTTTAATAAATCCATAAAAGTTTAGGTTAACAATTTAATTGAATTAAAAGTATAATTGTTAAATTAAACCACCTAGTATTTTAAAAGTGTAAAATACACCCTATACTATATATATAACATTAAAAGTCTAACATTATATATATGTATGAGTAAAAGTCAGTCTTACCGTTAGTAGGCCTCATTCACGAAGCTGGTCTATAAGGGGTGTTTAAGGAAATTGCCTATAAAATGGCGATTGAATGGGTATCCACTCTTACCCACCGCACTCTTGACTAGTGAAGGGTCGTTAGCCGAACAGGTAGGATAGGACGAAACCTTCCATTATAAGTATAATGAAATACTAAAGTAACTAAATGTTTTCAAATTCCCAATCTTAGTTACTTAGGCAAAAGTGAATTGATGCAATTTCATGAAATTACACTTTGTACCCTTGCGAAGACGTTAGTGGAGCGTGTGTGGTTTACCGGCACACTAAATGGTTCTAAGCAAAGGTAGCAAAGGGTGACTCAATGTTTGTCATAGTTCGGTGGAGCGTGTGTGGTTTACCGGCACATCGAATAGGTGACTGTAACATGTGAAAGCACCATGTAAGTTTGCATGGTTATTCACACCCGCTTTGTGATCCTTGGAATCCCAGTCACAAACAAGAGGGGCATATTGAGATTTAAACATGCCATTGAAATGTTCAATGAATCTCATAGGATCTAGGAGTTTTCATAGATTTAAAACTTAAATTTCTTTTTTGTTTTTCATGGTGGAAATTAGTGAATCGTCATTCACTTACCTTCAAATGTTCTACAATTTGGGTTACGGCATCCCTCTCCCGAGTTGTAGAATATTGTGTTGGGTCCTAGCCTTAGTATCTCATTTGGGTGATTTACTAAGGACTCAATCAATCAACTAACTTGAATTCGTTTTTCTCCCGTTTTCTAGATGTCAAAGTTCGACAACTATGGTCTTACCAAATCCCGTGGAACAAGCTTTCCACATGAAGATGATATTCCACGATTCGATCGAGGAACAAGAAATCATGCTTCACTTACTCCACCTCCTCCAATTATTCTCCCTAACCCACAAGTTCAAAGGCTTGAAAAGTTCAAGATCACTCATGCCCTTTTGGCAAGTAAACATAAAGAAGGAAAGTCGGTGTGTGCACACGTCCTAGGGATGAAGTCACATAATGATAGGTTAAGAATATTGGGATCCGTTGTCTGTGAGGAAATGGCAGTTGATTGGGTTCTTCAGTCACTTCCTAACTCATATAGTGAGTTCGTAAGAGAGTACTATATGATGAACCGCGACGTGACCCTTATAGATCTCACCTATATGCTTATTGCTGTTGAATCAGCAATGGTTTGGCGCAATAGAAAAGCAAAGTTGATTGGTGAATCTGCCTTCAAGACCTCTATGGATATAGACAATGGCAACGAAATACATGCTATGATCGAAAAATTTGATCATAAGAAAAAGGCAATGTCTGAAGTAGTTCCATGTCATGTTCCAAAAGAGTCAATTTGCTTTTATTGCCAAGAGAAAGGGCATTGGAGACGAAGTTGCCCCATTTACCTAAGAGATCTAAGAGATGGGAGAGTCGAAACGTATGGCTCTAATATAAGTAAAATCCATTAACTAACTCTTTTAAGCTTCTATTCTAGATTCTTAATACATAATGTGATAAGATTGCAGTTGATTTTTTGTAGGATCGAAGAAAAGAAAGGAAGCTTAAGGGAAGAAGTGAGCAGAATCTAACCGTGAAGGAATGGATTTCGATCGCATTTCTCAAAGATTAGATTCTTGAGCTACTACTTAGAGTTAGAATTAGATTGCTAAGAAAGATGTATTAGCATAGTTTTTCAAAGAATTGCATTGTAAGGACAAATTTTTTCCGCAATAAAATAAATTTTGATTTTATATTATTTATTTATTGTTGCAATGGCGTATATGAAAAATTGATGTTTGAATGTTTCTATTATTAGCAATAATGGATTTGGTTCTTATTATGTTAATTATGGAAAGTCGAGAGTTTACCAAATAGGAAGAGTTTCTCATCGCCCAAGTTTCAATTAGACAGAAACTTGGAATCATGCAACTTGGTTGCATGATGAATGAGAAATTTCATATTTGGAAATTAGACGAATTCATTGACAAAGTTTCAAGTGAAGGACTAGGAGATCGAGCACACAAAGTTGCGTGTTAGTCAAGTCCACCATAAGAGTAACAATGATATTCGTCATGATTTACTAAAGGTTTAGTAAATATGATTATACTTACAAGATTAAGTGTAATTATGAATTGATTGAAAAAGTTTAAATCAATAGCAGAACGAATAAGAAGAATCAAGTAGGCAAAAAGATAAAAGTTTCTCCATTCTAAGAAGAAGGGAGAGTAGCTTTTATGCTTTATGATGGGTCTTAATGATTAAGAACCATATCTCAATTGATCCTCTAAGTGAGTCTTAGTACAATTGTATGTTTAAGAAGAGGAATCAAGAATTGAAGAAATGGTTAAATCAAGAAGTCAATCGTACATCGTTCCAATAACAAGTCTTAAAGTTAAGATTGTGATAATGAGTGACAAGAATTAGAAAGGTTTATAACATTCATCAAATGTGGAAAGCTGTGATGTCTTAGATAAGACAAAGACCAACTAGGACCCATTTATGAAGTGTTTTGATAAAAGCTACACTAACTCTTGAATATTTGTTTGTCAAGAAATGGTTGTTGACAAGAGATTCTTATATGTCAAGGAGTCAGTGGGAGTCTTATTGGTCTTGAAAGTTTTCAAGAACAAATCAAATAGACCTTATCGATCATCACTAGCACACGAGTTGAGGTTTACAACATATCGTGTTGACATTATTTTGTTTCTGTGCCGTTCCAATTGAGTTAATTCTGCATGTGAGTCCTATAAGTTCTCATTTGAATGCATAAAAGGCAAGGACCTTGATCAATGGAAAGTACATTGATAAGAAAAGGTGAGCTGCTTAACTACTTGGAAGACATGGTGGCAGCTGTGCTACCATAAAGGCAAGAACTCGAGATCAAGAAAGTTCGATCCATATGAGTTTGAATTTGTAGTAAACTTTGGTTTTGACAAATTCACATGGATAGGAACAAATACACCGTTTAAATCTAAGTGTCATAAGATTTCCTCCTTCATGAAAATGATTGTGAGGAAATGCTTTCACTAAGAAAGATTTTAAGATGATAGTGATTGTAAAATTGCATTCTCAAATTCGATTATGGTTACGGTATCCCTTTCCATAATTTGAATTGTGAGGTTTGGCAATTTTTTAGACACTCATATGAACTATCTAAGGCAAAGGTGTATAAATTCAAGAAGCCTTGATAAAAGATTATCAAAGCACTAAGTATTAGAAACATGAACTTAAGAAATTCAATAAGCATTGTTTTTCTGAAAGTTAAGCTGTTTCTGAATACATGTGGAAGCTAGTGGGAGCATAAGTGTTATGTTTATAATAATCATCATGATAGTGGGAGCATAAATGTTATGATTGAATGATTATTAAGGAAAGTAATGCAAGGTTAGCAATATTAATTATAGAAAACAAGAGTCATACTTTGCAAAGTTGTAAGGGTTGTAAAGTTGTTTTGCTATAATTAAGGGAGAGAATATTATGCTTAATTTCAAATCTAAAGGCTTAGGTTGAGAAATGTTAATAAATTTAGTCAAAGATACATAGTGTGTTCTTAAAATTTCGATTATGATTACGGCATTCCTCTTCACAATTTGAATTTTGAGAACATAGCAAATAAAACATTATGCGTCGTGTCCCATACGCTTCGGGTATAGGATCGATTTCAAATGCTTTAATATTTGACCATTCTAAAATTTTCCAAATGTCTAGCGCATTTAGAGGGAAAAGGGACTAGAATCGGTTTTGACTAAAAGAATTAAACAACTATCAAAGAACAATCCAAAGTTCGACGAGGATTGGTAACTTGTGAGTAGTTGGAAGCATGGTATTGAATGGACCATATCGACTTATTATGAATAGAAAAGATTCTATTAAGATTGAGTTGTCATATGGAAAATATGGAAATATTTCCATATTGGATGGACCATATCGACATTATTCTATTAAGAATGAGTTGTCATATGGAAAATATGGAAATGTGTCCATATTGGGAATTGAATATTAAAAAATCTATGTCTAGATTAGAAACTTTTATGCAAAAGGATGTTCAAAGGAATGTACTTTGAATGAGAGACATCATATCTATGGGATTGTCTTGTAACAATCTCCGATAGAGGACTTTGTAATATCAATGGCAATAGTCTTTGTGACTTTGGTGCAGTGACATTACGAAAGGATCATTGCATAAAATGTTAGAATCTAGAATGTTCTATAAGTAGCAAGAATTTGATATTCTTTCACTTATGAAAAAGGATTAGGAGTTGTGAAATGAGAATGATTGGAAATGTGTTCGATTTGATCTATTTCACAAGGTAAGAACCATAGGTAAACATTGTGTGCATGCTAGGAGCATGGGACAAGTATAATAATTCAAGTAAGAAGTTGATTACCCGAAACGACAAATAATGAGTAATCGGTATGGTGATAAATAAAAGGTGTTTTATTTATACTCAAAGGTTTGAGGCCATATGGGATTAGTATTATTCTTGTGTTTCACATTTGCATGTTTTGACTTCCAGAATAATTGAATTTGTTAAGAATAATCGAATTATTCGAACGGGCCACAGTCGTTCATATGTTGGAAGTAGATATGAATGAAGATTGTCGTGAATTGGTGTGTGGATTGTCTGAAAGAGTATTAGACATAAGCAAATGTTTGCTGCAACGTTCATGAGTGCTTATGAATATGATTTGATCATTGGATTAAACCCACGCTCACTTGGATCACTCCATGGATTTTGTCACGAGTGATTGGTGAGACGATAACATCTTATATTCTTGAAACTGAGATGTGTGAGTTGTATCTTGTGAATCGGTTGCACATTAATAATATGTAAACGCACTAGTAACTTGGTGTTATAAAACATATTGTTGTGTGTGATTCGGTGAGTAAGTGCAAGAGAGCATTGAATCAAAGTTTATCCATTCCTTTTATCCAAGGTAGGATAAAAGCGATATCTTTGGGCCCCTCGATGGTTTAGTGATGACAAACGTAAATGCTCGGCCGGGCTAGGGCTGATTTGATTTGTTCAATTAGTCAGTCGTCATAAATCGGGAATCGAGATATAGTACAAAGAGAATGATTTTAAATCATGTCTCATACGATATCTAGAATGGAGGAATATATGATCCCTTATCTAAGGACACGCGTATCTAATAAGATCAGAGTTGACAACGGCTTTGGAAAGCTACGATTGCAGATCAGGATCTGAAGTCATACGCATAATAGTTATTAGACTTATCCAAGTGGGAGACTGTTGGATTAGTGTCTAAGTTCACAACTATTTTGGTATGTACTTGACCCGATGGTGCATGGTCCTTTTGGGTTGCCTTCACCAAAGCAACTTGATAGGATGAATTATGGAGAGAAATGATTAAATATGATTTATTAATATATTATGGGAATAATATATTAAAGGAGAAATCATATTGTTTAATTAATATTAGTCAAGAATTAATTAGTAATTAGTTTTGTGACTAAAAGAGATTAATTAAACTTAAGGGACTGGAATTGTAATTATAAGATAATTGCAATTTGGGCCATGGATTGCCTTGTATTAAGGGGTGGCTGAATTCTATGGGGAAGCCCATAAGGAAATCGTCCAAGGCCTTAATTAAAGGAGTCTATGGGTTGCTTAGGGCTTAAGCATCCAAATTAGGGTTTCCTTGTTAGATAACCCTAATAGCCTCCTATATATAACCCTTATGACCCAAAAACGTGGCTAAGACTTCTCTAGGGTTTGTAGTCGTTTTTGGGCAGCCTCCATCCTCTCTCCTCTTCATCCTCTTGCTTATGGCGTTTGTGAACCATTAGAGGAGTGACAATTGTGACTCTAAGCTTTCTAAAGTCAATACAAGGAGATTTGGGGTTGTTATTGCTACATAACAATCAAGGTAACATCTTAAACCTATTCTCATGTTAATATGATTACTTGAATGCTAGAATTAGGGTTTATAGTCTTGGATAACTTGCATGTACAATAGAGAAACCTAGATCCAAGCATTAGGGTTTGTATGAGTACATAGGATGTCTTATGACCAAAAACCCATCAGCTGGCCCTTTATCGGATTGAGATCCGTGTATTTGCTGTTACGTTACTGCTTTGATATGTTTGCATCCTGGTAGCTAGGATGGTATATGTTAGAGACCGGGTTAAGGTCGGTATCCTGATACGTAGGGTGATGTTATGCTAGTGACCGGCTAGGTCGGTATCCTGGTTTGGATGATGATATGCTATGTGATCTGTTTGATCGGCTTGTTGACTGTGAATTGTTATATGATTGTATGTTTATGTGCACATGGTTGTATGGACTGGAGATGGGTTGAGGCGGGTCCTGCTTTGTGCTGTAGGCCAAGATACCCAGGGGGACCGGGTGTCCCGAAGGCCCAACGAGCGGTCCGGATAGGCTGTAGGCCCCAAGAGGGTGGACCAGACGTGCCAAGGCTCGGAGAGTGGACCAGACCGACTGAATGCCCGGTGCGGGCGGACCAGTCATACTGTAGACTCAGAGAGTGGACCAGGTGGATTGAAGGCCCGGTGCGGCCGTACCAATCACACTGTAGACTCGATGTATATGGCTAGACTCGGAGGGTGGACCAGGTGGACTGTTGGCCGGTACGGCGGACCAGTCTCACAGTAGACCCGAAGTGCATGGCTGTTCTGTGATCGGATATGTTATGGCATGTTATGCGCGTATGGTATATGTGGTTGGTATTTTGGGGATATCTCACTAAGCTTTCGGGCTTACAGTTGTGGTTTAATGTTTTTCAGGTTCTTCAGGAGACCGTGGCAAGGCAAAGGCGTGATCGTACCGCTCTTCATGTTTATGTTGTGATGTGATTCTGGGAATATTCTAAATAAGTTGTATTGGAAACCTTTTTGTAATAAATTAATGAAATCGGGTTGTTTTTGAAAAATTTAAATTGGTTGAAATTTTCGGTTGTTACAAACTTGGATTTTTCTATAGAGTGAAAGTGATTATGAATGAAATTCTAGAGAGAGAAAGTGATTTCATTATGAATTCTAGAGAGAGAAATTGAAAATCACATGAATTCTAGAAAGGGAAAATCGAATTTGAATGAAGATCAAAGAATAGTTCAATTTCTAGAATAAAAAACACTCTCAAAGATGAACAACTTACAACAATTTGAGATTCACCAAATCATGTTGTCACCATAGATCAATTTCTTGAAAAATTCAAGTACACTTCAAGAACACCCGCTCAGCTACCAATTATAGTGTGCATTATGAGCTCTGATAACAACTGTCGTGACCAAAATATGATGACATGTGCGGAATAGTAAAGATCAAAGTGAATCAATCAATCATGAAGAACACAAAGAGTAAATAAAATCGTTTAAGCTCCATAAGAATAGAAAGAGTTTACAAAGTGGATCTTGTAATAGTTTCTCTTTCTAAACTAAATCTTACATCAAATGGGTTCCATAATGGTTCTTACAATAATGGGAGTCATTTACTGTAACGCCCGTAGATCAGGGCTAGTCAATTTAGAGACGATAAGCGTCAAAAATGACTTTTTGATAGAAGATTATTTAGAATTAATAATCTTAACTAAGTTTTAGTATATGTTACAAGGATTTCGTACATATAAAGAACGCCGAAATCCGAGTTATAACGAACAAGTTATGACCTGTCGAAGTTTCGCGACAGAACCGGCACGACACAGCGCGACGTAAAAAGTGAATTTACGTTAGAGCGATATTTAGCCTTAGCAACCTAAATGAAAGTCGTAGAATACGTTAAACCGTGAGCGTGCATAAAAAGAACGTCCAAATCTGACTTCGTATGAGGAAGTTATGATTTTTCTAATTTTCGACTTAGCAGTATGCAGCCCGAATACTCGATTTGATACCGAGCGGTTTTTAGCCGAAACAATCTAAACGAGAATCGAAGAACTCGTTAATTGTAGTGAAACGATAAAAATATAGGCGAAAACGGACGTCGGAAGAAGAAGTTATGAATTTATAACGGAGTTTTCCTGTCCCGGCCTATTAAAAATAAATAATAAAAATAAATTCAAAATTAGCCGACGGATTCTAAACGAAAGTTGTAGAGCGTAGTCTCACCTACGCGGGGATATAAAAAACGTCGAAAACGGAGTTCGTGTGAGGAAGATATGAATTTTTGAAGTTTATTAAATATTTTCGATATTAAATTGAAATATAAAATTTCGATATTATCCAAGTGGGAAGTCACCGGGCTTATCCAGGTTACGCCCAGCGTAACTTAAGATTACGCCCAACGTAAATCGTGAATCCAGACCCTATAAAAGGGAGTCGAGTGCAGCCGATTCATTTGCTCATTTCTCTTCTTTCTCTCGCGTTTTTGCATCGTTTTTCGTGCAAAAAATATCCCGAAGCCCCGGTATCATTCCCGAGCCCCGAAGCAAGTCCCGAGGCCCCGAAGATCCCGAGAAGTGAAATTCCCGAGCCAAAGCTCTGCCCGTGAGGAGCCCGGTTTTTGTGAAGATCTTCCAGATCTACCGAAGAATACTACTTTTACAAGCCGTAGTGCTGTCCGATCATTTTCTGATCAAGTGAGTGTATAGTTACTTTCCTCTAACACATAAATATAAAGTATTAGCTATGAAATACGTGCTATGTGTTATATATTATTTTTTTATTTGATATGGGCTTGGAATTGATGTTTTTATACGGGTGTTAAATGATTTAAATTGTGCTTGTATTTATATCTACAAAAATGTTGGGTAGAACATGGGTAGATGGAATAGTTGGTGACGATGTGACTTCGTGCCTATTAAGTAAAGCCTTGGCGATGATGCGACTTCGTGCCTATTGAGTAAGCTTTGGTGACGATGCGACTTCGTGCCTATTTGATAAACCTTGGTGACGATATGACTTCGTGCCTGTTGTGTAAACCTTGGTGACTATGAGACGCAGTGCCTATTGTATGAACCATGGTGACTATGTGACGTAGTGCCTGTTGTATAAACCGTGGTAGCAAATGGACTTTGTGCCAATTCCTTAGGTAAATCCTTAGGAATGAATGAATGTAGGATAGTGGATTCTTAGGTTAAACCCTTGAGAAAATAAAGGAGATATGGGGATGGGTATTTGGGTTGATTGTTTGATAATTGAATATAATAAATGTATTATTGTGGGTTGAAAACCTTATATGCTCACTAGGCTTCCAAGCCTGACCCACTCAGTTTTCTTTGCATTACAGGTAATGGCACAAGGGTATAAGTTGGTAGACTTGACGAGAGATTTTGGATTATAGATCAGTAGTTATAAATAACTGTTGTAAGGTTTATTTTATATTGTTTATACTTTTGGTCTGTATCGAACATGACATCCCGAGGTTTTATTATTTAATGAAAATACATTCTCTTTGCGAAATGTTTTGATAAATGGTTATCATATTTTTGTTTTTGGGAACAAATTCCGCAACAGTTTTCTTTAAACGATTACTCTGATTTTAAAAATAAAGCATAAACAAATCGGTCTTTTCTGGCCGTGAAATTTGGGGATGTCACAGTTGGTATCAGAGCATTAGTTTAAGCAAACTAGGAATTTGTAGGATTTCTAGACTTAAACTTAGAATGCTAAGCGATGATTATGAGATAAGTGTCTACCATATTTTAGACACGAGCACTAGTATATTTTAGGAAAAATTGCCTAAAATGCTTTTATGTGCTAAATGTTATATGTTTGTCATGTATGATATTATTTGTTCGGATCTATGGTCTGTTGCCGACCGGATCTGGAAACCTTATGTGTTTAGGATTCGAAGCGTGCGTCTACGATATTAGAACTAGCATGTAAACGTTTCGGAGTGATAAGGATGATTTGAATATCTACCGTGAATAAGGATCTGATTTCACCTTATTCGGTGTATAGATCAAAAATGGTGAGAACGAGGAGTGGAGTTGGAAATGCTGATGAAAACAGAAATCAAATACCAGTGATTGAACAAATACATGTTGTAGCAGCAGCGCCTGAACCAATGACAATGGCCGGAGTTCAAGTGATGATCCAAGCAATATTGGATCATCAGATGGAAGAAACCAGACGTCTGATTAGGCAGAATCGCGAAGAATTGTCAATTCAAGTTGAAGAGCCCGAAGTAAATGGAGGGCAGTCTGAAGGAGGAAACTAAAGTGGGACCGTTGGTCAAGCCAACCCACCAATAGTTCGCCAAAACAAACAGGATGGAGGAAATGACGGACGTGGATGCAAGTACAAGGATTTCATGGCATCCAAACCACTGTGTCTTTCTGGGAGCCCGACACCGATGCAAGTCATGGACTGGATCTCCGAGATGGAGACAATGTTCGAAAGTTGCGAGTGTAGCAATAGACAGAAGACCGCTCTTCCAATTCCTCTATTAAAATCTAGAGTACTGAGCTGGTGGAAGTTACTGGCTGGTTCGATGCCCAAGAGGGAAGGTAGCAAGATGTCTTGGGAAGAGTTCGTGGTGCAAATGAAAATGCAATACTGCTCTGAGCAGGATCTTCTGAAAATCAACAATGAATTCCAGAATTTGAAAAAGGGAAAATTGAGCGTCACTGAGTACGCTACAAGCTTTATGGAGAAGATGAAGCTTATTCCATACCTAATTCCAACGGAACTTTCCAAGGTCAACAAGTTTGCCAATGGATTACCAGCGGACTTTGGTCCGATAGTCAAACAAGCAACCACTCTGAAAGCCGCCATCTGGGCAGCCAAAAATGTTGAGACCCAAATAAAAGAAAAGGATATGGAGAGAGCTAAAGTTGGAGAGAAAAGGAAACATGAAGGATCTTCAATGATCAACAAAGAAACAAAATTCTCGAAATCTGGAGGAAGAGATGAAGCTAAGTGGTGTGAGAAATGTAAAAAGAAACACTTCGGGAAGTGTAACGAGGAGACGACCTGCTACAAATGTGGGAAGACAGGGCATTTCGCCAACAAATGCGCAGCTAACAAAAAGGTGTGCTATGGATGTAACGAAGAAGGGCATGTTTCTAGAGACTGCCCAAAGAAAAATGCACCGCCACAGCCAAGGGCATTCCACATGTTCCTCGACGAAGCAAAAAACAATGGGGGGATTAAAAGATGAAGACTTCATATTAATATATAAAGTCCATATCAGGAAGCATAGCCTGCTAGAGGCATAGTATAGGGTGAACTTGAACTTTTGTGTAATAGTTTCAAGAATTAATATAAACCTTGGTTTTGTTATCTGATGTGTTGAATGATTATATGATTTATGTATGGTGACTTGGTTAACTGCGAGACAATACTTGGGACGAGTATGAGTAGGTGTGAATGGTAGTAGAGATCTATACTACCGGAAGCATAGGACTCACGCTTGGATCATGGGAAGTCGCAAGGTTACCAAGAAGCTAGTAATTGATTCTGTTTTATTCAAGTATGTCATTACCATTGTTTCGGTAATGACTAGTAAGATGGTTGTTATTCCGACCCTAGTGGTCATATCAATTGAGTCCGACTATGATGAGAGGTCATTGGGACACGACCCATCGGTTAGTTACAATAGATAAATGAATGTATTTATCCTAAGAAGAAGAAGGAGTCCACAATAAGGATTTATTTTGTAACTTGAAGGTTACGATTGAAAGTCCAACATAGTATGAAAAGCAGATGAAAGATTGAGCATCACGGTTATTAATAAGGATGGAAATTTAACGTAAGGACAGTTTCGTTGATGATTCCGGGACGTAATCATCCTAAGTGGGAGATAATTGTAACGCCCGTAGATTAGGGCTAGTCAATTTAGAGACGATAAGCATCAAAAATGACTTTTTGATAGAAGATTATTTAGAATGAATAATCTTAACTAAGTTGTAGTATATATTACAAGGATTCCGTACATATAAAGAACGCCGAAATCCGAGTTATAACGAACAAGTTATGACCTGTCGAAGTTTCGCGACAGAACCGGCACGACACAACGCGACGTAAAAAGTGAATTTACGTTAGAGCGATATTTAGCCTTAGCAATCTAAATGAAAGTCGTAGAATACGTTAAACCGTGAGCGTGCATAAAAAGAACGTCCAAATCTGACTTCGTATGAGGAAGTTATGATTTTTCTAATTTTCGACTTAGCAGTATGCAGCCCGAATACTCGATTTGATACCGAGCGGTTTTTAGCCAAAACAATCTAAACGAGAATCAAAGATCTCGTTAATTGTAGTGAAACGATAAAAAAATAGGGGAAAACGGACGTCGGATGAAGAAGTTATGAATTTATAACGGAGTTTTCCTATCCCGGACTATTAAAAATAAATAATAAAAATAAAGTCAAAATTAGCCGACGGATTCTAAACGAAAGTTGTAGAGCATAGTCTCACCTACGCAGGGATATAAAGAACGTCGAAAACGGAGTTCGTGTGAGAAAGATATGAATTTTTGAATTTTATTAAATATTTTCAATATTAAATTTAAATATAAAATTTCGATATTATCCAAGGGGGGAGTCACCGGGCTTATCCAGGTTACGCCCAACGTAAATCGTGAATCCAGACCCTATAAAGGGAGTTGAGTGCAGCCAATTCATTTGCTCATTTCTCTTCTTTCTCTCGTGTTTTTGCATCGTTTTTCGTGCAAGAAATATCCTGAAGCCCCGGTGTCATTCCCGAGCCCCGAAGCAAGTCTCGAGGCCCCGAAGATCCCGAGAAGTGAAATTCTCAAGCCGAAGCTCTGCCCGCGAGGAGCCTTTTTTTGTGAAGATCTTCCAGATCTACCGAAGAATACTACTTTTACAAGCCGTAGTGCTGTCCGATCATCTTCTGATCAAGTGAGTGTATAGTTACTTTCCTCTAACACATAAATATAAAGTATTAGCTATGAAATACGTGCTATGTGTTATATATTATTTGTTTATTTGATATGGTCTTGGAATTGATGTTTTTATACGGGTGTTAAATGATTTAAATTGTGCTTGTATTTATATCTACAAAAATGTTGGGTAGAACATGGGTAGATGGAATAGTTGGTGACGATGTGACTTCGTGCCTATTAAGTAAAGCCTTGGCGACGATGCGACTTCGTGCCTATTGAGTAAGCTTTGGTGACGATGCGACTTCGTGCCTATTTGATAAACCTTGGTGACGATATGACTTCGTGTCTGTTGTGTAAACCTTGGTGACTATGAGACGCAGTGCCTATTGTATGAACCATGGTGACTATGTGACGTAGTGCCTGTTGTATAAACCATGGTAGCAAATGGACTTTGTGCCAATTCCTTAGGTAAATCCTTAGGAATGAATGAATGTAGGATAGTGGATTCTTAGGTTAAACCCTTGAGAAAATAAAGGAGATATGGGGATGGGTATTTGGGTTGATTGTTTGATAATTGAATATAATAAATGTATTATTGTGGGTTGAAAACCTTATATGCTCACTAGGCTTCCAAGCCTGACCCACTCAATTTTCTTTGCATTACAGGTAATGGCACAAGGGTATAAGTTGGTAGACTTGACGAGAGATTTTGGATTATAGATCAGTAGTTATAAATAACTGTTGTAAGGTTTATTTTATATTGTTTATACTTTTGGTCTGTATCGAACATGCATCCCGAGGTTTTATTATTTAATGAAAATACATTCTCTTTGCGAAATGTTTTGATAAATGGTTATCATATTTTTGTTTTTGGGAACAAATTCCGCAACAGTTTTCTTTAAACGATTACTCTGATTTTAAAAATAAAGCATAAACAAATCGGTCTTTTCTGGCCGTGAAATTTGGGGATGTCACATTTACTTCCTATTTATAGGAAAGACTCAACCCATTACACATCACAAGTGGGTAAGCCACATCCAATGAGAACTTTACAACAAGCTCATACAGTAGGCATATAAAGGCATCTCTCCTAGCAATCTATCATGCAAATCCTGAGTAGATCCTTAGCCCTAATCTACATGCGATTCACAGATTCTCAATTCAAAGCATAACACAAAACATGTATGGGTATTTTGGGAAAAATTACTTGAGCTCGGTCGATTACATGCACCGCATCCCTTTCTTTTATTAGAAAACTCCTTTTTATAAAGCATTTATTTTTATGAATATCCGCCAAACCCCCAGTCTCAGTTCAGATATACCCGAGAGTATGTCCGAATCCTTCAAACCAAGGCTCTGATACCAACTTGTAATGTCCCAAAATTTAAAACCTGAACTTTTTGTTTTCATATTAATTTAAAGCATCAACCAAATGTGTTCATCAAAACAAAAGGAAAATCATAGTGTACTCATAATCATCCAAGACATATCAGAGTCAAATAAGTGAAAAATCATGGTGTGTACGATGTGATCATCCCGAGCTCTTCCCATTCGATCCGGAAGTACCTGAAACACAAACTGAAAACCGTAAGCACGAAGCTTAGTAAGTTCCCTAAAATACTGCATCCCATACATATATGCCAACTAAAGGAGGTGCAGGTTCTATTTCACCCCAAGTCTATTTCAACTCATATGCCAGCTCAAGGCTGTGTCGGGTCTATTTCACCCCTGGGTGTATTTCATCCCCGAGTCTATTTCAACTCATATATCAACACAAGGCTATACTGGATTTATTTCACCCCACATACATATAGAAAATAGGCACACATGCATACAACACATACAGTAGGACTCATAAAGACTACATGCACATCACATATCCTAGTGTCCTACAATATAATGAGCAAACTCACCTCAGTATGCTGTCAGTCAATAGATGAACGAGCTGTTGAACCAGAGAATCCCCACACTAACCATCCAAACACAACGCCAATTGATAATTGGGTCATAATCCATAACCGGGAATCTAATTCATTGGTGCAACACTAAGGGTAAAAGACCATTTTACCCTTTCCTCACTTGGCCCAATATACGAGGCCCAAACTCAATGGCACTAGTAGCTTAATAGTGGCCTAATTTCCTAAGGGTTACTTAAAGCCTAAAATGGGCCCAAATCCAAAATGCCCAAAGCTTCACAATGGGCCAAAGTCAGAAAGGGCAGTGGCCCAACAATGCCTAAAACCCTAATAGTCCAAATATGGCCCAAAACCACAAAGTCCAAGACCAGGCCTGGTATGTCGCACGTACCAGACGTACGCCCGACGTACTAGATCGCATGCCTGATCAGGAACTCGAACGCATACGTGCAGCGTACGCTTGAGTACGCGCAGACTCTATTAAGCACTTTTTCCTATAAGTACTTAATGCTTGCAACCAGACAACCAAACTTCATATCTAAGCCTTGTGGAACGTCTTAATTTATAAAGCTATCAACTTGGAGCCTTTACATGGCTTAAATGAACTCAAACCCTAGATTTAGCATTCTACTTCCCAAATGGACATAAACACATGCATGGTTGATCCACAACCATCAAGATGCTAACTTTATGGGCTAGGGACCTCAAAAACATCAAGATAAGCAAGTCCTAACTTCTAGAGTGGAAGAATTCCCACTAGATCCCATTCATAGGACCAAAATGACCAAAACTCCATAAAGACTAGATCTAAGCATACAATGACCAAGTTTCAAGCTTTATTGTCAATGAAGCTGGAAATGATGAGTGAAATCTGGATCTACAAGCTCTCCCTTTGATCAAAGCTCCTTCTTCAAAGCTCTTCTTCCTCAAAGCTCACCAACACACACTAAAACACACACAAAGAGGGTTAAATATTCTCTACAGGGGCTAGGGTTTCGAAATGAGGCTCAAAGGGTAATGGAGGCTGAGAAATGAGGGGATCATGTGTCATAATGTTGTTTAAATAGGGTCCAAACCCTAAAAACTAGGGTTTGTCCCTTGGGTGCGTACGCCAGTGTACGAGGAGTATGTCCAGCGTACTTACATTTCCGAAAATGGCAACAATGCCCCCTAGTTACCAAATTTGCAAACTATTTACACACCAAGGGTCAAAAATGAAAAGTAGCTTAAATCGAGTGTTACAAATGCATATCTTTGGTATCTTCAATTTATCTAAGATAATTGAATCACCCATACCATTGGGGTTTATCATTAGCACCAAGGTCGTATCAATGGGTGGGTTAGCATGGGCGATGGTCTACGGCCTCCAATTTCTATGACCCATATTTTTATGTATCTACTTATATTATTATAAAAAAAAGTGTTTGATATTAAGTCGGGCAACAACAAAAAAGGAAAAACGGGATTGGAGACAAGTTGTAGAAGACGAAGAATTCTAACCGATTCTTCAGGAATCTAAACAGTTAATCATTTTTTTTACTTTAAAAAGTTACTGTTAAGGGTCTCATTTTTTTTATTTTTCCTAGGGCCTCAAATAAGCTTGCATCGGCATCAAGTAACACACAAACTTTGTTAGATTTTAGGAAGTCTTTTTAGAAATTTCCTATATATTCGGGCTGCTTATTCCGATATATCAATCAAATTTCATTGTTATTAGACCATTGCAATTGATTTAGAGTATTCTTAAATCTTAACAACTATCTTTTCGATTTGGGTATTGCAGGATCGTGTAGACTTTAATTAGGAGTTTGGTTTAGAGGATTATGAGGCGTTTTGGAGACCCACTAGGAGTGATTCATAATATTCTTTCACCTTAGCAATTTTATTCAGTTTGGGTGTTTCGGAAAGCAGAAGGTTTAATAATTCGTTGTGTGTTCTTGTTAGGAATTAGTTTTAGGGGATTATGTGGAGTTTTTAAAAGCCATTAAGAGTAATTTGTTGATGATATTAAACCGTATTATTGATGCTTTAGATTTAATGCTTGTAATTGCTCATTTCGTTTCTCATATGGAATGAAAACTTCATCGTATCGATGGATCAAACGCCTTCTTCAAATATTGAATACAAATGGTTTGTTTTGATTTCATTTTATGTAAACCATGGATGCAAATGTCTTTGTACCAAAACACAATTTAACCAGACTTGCATACACAAATCATCTAACAAAACTAATTAATTTACATTCGGTTTGGCTTAATTTACATGATTTATAGAAAAGAAAAAGTTATTTAATATAAAAAAGAATACATATTGTTTTTCCCAACAAGACAAACTCATTATAACCCCAACAAGACAAACTTATTATACTCTATGTAACCTAAATAATATAAAAAGCTACATGAATATTGTTTGCTTTGATTGGATTCAATATTAGAACACCAAATTGAACCACATAATTTGGAATTTATAAAACTCAAAGGCGAAAGAAAGAGATGTGAATAAGAAGGTGAACAATCATTGCACGAATTCTCAAAAGTAGTTATACAAATCAACATACACATTGCATATTTTTTTGTTAGAATTTGTATAATGATTGCTTATATCATCTCTCACAATATAACAAGAAACATCAAATAACGGTATAACAAGGATCAAAAAGGGAAATATTATAGCTCGATTATTATATGCGCTACTTTCTGGTGTCGTAATTTTCTGCTAAGAAACTTTTAACCGCTTCATTAGCCTTTTGAGGTTCCGCTCTTTCTGCTTGCTTCTTCTTCTCCCTAAAAAAAATACAATAAAATGTCACAACATACAAAAAATACACATGAAACGAACAATTAAATTGTTTCAAAAAGTAAATTAATTAATTACCTCGCAACATATTCTTTTAGAAGCTCTTTCGCTTGAACAAGCTTTGAGAGGAGATTACGGTATACATCAAGATCCCTATCAACACTTCTTTTGTTGATATTAAGTGCTGCACAAAGCTGGTACCCAAACAGACATAAAATTAGTTTTTAACAGAATGACTTAATGAACAACATGGCTTAATGTATTAAGACACCAACCCTTTACCTATTACCTCGTTGTTTACTATCAAATTTTTATTATTACCTTTTCTAAAACAGTGGGGTCTGTTGCATTTGCTAATTCAAGAAGGCGAAATAAACCAACAGCAAAGAATCGACTGTAGCTGAAACTTCCATTACCCCCTGCTCTTTCTGCAATATCCTTCAACAAGTCCTCAATTTCTCCTGATTTTGATGAAAAATCAACCAATGAACTGGAGTTTTGGGCACGGGCCCACGTTTCCAATCTCTCTGCATCAGCCCTAATGGTAGAGAAAGAATTGTTCATATGAATGTTACGCTTTTATGTCAGATGAACATTGAATCAACACAAGAGAAAAAAGAAATAAAAGCTCGGTGGGAATTCAGTGACAAGCCTGTATTGTTGTGGGTCTTCGTTTAGGGCATTGATGTAGGATTGGAAGATGGCCTCCCGATCTTCGTCACTTGGGTATCCTTCCATGAGTTGATCGTAAACAGTAACAAAGCCTAAAGCGAATACTGGATCATATCTATAGGTCTTTTTGTATCGCATTAGATGTTGTTGTACAATTAGTTCTTGTAGCACACTGTTGTAGATGCTTGGAATTGGGCGTTTGTAAGCTTTGAGGAATTTTAATTTTGTCTCGGAAACTGGTGGTGCTTCTGAAGGGAAAACGAAAACCTATTGTCAGATTAATAGAGCTTATTTGTCAATCTTTTCTACAAATTGAAGGAAGTTTGTATCAATTTTCAGGTGAAATGTTACTCCATTATTAGAATATCAATGCATCAGTAACTCATCGACCAAACAACTAATTGCTAATATGTTAAATCAGATTATCTTCAATTTAAATATCCTACATTGCTAAGGCATAGAAAATTTGATAAATCATAAGCATTAGAACTTGCCTGATCCTGTAGACATGCAGTGAACTGCAAAGCGAGAACTCGATTTCGAAGGACGAACGCTTATGGAACGAAATGAGAAGGTTGTACGAACCCTAATCGAATCGAAATTTGAAAGAGAGGAG
Organism: Lactuca sativa; assembly: GCF_002870075.4. Lineage (NCBI taxonomy): Eukaryota > Viridiplantae > Streptophyta > Magnoliopsida > Asterales > Asteraceae > Lactuca > Lactuca sativa. The sequence continues at coordinate 54,675,433 of NC_056625.2, forward strand.
CGAGATGGAGATGGAGATGGGAGACAGATTTTTCTTTCGGATGATGATTGAGTGACTCCGTGGAAAGAAATTGAAGCAATAGCCGCCATTATTAAGAAAAATGCAGGATGGGATTACGAAATTTGAATGATGCCCAGATGAAATTAGGTCATAAATTGAAAAGGGAATCCATTCAAAACTAGAATTAGCAGAGAGAGAGTGGAGAGAAGTTGAAATTGGGGGAAATTGGAAAGGGCAAAGGGCTCAAGTGAGGTCGAAAATGTAAGGCTTATCTGTTATCTTCAGCAGGATGAGTTGTGAGTAATCTGACTTGTAGCCAGTAGCGATTAAACACGTTAGATTGGTTTGATGGTGACGTCACCTGTTTCTTGTTCTCACAAAAAGTCAAATTATTGACGAATCGACATACATTGGTACAATAGCGCCAATGACTCTCTTTTTACCGTGTACTCTATGCTTACTTCTTGGGTCAAGCAACACAACAAAATGCAAGTTTGTTTTCACTCCAAAGAATGGATAAACCAAACATCAAACTTAGATTTTATTTTTTTTCTTAACAAAACACAAAAATAAATATATCGTCGTAATTCCAATATTATAAAGCTAGAGAGAGTGGTAGCAGGTGCTAAAGTATTGTTACATTATATTTTTTATGGACACGTAAGTATAGTTTGATGATATGGAATATTGATGTGTTTAAAAAGTAAACATTTTTTTTAAATCAAATAAATGTTTATTTAAATATTTAATTAACATAAACTTTAGTAAGATACAAGTTTTAAGCTGAAGTTACAGCTATTTAAAGCTGAAACAATGAAATAGTCAAGTGGAGACCACCTGTGTTTCTTTCCATCTTCTCTTTTATCTCGTCAAGCATATGGTAAGGCAATCTTGATGACAAGCTTAGAGATTCATGGGGGACGATGTAGCAATTGCTTAGCGGGGGTGGTGGCTAGGCCTGGTGCCTCCCACTCCCTCAAGTCTAAAAGACCTAAATAATAATTAATAAAATTAAATAACCATTATCTTCACAACGACCTCTACAAAAATACGAAACAACATTGCTTTTGGCTATTTTTGTAGGGTTTTTAGTATTTTCCAGTGTTTTCTCGTGTCTTCTTGAGAAAACATCATCGTTTTTTATGAAAATATGGTGTTTTCTAAGCCTTTCTAAATAACATCATATTTTCCTACGAAAACATGATATTTTCTCTTTTCGTTTAACAACGGCTCTATCTATTTTTCTCGTATCCTAAGTAATCCAGTAAAAATGTCTATTCTTATAGAGCATGAGAGGCATATATAATTTGAGTCATATGTTATGATACGTCATGACTGTGTCCAATGAGATTCCCTTTAATACCAATCTACAGTCATTAGTTAATGCTTAAAAATACATCCAAAAACCACCACAATATTCTAGTTATGTGATTACCCATTAACTTCATAGAAATCGATCTACAAGTTCATGTTGGGTCATATTGGATCACTCGCTTACTCCATTAGCTTATTTTCTTTAACAATTGGATGATGTCATTTTTGGAAAGAAAAAAAAATGAAAGTTGGTTGCACATGAGAGACGATTCGTTCACCATATGACCGGTTGTTAAATAAACATGTTTGCATGATCATTTGTCATGTATCTAACTTCCTCAATGGAGGTTGTCGAGGGCAACAAAAAATAACTCAGATAATCTAACACATAAACTGTGTATAGTACTAATAACACATCAAATCCAAAGTGAATGAATCAATTTTTATCTATGCAATCCATTCATAAAAATTGACTTTAAAAAAAGAAAATGGTTTATTTGGTTAAGTTCTAAACTATTCATAAAAAGTAATTTGTAAAATAAGTAAAATTCAACATGAAATAAATCAATAATGGAGATATAATCAATATTGGAATACTATCACGAGACCAACTAGTTAACTTATCATCATGGTTTATGGTTCAATATTTATAATTCATTCCAACATAGTTATATTAATTGAATTCAAAATCTTAAATCGCGTAGATCCTCCATAAATAGAAGGAAAGTTAGAGAAGTTGTTAACAATCTTTAATCAAATTCATAAATCAAATAAGTATTTCTTTTCATGTAAATTAACTATAATTATGGTTTGAGAATCACCAATTAAATAAAAAATGCACTTATACTTTGGAGAATACAATCCTTTGATTTAAAATGAGATTATAAGCATCTACCTAAATCATTTGTTACTAGTTTGTTTTGATAATCCATCATGTTATTTAGAAAACAAATAACCATAAACATTCAAGTATTTAAACTCATTATTAAAAACACAAAGAACAATTAAGAAATTTAAACAAATATTTCATTCATAGATGTGAAATAAAAACTCAGAATCCATTGAAAATATAGCTTGTTGTGCATGGGCATTTTACCCGGTGTTGATAAAGGAGAAGTTAGTCACAATATGATCATAAAATAAAAAAAAATAAAAAAAAAAAAAAAAAAAAAAATTTACCAAGCATTAAATCCACACGTTCATAAGTTTTCAATCCTTCAATAGTTCTTCAAAAACCCTTCAAAACTCTAAAGAATATGCTCCAAAACCCTATTCTACGATTTGGGAAAAGTCCACCTATCATACCACAAAAAACAGCCAAAACTTGAAATGAAAAAATCACCCCTTAAGTCCCGATTTGGACACAGTAGTCTTGACACATTTTTCTATTAAGACAGTATGACAACCATCAAAATTCAAGATATTTCTAGACGTGAATATATTAAAGTTGCACATGTAGACACTGACATATTCTAGACTTATGAGTCAGAAGCTAAGTCATGATCTTAGAAGAACCTATGAACTTTTATAAACAAGGTCAAATGTAATTAGTATTCGCATCGACATGTGAATTATCCAACTATTTTATAAAATGCCAAAATTATAATCATACAACTCGTTACTAATTTCATACATTCAGTACCTAAAATTTATGAGAAACTATAACATTTTCAACGTTTAACTAAATTAACTAGGAAACCTAACAATTTTATTAAGTTACACAATTCAATATAATTTAAATCCAACATAATTAAATTATAAGTTAAGAGTTATAAAAATATAATTAATAGAATCCCCTTTTTATTTTTATTAAGTAATCCAATTTTAATAAAATTTTCCCCTACCAAGGGAATCTCTCTTAAATATGCAGTCAATCACCTTCAATTACCTATTGTCCTTCGCTAACTTAAAGTCAACAACAACCTCATTTTTTTCTCCCTTGTAAATTCCCGATAACAGTTTTTGCATACAAAAAAGAGGGAGTCAAAGTGAACTTAGAGCTACGGTATTCGGGAGAGATTTATCCATTTCATTTTCATAAGTATACCTACATTTTTAGAGTTTTGTGGCTCGTTTTGGTGAGGTAAAACCCCATATAAACAACGAGAGAGATAGGACATCCAGAGAGACAAAATTTCACTTTCTCTATTCCTTTTCTCTAGAAACAACACTTATTCTCTCTACAAATCCTTTCAAACTCTAGCCAATAATATTCCATAAACCATGAAATTTATAAAGTTATTGGGTGTTTTTGAAGCATCATAACAAAACCAAGGTAAAAAAACTTACACCTCTTGATGATCCTTAGTAATCTTTGTAACTTTAAGTCAATTTCTTCTTCCATTTTCGGCTTCTAGAGTTTGTTCTTGTTAGAAAGACTCTTTGATCTTAATGTTTGTAGAACACTACCAAAAACATGTTGCATGTTCTGGAAATGTTGGTGATCCATGATCAAACCAAAGCCAAGAACAAATGTGAGCACATGCGATCCTTATTAAGCACCAAAATCGATTTTTCAAAAGATTGAATAACTTTAACTTTGTTTCAAGCAAGTTCTAATGGTTAGAAACAAGTTTTTCAATAGATTATATCTAGTATAAGGTTGTTTTATCTAGAGGTGGCAATCGTGTCGTGTCGTGTCGGGTTCGTGTCGTGTCGTGTCGAAACACTAAATGGGTTGAAAGTGCTTGACCCTAACCCGACCCATTTAATTAACGTGTCGTGTCGTGTCAACCTGTTTATTTTCGTGTCGAGTTCGTGTCGGGTTTCGGGTTAGGGCTATAGCTCGAAATATGTCGTGTCATGTGAGGTTAAAAGATTGAACATGTTGAAAGAGTAGGAGTTAGGTAGGCAGAAAAGAAAAGCTAATACTTTGGAGGCAGAATAGTTGAAGTCATAGCAAGTTCAGATGACAAAATTAAAAGAGTGGGAGTTGGGGAGGCGGATGACAAATGTCATGAGAATGCGGGAGTGGTGAAAGAGACTGGGTAGTTTGTGAGAGAATGAAAAATTGAAATGAAGTCTTCATCTAGATGACTAAGTCATTTCAATATTACAAAACAATTTAATTTGAAGGCTTTCTTTTACTTATGATTTTGATTTTGTATCTCTCTATTTTATTTAAATAATTCAAAATACTTGCATATAAATAAACGGGTCATTTTCGAGTCATATCGAATTGAAATTCTCAACCCTAACCTTACCCATTTAATTTTCGTGTCGTGTCGTGTCAACCCGTTTATTTAAACGGGTTGAAATATCTTACCCAAACCCGTTTATTTCGTGTCGGATTTCGTGTCGTGTCAATTTTTGCCACCTCTAGTTTTATCTCAACTTAAGCAAAAGAAAATGAAGTCATTGGATAAAATGGGAGTTTGAATCATATTTCCATGATTTCTATTTTTCAGTTAATTGTCAACCAAATTTTTTATCTTTCTTTATTGAGTTAGCTTTCAAACCCAAGTGGCTTCACTATCATCCATTAAGTTTTTGGCCTCCAAACAGTTCTCAAAAAATTGTTGCGTCAACAACTTTATTTTCTACAGTGAATGTTTTGTGGTGCATGTTTAAAAGAATTTCTCCACTTTAGAAATATGGGGAAATTATTACCACTTCCTAATATGATAAACTCAATGGAGTAAGAATATTGTTATTTAAAGGTCTATGGAAGTATTTATAAAAATTGCCAAATTATCAACCACATTTTTCCAAGAAGAAACAAATAAGCAAGGTTTTGCCATAACCTATGTAGCTTAAATTCTTCCGTCAAACACCAAAAAAATGGAATCTGGTTTTTTTCAGTGAATATATGGTATGAAGAAATAATCTTGAAAATTTCAGCTACAAATGCATTTTCTTTATATTTGTATAAAATAGTTAGAAATAGAGTTATATTTTCCAGACAAATACTTCCAAAAGGAAATAAATTCTGAAAGTTTATAGGAATTTTGTATATTATAAATAAGGCCCCAATTAATTTTTCATCTAATTTGGACAATTTTTTATATATATTTTGATTTTTGCCTTATATATAGTGAGGAATTTAGAAAATAAAGTTCTGTTGTTCCAAATAATTTACAAATTTTAATCTGGCCTTCAATATAATATACATAACAGTGGTAAAAGTTCCATAGTTTTTCATGACTATTTCCTATTTATTTTTAATTTCTTGATTCTTTCAAGCATAAAATTGAAATAAATAATATACAAACCTATAAATTCCCAAAAATTCACCAAAACCTTACATCACCTGTTAAGTGATGCAAATATGGTTTGGTGATTTTTGGAATTGATATTCATGTGATTTTGGAATTATGTTTATAAAGCTTTCCATAATTCCATCTAAAAGTAAAAATCAAACAATCTAAAGACACTTTATAAATCAAGTAGTTGACTAAGTATTACTAGACCATTGAAAGCTAGACAAAATCTCATTAGAACCTTTATGTTTCATAGGACATGAGTAGGAGTCATTATTTCTAACCATAGATGACCGACACATTAGGAATCACTCAATTTCCTCGCTATTATTCATAAACCTTTTTACTGTTCTAATATTTTGGGTGAAAAGCATGACTGCCATATTACAAATTATTTATACTTTTGTATGAATTCTTGGAAAATTTGTTGATGTACATGTATGTATTCGCCTATTTGTAATTGTTGTATGATTGAGATATTATTGTATGCTTAGTCCCCGAGAACACTATACAACCTATAAACTCACTTTTAAGCTGATGTTTTTTTTATGGATATCCCTATTTGGGATTGACATTCCTCACTCACTTATTACGAATATGTAAACATATTAACAATAAAACATGACACATTAGGGGAATTCAGGTCAATAGCTTTGGTTGTAAACTCAAGGCATAAACAATTAGGCATATATCTAAATCATATGTTTGAAAACAACTATTTATTTACACCACTTATTATTGAATTGACTTCTTTCAATTCTATAATAATGTATACTTGAATACTTATGAACTCGCCAACTATTTACATAGTTGACACTCTCCTTTCGTCTTGGTTTGTAGGTTCTAGTTAGTAGTTGGCACATAGGATCACACTCTTGGGGGAGAGTTCGGTTTATCTTTTTGAAAGACAAAATTTTGTTTTGGAAAAGTTACAAAAAGCCAGGTTTTCCTAACTTTTCCAAAAATTCAGTTTTCCTTCTATCTAAAATCCAAAGTAGCTTTTAAAATGTTTCTACCAAACATCTTTTACCTTTTATCTTTTCCAAAAAAGACTTTTGCCTCTAAAAAAGACAAACCAAACACCCCTTGTTAGTTTCTACATGAGTGTTTGTTTCAGATAATTTATGTAGCTTTTGAACAATGTTTTTGGGAACGATGTAATTGACAATAATGTAATCTTTTATGATAATAACTATGGTTATTGTTTTTATACCTTGTGTTATGAAACGGTGGGATGTCATATATTGTGTTTCTGCTTTAGCAGGGTGTAACAGACAGAGTTACCATGTTAAGATTGAATTTTGCATTTTCTTGTCATTTTCAATAATTGTATGCCCGATTTCTTGTTCTCTCTTCTTAACTCCTTACACGAACCATTGGATCATATTTTGACTAACTTTAGCCCAATATTACATTCTCCTTAGCCTAAGTGACAGTAGCCCATTTGCAAGCCCAAGTTTCTTCTCTTCCAATTCCTCCTATTAGCCCAACTACCACAAGCTCACCCTCATTCTAAAAATCTAAAATTAAACACAGAAACTATAAACCATCTGAAATAGTAGTAAAATAACTAAAATGAAAATACTCATTGATTATTTAAGAACAACTAAAAAAATATGCAAAAATAAAGTATAAAATTGAATGAAAGTATCACTCAAATATAACAAGAAATCAATCAATATTATAAGATGTTATTGATTAAGAAAAAATAATGTTAATATTAATTTACTTAATTTGTTAAGTAAAAAACAAAACTAGTTTCAAGACTTGCCATGTTATCCAACCAGGCAGATGAGGTCTATAAGAGGATCCACTGTGTCATAGATAAAACCATCAACATCATCCGTAAACACATTTGGACTAATTATGTTAGCTATAACTTATAGGTTTTGGGAGTGTAGAAGCTAGGAATGTAGGTTTCAGGAGTGTCGGTGCTAGGTCTTGTACTTTATGATTTATCAACCTATAGTGTGTATATAGAATGGGGGCAGGTTGAACATTTCACTAATGGGGCAAGTGTTATGTCACGTAGGAAAGTCACGTGTGGGTATAGCCTAATCTTCTTCACCTACATGTGTAATTAGTCAATAAATTAGTATCTATTTAAGTAAATGAGTCATGTAAAAGTCCAAGAACATTTACTCAAACACCCCGTATGGGTTTGTTTGAAATAGTGATTTTAAATAATATTTCTAAAGGTTATAAAACCATTTTCAATATATGATTAAGTCCTAAGACATCAAAAACTTTTAATATGGAAAAATATATTTTTTTAAAATGAACCTTCAACCTTCAATATGAATAAAAATAAGTAGTTCCAAAAGTCACTAAGGACTTGAACTTAAACATCAACCAAACTTAGTTATGGCTCATATTTGGTCGTTGGAACCAACTTTGTCATCATGTCGACCATGGGAGCATTGAGAGGGGCAAAGTGGACAACTGTACATGGCCCAATTTTCTTTTATTACATGTTATTATTTAAAAATAACAACTTATAATAACGATAATGACCCTTTTTTTGTTCGTCCTAGGCCTTTAAGGATATTTAATTTCTCAGGACCGGCCGTGATATCAACGAGGTTTTCATTGGTGTCGACCTTACTCACTTTGTTATTTCCTTGCGCATTGACAACTCTGATATAATATTGCCGAATGTCAATATGCTTTACTCCTTCATGAAACATATAAAAAAAATTCGAGGTATATATCAGTTTGACTATCACAATAAATTATAAGTGCAAGATAAATCACCACACCCTTCGTTGTACAACCCTTAAAGCCAAGTATCATCTTTACAAGTAATAGAATAGCCATGTTTTCAGCTTCCATGGTAGACAAAAGCAAAAGTAGAAGTATTGTAGCCTTCCAACTCACAACAATCAAAAATATACATAACCCATGAGTGATCATCTTCTTTTGCCAAGATTGCCTACATAATCAAAACGAACATATGTAAATAACTCATATGTTGATTTTGCAAACTCGAAACAGGCCTTAAAAGTATATTTAAAGCATTAGAATATAATATCCATTATGCCAATTTTTAATGTTTATTTCCAAGGTTATCCTTACAACACTCAATGCATGTGATAAGTTGGGTCATGAACTAATGGTTGTATACCTTGATGATCTAAATGCATTTGAATAAGAAACTTTAGAGGGCAGATCAATTTCGTCATTTGATTGACGATAAAGTTGGGAAGATAGCAAAAAATGACGAACATGTGTTGTACTTGTTGGTTTTGCACTTTGCATCTTAAAGTCGTGTATGACTTGTAGATGCTTTTACTTAAATATAACATGCATATGTATTGATTTCTTGTAATATCCATACCAAAATTAAATATCTTTGCATCACCTAAATCTTTCGTCTCGAACTCCTGGTTTAGTTAACCTTTTGGTGTAGTAATGAGTCTTGTATCCTGCAGCATCGAGCATGTCATCAATATACACACAATCATAAGTAATTAAGACAAAAACAATGGTTTTTTTTTAAATAGACAAATATTCAATATACTTTAAAAAAATAATTAAATTTTGTGTGAAGGCAAATTTAAAAAATAAAAATTATATAAAGATGAAACACTTATAAAAGTGAAGTGTTGCTCCCTTGTGTATGATATGCAATACTTTAAAATAAATCTAGATCTTATGCTAAAAACTAAATAATATGTCAAGTTAACATTAGAGTTTTAAATAATAAATACTTATTTTCGAAAGGAGAAAGACTAAAATATCGTTGAGCATGGCCACTTTCCAACCTTGACTTGTGGCTGCTGGATAGAGTCAACATTCTTATAGGTATATTATGCTTTAAAACTCGTATATTGTTTTTGATTGAACCATTATCCCATTTTTTTTTCTTATAATTAGACTCTATTATATATACCAGAGACAACATTTTATTTTGAGAATCATTAGGAGGGTGAGATTAGAGATGAAAGACCAAATCCCACTTCTAACCCCTTACAAAATGGGTAATTTCCAACTTGCGCACAGGTATATATGATATATTGATATATATACATATATGAAGTTCCGTGATAAGGATTTAAACTATTACAAGTTGACTTCAAGTGGTTTGATGTTTTGCAGGATTGTGTTAGCTCCACTGACAAGGTTTAGATCTTACAACAGCATTCCTCAATCACATGCTATCTTATATTACTCTCAAAGAACAACCGAAGGAGGATTTTTGATCACTGAAGGCACTCTCATATCACTCGCAGCCCAAGGGTCATTTTCATAATTAAAACATATATATTTCTTTTAGTTTATACATCTCATTTAAAGTAGTAAAAATACTACCGAATATATGTTTGTTTTGTTTGGTTTTAAGGTATAAGAATGCACCTGGAATATGGTCGAAGGAACACATCGATGCATGGAAACCCATTGTGGATGCTGTTCATGCAAAAGGCGGCGTCTTCTTTTGTCAACTCTGGCACCTTGGGAGAGTTTCCGATCAAAGTATGCTTCATTTTTTTATCATCTTTTATTACGAATAAATTACAAAATTAAATCTAGAAAATCATCTTAATTAAGTGTAGAGTAAATTACTGAAATCGTCCCTATGGTTTAGTCAAAATTGCACGTTTGGTCCTTAACTTTTCTTTTGCACTCGGATCATCCCTATGGTTTGATTTTGTTGCATTTTTCGTCCCTTACATACATAAAGTTAGGGACCAAACATGCAATTTTGACCAAAGCACAGGGACGAAAAACGCAACAAAATCAAACCATAGGGACGATCCGAGTGCAGAAGAAAAGTTAGGGACCAAACGTGTAATTTTAACCAAACCATAGGGACGATTTCAGTAATTTACTCTTAAGTGTAGGTTATGAGCCAAATGCTGGAGTACCACCGGTTTCTTCCACAGACAAACAATGTAATCCTGTAGTTGACAGCAACGGCCAAGTTTTGTTTGAATTTCCACCTCCTCGAAGACTAAAAACCAAGGAAATTAGTGGAATTGTTAATGATTACAGAGTTGCAGCAAGAAATGTTATGGAAGCTGGTAAGTGTTCATGGAGTTGGACCAGTTTTCTGATGTTTAATTCCTTTTATATAATGAATTGAAGTCCAATACATGTTATATAGGATTTGATGGCGTTGAGATTCATGGGGCTCATGGGTATCTAATCGACCAGTTCTTGAAAGATGAAATCAATGATCGGACTGACGCATATGGAGGTTCAATAGAGAATCGATGTAGATTTGCCATGGAAGTAGTGGAAGCTGTGATAAATGAGATCGGAGCCAATAGAGTTGGCATCAGGCTTTCACCATTTGCAGATTACATGGGTTCGGGAGATTCAAACCCAGAAGCTTTAGGTCTTTACATGGTGAAATCACTAAACAAATACGGGATTCTCTATTGCCACATGGTGGAACCAAGGATGAAACTTCTGGAAGAACGAAGGGAATGCACAGTCAGTTTGGGAGCAATGAGAGAGGCGTTTAATGCTACTTTCATTGTTGCTGGTGGATACGGGAGAGAAGATGGTGATGATGCTATAACTCAGAAGCATGCAGATCTTGTAGGATATGGTCGATTGTTCTTGGCTAACCCTGATTTACCCAAAAGATTTGAGCTTGATGCTCCACTTAACAAACATAATAGAGAGACATTTTACACAGAAGATCCGGTTGTTGGCTACACCGATTATCCATTTCTTAAAACCACAGTTTGAGTTTGGAGATGATAAATAATTACGAAAGCATTGTTGTAAACTGATAATCTGTATTTCATACATTGTATCCAAATTTAGTCCATGGTTTTTATAATATTTGTTGTCTATGGATGTTTTTTTTAGTTGTGCTATGGACTTTTACTATACTATTTTAATATATGAGTTATTAGTTATATAAACTCTTTTAATATATGATTACAAATTATAATGTAGATTACAAATATAAATAAAAAAATGCAAATATGATATATTCATTACTAAAATTTTGAAACAATGGATATGGTTGATGGATCATAATTGTAGCGAATATATTGGTAATTATGCTAGAGAGTAGCTACTCGCCTACACCATTGCTAAGTATAATTTCATCGATCTTTTTAGTTACCAACACTACCCTCGATTCCTCAAAATAAATGTTACTAATTATCAGAGCTGGTCCTGAAAAATGACATATTTTTAAAGGCTTAGGATGAACAAAAAAAAAATCCTTATCTTTATTATAATTTTGTATTTTTTAAACAAAAATATAGAATAAAAAAAATTGAGGCCTGTGCAACTATCCACTTTACCCCCTCTAAACCCCATGCTAATTATGTGACTAAAATCAGCCACGGGGTTGTCTCCAAAGTTCCATTGTTAAGGTTGGCTAATAATGATCTCAAACTAAAACATACAACGTTATTGAGTTTCATTTACCCTAATCTTAAAATTGTTACAATTTTAGCACTTCAACAAAGGATACGATTTCACACATAAAGAGTAATAAGGCAAAAGAAATCAAATAACACAATATTCAAAATGTCATAATAAACCCTACAAATAACAGATGTTGTAAATGCTCACTTGTACTGTTGTACAAAAATAGGTTCACCCCTAGTCACAACTTGGTTAAGCACATGGTGACATTTCCAATACAATATAATGGTTGTCTTCTAACCCTAAAAAAGATAGTGGCGTGGCTCGGTCCACATATATAGGTCGTGTTCAGCACGCAGCTTTTAAGAGTTTGTACCGTTTAGTTTTTAGAAAAACACTAAAAAAAAAAAAAAAAAAAAAAAACTTCGTTTGGCAACATTGGGCAATACGAGCGGATAGCTTTTACTCAAAATCAAACGCTCCAAAAACAAAACGTTACTTCGAGAAGGGTTCATCTAAAAGCTCCAACCTAATATCAAAAAATTACTAAATTGCCCATAAGAATCACGTATCTGTCGTGATAGTAAAAAAAAATGGGGGATAATTTCAAAATACCGGTAATAGTAAAAAAAAAAATGGGAGAAAATTTCAAAATTTAGACATAAAAATGGATATTTCCGGGTATAGACATACATTCCGCGGAGGTACCTCTGTGGAATCTACTGTAGCTCCGCGGAATGACAAAATCGTAAATAAATTAGTGTATTTAAAAAATAAAAAAATAAAAAAATAAAAAAAACACTCAATATTCATTCCGCGAAGCTACAGTGGATCCTGCGGAGGTAGCTCCGAATAATGGATCTTCAGTTTTAGTTTTTTTTTTTTCAAATCAATTAAAAAAATCACCCCCAATGATTCTTTTATGTAATGATCTCTAATTATAAGACAAAATTTTTTCCATCTCATATTTTACGAAACATTGTCAAAAGAATTCATACTATCATAATCTTTTCTTGAAAATAATTAGTTGGGAATTGAATATAAACCCCGAAAAATCGATTTGAAAAAAAAAAAAAAAAAAAAAAAAAAAAAACTGAAAATCCATTCCTCGGAGCTACCTCCGCGGAATGGATCTTGAGTTTTTTTTAATACACTAATTTATTTACGATTTTGTCTTTCCGCGAAGCTACCTCCGCGGAATGCATGTCTGTACCCAGAAATGTTCATTTTCATGTCTAAATTTTAAAATTATCACCCATTTTTTATTATTACTAGTATTTTCGCTTTTATTTCACCCTAAACCCTTAATACAATTGCATCTCGATCGCCTCTCTCAAGAAGAACGTCACAACTGATGTACCTGTCCACGCAATCAAGAATCTTAATCCAACAGGTAAATTTTCAATCCATGTGAATGTTTTGTCACAGAATTCAGAATTTTTCTTGTATGAATACATGCATACGATCATAAGGCTTTAATAAAAATAGTTAAATTCTTTTGTTTGTAACCAGCTTTCTTTGTTTGCTTTTGAATATGATACACGAAATAAGGAAAAAAGCCTGTCATGCTTGTTCTTTTTTGTTTGACTTGATTTATGATTTAATATTTTATTAAGAACAAATGAAAGAACTTACCCACGTGAACTTGTTTTCAAAAGATGCATGATGTGTCCTTTTCATTCCAATAAACATGTACCTTATATCCTTTAAATAATCTTTATGTTGTCTTCTTGCTATAATATTAAATGGTGGATTGTGGTTTGGAAAATACTTGCAGCAAACAGAGAAATTAAAAATTTTAAATATACTAATATGACTTCATGATAAAGCATGATGTAACTCTTAATTACTTTCATTGCATGTTCCACTTTATCCCTGTAAGATCATCAGTTTTTGCTCCTGCATCTTGTGCATGCTTCCCGCTAGATGCGTTTCTAAGTTCAATCTCAAAATGAATTCCAACTAACACACTAGTCTTACGGTTTACATCTTAACTCTATTTTGTTAATATCTTAACAAATTTATGGTTAAAGAAGTTAAGTCTAAATCATGCCTAAATTCCCATAATTAGCTAACATTCTAATTTTGACTTAATTCCAAGATTGAAATCTAGTTAACATTCCTAGTATCATATATTTTAATTCAATCCTACATATTAATGTTTTTTTTTAAATTAAGTCCATATTCTAGTTAAATGAAATCAATCAAGTGTCATTCTTTAACTCTAAATTAATCTGAAAGCATTTTACTTCAAATATCATCTAATAATAGTCAAAGTTTTACTTTAATTAATTTAAATCAATTAAAATTAAAATCTTAAATGTATAGGTTTATTCTATATTTCTATATATACCCTTAATTGTTTGGTGTATCCTCCTTTTGTGAGTGGGTTGAGTGTGTGTATTTGATTTTTTATGTGAACAAGGGATACATATAATAACAACACCCAATATATATTTCTAATGTACCTATACGTGTTATGTTCAGATTTCGTGTGTATATATATATATATATATATATATATATATATATATATATATATATATATATATATATATATATATATAATTTTATTTTCTAAATAATTTTAGTAAGGTGTTAAAACTTCTAGCTTCAGATTGCAGATGACATGTATGGTTGGTGTCGCTCATAAACTTATGTATATCACTGAGGATATATTGTAATACTGCAACATGTATTTTGAAAATGCTTTTCTGAAGTTGTATTGGATTGTGTGTGAATTGATTTATCATTATTAATCTATGTATACCGTTTGATCACAAACTTCTCCTAGTCAACTTGTGAGAGTTTTTCACTTTTTTATGGAGCATACACTATATGGTACTCAAGGTTGCAAGTTTGTTTTCATAGAAGAAGTTCTTTATATTTATTGTTTGATGTACTCTACTTAGTGATGTTCGGTCGGGTTTTTGCTTCGAATGGGTTGTGGATTTCACTTGAGAGGTGAAATTCATCTGTTTCGTGTTTGTAAATTAGCTTGAGAATGATAATATGTCTACATCTTGTAAATCTCTTTTGGTTTCTATGTAGTTGAAACTTTTCCTTATCACTGGATGTTTCTATATAGTACTTAAAGATTTTCTAGTTTTGTTTAAGCATTTGGTCCCAAAAAGTATTGAGGTCAAATGATTTTAGACCAGAAGGCATTCAATGAAGAGATGCTCACTATGCATTTTTGGCTTGGTTCGGTATTGATTAATAAGTTATTTCATTTATTTGGCTTTGACCATTTTGTGACATAGTGAAAGCGTTATCTAACTTATGGCCATGTCAAAACTTGGGGTCACATTGTGTTATTTGAGTTTGGACATCTGCTTCTTCCACTTGGGAATCACTTTTGCTACATTTTAGGTTGTAGGTATGTTGATATCAAGGTGGGTGTTGTAATTGATGATATTTAGTATAGTTACAATGAAATGAACATCGTTGGAAGAAAGATGACCATTAGATGATCTCATCTCAAGGTAGCGGTGACTGTAGCGTTTGTTTTTCATCCCATCAGTGCAACATGGTTGCACGACTTTATATCACAACCATTTTTTTGGCCATTTTATGGGATTTTAGGTCACTTATGACTTAGTTCTTTCCCATTTTCTCTAGAGTGATTGTTGATGATCCAAGTTGTCTTTTTTTCGATTGTTTACTTGTAAGTCATTTTGTTATGTCATTTGCTTTGATTTGTTGCTCATTTAAATATGTCGTGTCTTAGTACGTTTCTTTTTCGTTGTTAGACATGATATCATGTTTTTGTTTCTTAGTTTGTTATTTGCTTTTGGGAACGGCCTATATTACACTTTTTGTTACTATCCATCTTCATATTAATATAAAATAATCACCTGTGAAATCTATTAATTTTTTTTAATCTCAATTCATATTTTAATATTTGTCTTATCTAATAATTAGAAAATTTTATAGAAACAAAAGATATGTTAGTACTTTTTTTTTAATCTCGATGGTTTATATTTTATTGTTAAAATTATATATTTGTCGTTATCAATACCATCATATACTAAGCTTATTGTCGTTAACTCAAGAGGTGCTCTCATTTCTCTTTTATCAATTGAAGACATTAACATAAATATTCATCACCTACACCTTGATGTCATCCCTAACGTTTTGCTAGACAAATTTATGTTTATTTTAAATTTTATCGAAAAAGGACATCCCCATATAATCAAACCATTGACTAGTAGATCAAATACAAGTAAATCCAGATGATCAATTTAGAACAAAGCTTTTGTAATTTCTTTTCACACCTCCAAACTCAAACAATCGTTTCAAGAAACGGATAATCCGTATACCCAAGGATCGGATCCTCTGTGTAAAATGTATCTCTATTATGCTTGTTAAGTGGAGCATCAAGCTCAAATCTTTTAGGTAAATCAGGGTTTGCCAAGAACAATCGACCATAAGCAACAAGATCTGCACGATTCTGAGCTATAGCATCATTTCCATCTTCCTTCTCGTATCCACCAGCAGCAATGAAAACACCATTAAATGCATCTCTCATGGGTTCCAAACTTACTGTGCACTCGCTTCGTTCTTCCATAGCTTCCATTCTTGGTTCCACCATGTGGCAATAGAGAATCCCGTATTTGTTTAGCGATTTAGCCATGTAAAGACCTAGAGCTTCTGGGTTTGAATCTCCTGAGTCCATGTAATTCGAGAATGGTGAAAGCCTGATTCCGACTCTATTTGCCCCAATTTCGTTTACGATGTTTTCCACTACTTCTAACGCAAATCTGCAACGATTCTCTATTGAACCACCATACTCGTCACTCCGATCATTGATTTCATCTTTCAAGAACTGATCGATTAGATAACCATGAGCTCCATGGATTTCAACACCATCAAATCCTGCAAATCATTTTTCGAACTTCATTTACAAAAACAAAACAAAGAAAACCGGTCAAAATCCTTGAAGACTTACCCGCTTCCATAGCATTTCTTGCTGCAATTCTGAAATCATTAGCAATTATACTAATTTCGCTGGTGTTTAATCTTCGAGGAGGTAGAAATTCAGCCAAAACTTGGCCATTGCTTTCGATTAAAGGACTACATTTTTTGTCTGTAGAAGAAACGGGTGATAATCCAGCATTTGGCTCAAAACCTGCATTCAGAATCAAGAAGTTAGCTTTTTAGATTGTGTTGAATAATCCATAATCAAAGACGATAAAGAAAAGAATCATCAATCATATGTATATATATACTTTGATCGGAAACCCTTCCAGGGTGCCAAAGTTGACAAAAGAAGATGCCGCCTTTAGCATGAACAGCATCTACGATGGGTTTCCAGGCATCGATGTGTTCTTTTGACCATATACCAGGTACATTCTTGAACCTTAAACAAAACAAAACATCTTTTAATCCTTCAAATGATGTGTTAATGAAACTAATATTATGTAATATAACAATTTTAATCACCCTTGAGCAGCAGATGAAATAATGGTGGCTTCTGCAATCAGAAACCCCCCTTTCGTGGTTCTTTGGGAGTAATATAAGATAGCATGCGATTGAGGAATGCTATTGTAAGATCTAAACCTTGTTAATGGTGCTAATACGATCCTGCAAATTAATCATCAAATTAGTGAATTACCACTGGAAGTCAACTTGTAAATCAATCATGCATATTGTGTAAAGTTTGAATCTTTATGAGTATGAATTAGACGAAAGATGTATGAACAAATATGGATTAGTAAACAAAAGAGAATCAATTTACCTGTGAGCAAGTTGGAAATTGGCCATTTTGTATGGGGTTAGAAGTGGGATTTGGCCTTCCATCTTTTCCTTCGGATGATACTAGGTCTATGGTTTATAATATGCGAAATTAGATATCCTCTTACAATTTTTTTTTTTTTTTTTTTTTTTTTTTTTTTTTGCCTTGTGATCATATTGTGATAAGATTAATTATATTTTAGTATATTTGTCTTCATTTTAAATTGGTAGGAAGATATATAGAAACAAAAGTAGAATGATATTTAATTTCTCTTATCTTATAGTAATAGGTGTGTGACCCGTGTAATACACGGATTGATTTAAAAAAAAAAAGATTAAACATTAAATTAAAATTATAAAATGTAAACAGAAAATATTTTTTAATGTACAACATTGAAATAAGAAATACTTTAAAATAAGAAAGAAAGAAACGTATTTATTGCAATTTAATATCATATATATGATATTTAATATTTTACATATATAAGTATATATGATTTTAATTTTAAAAATTGAAACAAATCAAAAATTGAAAAGTGGATAATATTTATTTCGAAAATACCATAAAATAACAAGTGTCAAAATTCATGAGTGATTGACATGACAAAAAAAAAACAACTTTCATTTAGTAAGAAGGATTAGTGACACGACAAAGTCTCTAATCCAAATCAATTTACGACTTTTAATGCATAAGATACGACTAATATAGCACCACTTTTAATACATAAATAATCATTCTAATTTGGCAAAATTATTCGTACTGATTATGAGATACAATTGTAAATATTTATTTGCTAAATTAGTGTATTTTCTAGATGAAACTATAACATCTTATTTTGCGTATGTTCTAATAAAAACTTTAAGTAATTTTATAATCTGGTTTTGTTGTTCATAAAGAAAAACACTTGTAAATTGTTCAATGTTTTAAAATCGTTGACGATTGATTGTTGATTAAGTTGCCTGATTTTTTACCAACAAAAAACTTGTGGTTGAAAACAAAAATGAAAAGCATGCTAGCATTCTTTAGTGGTTAATTCTTTTTATTTGTTAACAATATATGTTGACTTTTATAACTTTTCTATGATCCATATGTAGTTTATTATTAAAATACATCTTAGAAATTTAATCCAAAAAATTAACAAAAAAAAAAATTAAATGCAAACAAAAATGTGTGTTTTATACGTTTGTTGGTTACAATGTTAAGATATAACACCAACTACAACAATATTACACACATGAATTATAAAATCGTTGGGGTTGAATACGATTTAATAACTAGATTTATTTATTAAATCTTATATAGTTAAAAATGACAAATGAATATATTAAGACATTTAAGTTATAGGTTATTTCATTCTTATAATTTCAAAAGTTCGGGCTTCATACGAAACATTTATAAGTGGTTTTCAAAATTCTGCCTTCAACAATAAATGTGCTCCCTTGATGACGAGACACAAAAAAATAAATTAGGGAAACTGTATACAAATATTGGGACTCCGGACTCGTCATGTTGCGATTAGGTGAGAGCAATTCTGGAGTGATCAAGTGGTAACCACTTCTGATAGCCCAATATGATTAAGCATCTAAGAGTAGCTAGAAACTATAAACGGGAAAAACAAAACCCTACTGTCCTAGGGATCTTTAGTGTACAATATCAATAGTGTAAGGGTAAAGAAGTATAGAGTTTAATTAAAAATTAATAGACTAAATTACATATATATTCATATGGTTAGTAAAAATTTGGTCTCTAATATTGCATTTTGTTTTTGATGACATAAATATTCACCGTGATTTTCAACCATCTAAAACCATTACAAATATTAATCACCGTTACCATCATCCACCACTTAATGAAATTCCTAACAATGATTCATTCCCCTTGAGTAACCTTTGCTATTGAATAAACCAATCCCCAACAATTGGTTCACTTATGTGCGTCATGGTTGTTGGAAAATTCAGGTATTAGAATGATTTAGGGCTGACAATTCTTAACACGACACGCGACACGACCCGCGACACGATACGAAATAAACATGTTTGAGTTGAGTTTTTCAACCCACCAACCCGTTTATTAAACGGGTCATATATGGGTTTCTCAAAAAATAAACGGGTTGACCCGACAACTCGTTTATATTGTTAATAAAAAATTATTTTATTTTTAAATGTATTTATGTATCAAGTATTAATATTTAATAAGTATTACATAATATATACCATTTATTCATAGACCATTTGAATGTTTCGACATTATGACTCGTGGTGGATGGTCTAATGTCATAAGTCGTAACCTATAAGGCTAAATTTGTAACATGTTTCTATGAATGTTTTTAGTTTTCATTTGGATGTTTAAGAATTAAATATCTAAAATTCGGACCCTTGAACCCAAATCTGACCCACAAACCCGCCAACTTGTGAACTCATATAAATAAATGGGTTGGTGGGTCATATATGAGTTTATGTTCCAAACCCGCCAACCTGTGACCCGCCAACACGTGACCTGTATATTTAAATGGGTCGTGTTTGGGTTGGCATATTTTGACCCGCCAACACGCAACACGCCAACCCGAACACGACATGATTGTCAAGCCTAGAATGCTTTGATCAATGAGAGTTGTAAAAAACACTTTCAGATTAAAGCATTTTAAGGGTATTCTCGAAAATCTTTAATTAGATAAAACTCAAAGTTCAAGAACAAAGAATGAAGAAAAACTGACAAGAAAAACTATCATAAAACAGTTTCACAACCATCATAACCTGTCATAAAACTGTCACTAAAAACGGGTTCAAATATAGGATCACTAAATTGAGTTTAAAACAAAAATTCAGATTTCAAATACAACCCGACTCTAGCCAGGCGATTTGCCCCTTGGACCCCGCCAAGGGTTGCCACCGCTTGGACCCCGCTCCTAGGGCCGCTGCCCCGGACCCTTATCGGTTGGTTCAAGGCTTCACCCCTAAATAACAGTGTACTTTCAACCATGATAAACTTGAACAAATATGCATCCCGCACCATCCTAACTTATTCAATATTTATCAAGGCAACACCGATCAACAAATTAATTTCATTACACTAAATAATATCAGTTATACAAATCACCAACAATCATTTACTCTCAACATGACTTATACTAGGCTTTAGGCTTTAAGTGTCATTAGTCAATATATGTCGAGCACAAGTAAAGATTGTTGAAGCAATTTAATGGATTTTTATATCTTCGTGGTACATTTCATGCTTGTTTGGAATTTCGAAAATTTGGAGAATGGCTATCTAGTATTGTCGATTCAAACTACATAGTGTATTTGTCTATGGTCTCTCACTAATTATGTATTCACCATTAGTGTTTGTTCCTGCAATCTGATGTAGCTTTGTCAACTACTAAAGCACAATATATGGCGAATTTGGAAGCATGTACAAAATATTTGGTTAAAAAAGGTTTATATGAGGTTGTATAACTAAGTTTACATGTGGAACCATCAAAACGACACTAGTTGTGCTTAAATATTATAAAAGTCTTATCATATTCAATATATTATATATATATAATATCATTCTTTTTCATTATTGACATTGATATAGCCATAATCCTAGTACTTACAAATCACAGATGACTGACTATAGTGTCACTAGACCCATCATGTACTTAACTTACTAACTCACCTTTCTAACACCCTCCACTATCCGGTTCAATTGAACTCAAAAGCCCATTCCCTCTGAGCTGTGTGCAATGCTCTTCTGCATCTGGCTGCCCACACACAATCACCACAGACAACCCATTGATGTGTGCCTCTTGCATGATATTAACTGCATTGTCAACTGTCATTCCAGGTATAACCTTCATCAACACTTGCACAACATATTCCCTCTTGTTGTAGTTGTCATTGTGTAGCATCACTCGATATGGTGGTGCCATTTTCCTTGATTTCCTACAAATTAAAATAAAAAGGTAAATCCCCCTAATATATGAATATATATGAAAGTGATACAATACCTCAAGTCAAACTCAGACTCTCTTCCAGGAGTTGTTTTCTCTATTACTGGCTTATCTAACACCCCAGCACCCTTTTCCAGCCTTGGAGGCGCCATTGTCATAACTGTGATCCATTTTGTGCTTTGTTTATGAAGCAGGTATTTGTCACCTGTATGTGGTAGAGTAAAGAATGATTCTTGGTTAAGATTCAGCATGTGTTTAAGCGATACAGACAGACCCACGAGATACTGATACTCGGTTTTCTTTCAAAATGCATGCAACTTCAACCAAATACATTGTAAATCATGTAGCAATCACACGATTTTGTTAGGTGTTTGTTCTGATCTGGATTGGTGCATCATATGTAATTAAATCGATAGCTTCGTATGGTTATTTTTGAATAATTAGGATCGTTTAAAAGCCAAAGGAAGTGCGCTGAAAACCCTAGGAAGTCGATTATGTCGAAGATTAATATCATCAACGATAGAAATAGAATCATGTTGACTCCGTTTACCTAAATCATAACCGAAAACCTAAAAGACATCATTATTGGTAAACGAAACAGCTAGTTCCAGCCACTTCGTGGATCAATTAAGCGTTAATATGCATCAATTGAAAACACAAACAAACCTATCTCAGTAATCGACGAATCAACTTACAGATACGCACAGAGAGATATATGTTCGTACCTGGTTTGGATTGAAGAAGGCCATGGTTAGGGGAAGGAGCGAGTCGACGGCTAATGGCAGTCTCCATTGCCAAATCCCTCAATCTCTGTGTCTTCTCACCACACACACACACACTGTTTTCCCAAAAACCAAATCCTTTTTAATGACATATAAACTTTGCCTGTCTGTGGCCTTTAACTCTTTGATTTTTTTTCTTTTCCGATTTTTTTAATATTAAATATTTCAATAAAAATATTTTTATGGTTCAGTAATGAAATTGGAAAATGAAGGGAGAAAAACTAGTGGTTGGTGAGTGGTTGTTTGAGAATGTTGTGGTGTTACCAAGTACACTTGATTAGGGTGAGGTTCAAAATGGTTGATGAATTTGAGCCCTTGATTATAATAATAAGCTTTGCCCAAACAACAATCCACGGTTACGATTGGTGAAAAATTATATTATTCAACTCGGTGTAAATTACGGTTATGGTCCATTATTGTTGGTCTTTATTTTAAAATTTTAACAACATTGATCCTTATTGTTGGTAATATTAGTTTTGGTCTATATCTCAGTTACCATTAATGTCTTTCGTTAAATAGACGAATGATAAAATGCCCTTTGGTCATTTTCTAATTTTATGTTATCTTGTTTTTTGTCCCATTCTCATTTGTAATAATGGGTAGATTACAATGTTGAGTGGAGTTGCACAGTCGATTTGATGCCAACAGCTCGAAAGTTATCTTTGGAGATGGAGGTAACGAAAAAAGATATTGGCATTCAGGTGTAGTTGAACGTTGGTGATAGAGGCCAAAGGGGTCAGAGGACTGAAGTTACCAGAGAGTCGACGAGGGGATGGGAAAGAGGGTGGTGGAGGGTAGAGCGGTGATAGACGTGACATCCCAAAATTTATGTTTAAAACTGTAAACAATCAATTCATCGTGAGTTTCTTTGTAACTTAACCTAGTGAGATTTAATGTACATTTTGGAAAATAAATAGTGACATAACAATTAAAATAAGATATCAAATAATATCTTACTTTCAGTTGTGGAAAATCTCAAACGAATCACAAAACACAAATTATAACCCTAGTTAATACGTCTAAAAAACTAAAATTTCGTATTAAGCGTTTGTGAGCGAATCAAACACTCTACATGTTCACCTATTTCCGAAAATATAACGAACATCCAAAACGAAGTCTGTATGCAAAAGATATGACCGTTATAAAAAAATTTAAAAAAAAATAAAAAAAAAATAAATAAATAAAAAAAAACGGTATAATACTAATTTTCTTAAAACTGCATAAACGGATTTGATCCGTTAAGACATTTGCACACCTAAGATGGTGATTCCGATAACATTTTTAGACTCAGGTTATGATCTATTATTTAATTTCGTACTTGAAATATTTTTAGCAAAAATATTTGCAAAAGTCGAAAAATCAAACATTTCGGGTCAATTAAACGTGATCTTTGAATGCGATTTCCCGGAGTTCTACAACTCGAAAAATTAATCCGATCGGGTTTTTGAAATCCTTGAACTCGGCTCTATCATTCACCACTTTTGAAAAAAAAATTAGGTGTATGGATTTTCGTACACAAATCTAGAAGTATTTTAAGGCCTTTTTGAGGATAGTGACATCACCATGGCCCACCATCCTTGCATTGCAATATCAAAATCAGCCAAATTTGGCCTCTTTTCCTTCCTCCACACGTCTAAACATCTTCCCCCTTACTTAGATTAAGTGTACACAAGATCAAAGATTACAAGGCATGGGTGTGTTGGATATTTTACTTTCCAAGAGGGTATGGATATTTTGGAAAATAAATAGTGTCATTACAATTAAAATAGAATATCAGATGGTATCTTACTTTCAGTTGTGGAAAATGAAACACCCCAAAAATATAGTCCAAAAATTTTGTTTTAAATCATTATAAAATCATAGTAATCTAATCATCACATAAAAACATAAGTGGTAATATCTCAAAACATCATGTCAAAACATTATATCCAAGTCATATATCAAAATATCAGAGTAAATCCTCTCAGGCTAAAACGATGTGGTGTGTGTCATGCAGTCATCCCGAGCTCTTTCCCTTACTAGCGGAAGTACCTGAAACCAAAACTGAAAACTGTAAGAACGAAGCTTAGTGAGTCTCCCCAAACTACCACATACCATACACATATTATATAACATACAACTAGGAGATACGTGCCTCACCCACACTCAAGGAGATACGAGACCCCGCCCACACTCGGCTAACTATGAGATACGGGCCTCTCCCACACACAATTATCTCAGAGATATGGGCCTCGCCCACACTCTGCTAACTAGGAGATACAGGCCTCACCCACACTCTGCTATCCGGAGGATACGGGCCCCCGCCCTCACCCCGCTGCCTAAACATACATACAATTATCATGCATACAGCAAGTATACCATAATCTACCAATTCATAAACATACTCTGATAATACTAAGATACGGCCCTGCTCACACTTAGCTACTAATCATAAACAATTCTAAGATACGGGCCCAACGCACACTTAGCTACTAATCATAAGCAATTCTAATATACGAGCCCAACCCACACTTACACTTAGCTACTCTGCATGGGCCGGCATTGGTGCCTTCGACCTGTTCCTACTGAAGGAAACTCACCTCGCAAAGCTGACTGTGAAATATCACGGTGAGGAATATTTGACGGCTGCACCAACAACTCCCCGACTATCATTATCACAATAACCCT
The DNA here is from genome assembly GCF_002870075.4 of Lactuca sativa. Taxonomy (NCBI): domain Eukaryota; kingdom Viridiplantae; phylum Streptophyta; class Magnoliopsida; order Asterales; family Asteraceae; genus Lactuca; species Lactuca sativa. The sequence continues at coordinate 54,700,396 of NC_056625.2, forward strand.
TAGTCAAAACTTGATAATCCTGCTTAGGGTAAAATGACCATTTTACCCCTAGTCAAAGTCAACATTCTAGTCAAAGTCCACGTCCTGGATTGACTTAACTCGCCGAGTTCTGTAACTCAAAAACCCTGAAATCGCGATCCAAATCGTCGAGTCATCCCTCTGACTCGTCGAGTTCCCTGGCTAATCATAGTCACGATTTGGCGAATCAATTCGTCGAGTCCCTTCACCGACTCATCGAGTTCTACCTAAAACTGAATCGAGAGAAAACGAATCAACTCGTCGAATCCCTCTCTGAACTTGCCGAGTTCCCCAGTCTCATTGAGCCATCTTACATACAGGAAATAGGGTAAAGTTTCCAACTTTACCCGTTATTAGTCTTTCTTAATGGGTTTAGCTAAAACCCTAGTTCTCTAGGACATAAATCTTGGTCCAAAAGCCATAATATTTCAAACTAAAGCATACTAACAGAGATCTAGGCCTTAGACATCATTTGAACACGTAAAGATCCTAGCTTTCCTTCCATGCACGACCTTTTGGGGCTTAAAAGGCCATAATAACACCTTAAAGCTTGCATGGGGCTTCCATGGTCATAAAGTTTGCACCTTTATGCCATGAAACCCCTTCTAGACCCCAGATCTGAAAGGTAGATCACTCGGGACGTCCATATCCCAAGGACTAAGCTTCTTGGACCAAAACCCCCCATGAAATGATAAGATGGAGATCTAACAAGCTACTAAGCAAGGTTAAGTCTTGCTTACCAGAAAATGAAGAGGATGAAATTTTGCTTCCGGATCTACAATCTTCTCTTGGAATCTCTAGCTCCTTCTTCTTCTACAAGCTTCAAATCACACAAAGTTCCCTCAAAAATGGCTCAAAAGCTCACACAAAGCTCTAGGGTTTCGTGGATTAGGGTTTGGGACTTGGAGGCTGGAAATGATGCCATAAAGTGGGGATTAAGATGCTTAAATAGGGTGCAAAACCCCAAAATTAGGGTTTAATCCTGACAGCCCTAGTCGTCAATTTGAGGCTTCTCAACTCATCGAGTAGGCGACTTAAATCCCGCATCCAATATCGTTTCTACTCGACGAGTCTGGGGCTCCCAACTCATCGAGTAGCTCTTTAAAAATGTATAAATTATAATAAAATGCGTACCAAGAATCAGGTGTTACAGAAAATCTCAAACAAATCACAAAGCACAAACTATAACCGTAGTTAATACGTCTAAAAAACTAAAGCATCGTATTAAGCGTTAGTGAGCAAAGAAAATACTCTAGTCTTGTAGTACATGTTCACCTGTTTTTGAAAATATAAAAAAAACGTCCAAAACGGAGTCTGTATGCAAAAGATACGACCATTATAAGAACCCAAACCAATATAATAGTGATTTTCTTAAAACTGCATAAACCGATTTAATCTGTTAAGGTACTTGCACACCTCAGATGGAAATTTTGAGAACGTTTTTTACTCGGGTTACGATCTAGTATTTAATTTCATACTCGAAATACTTTTAGCAAAAATATTTGTAAAAGTCGAAAAATCGAACGTTTCGGGTCAGTTAGACGCGAATCTTTAAACGTGATTTCCTGGAGTTCTACAACTCGAAAAATTAATCCGTTCGGGTTTTTGAAATATTTGAACTCAGCTCTATCATTCGCCACTTTCGAAAAAATATTATGTGTCGGGATTTTGGCCTACAAATCTAGAAGCATTTTAAGGACTTTTTAAGGATAATGCCATCACCATGGCCTACCATCCTTGCATTTCATAATCAAAATCAATCAAATTTGGCCTCTTTTACTTCCTCCCCATGTCCAAACATCTTCCCCTTACTTAGATTGAGTGTACACAAGAACAAAGTTTACAAGGCAAGTGTGTTTTGGATCTTTGACTTTCCAAGAGGGTATCGACTTGCATGGCCTTGTGAGATACCCTTAGGGTTATAAAAAGGAAGCTTAGGCTCTTGTTTTCATCACCAATTCATATCCCTAACATCTCCCTCATTCTTCCCTCTTCATTCTCTCTTTTCTTGGTTTGGAACCACCACCGAGGACTACCATTCCACCGCCAGAAACCACCACCCCAACCACCTTTTTTGATCTTTTTTTGTCGAGAAAACACCATCCAAAATCCTATGCCACATCTCTTCCCCTTCCCCTCCTCCCACCCTCTCGTTCTCCACCGACAAAAGAGAAAAATAGAGGCAACAAAGCTGCCGGAGCAACTCCACCACCCCACTGCCACCTGTTGCCACCACCTTGTGCCACTTCATGCTTGGTATTTGTTGTGGTATTTCCCAAGTCCTAGTCTTGATTTTTTTTATGTTGTGTGAAGTATTTCAAGTCCAAACTCAAGTCGAAAGATTGTTGTTATTTCGTGCCATCTCACGGTGCTTCCCGAAAATCACAATCACATTCTCAAATCAAAACCGAATTCAAGTAACTAAGGTGAGTGTTACGGCCCTTTTTATAGTTTTTTATATATTTCAGGAGGAAGAGGGGCGAGGGGAACTCATGTGCTCACATACTTGGTTTATGCAAAACATACAACAAAATGTTATCATTTTATGTGAAAATCGCATCTTGGTTACAAACTTAACTAGTTTAAACATTATTATATTGTTTACAAATAAACTAGTCATAAACATTATTTTCATACATATGTTATAGTTGTTTCATATTTTACAACTACCAAAAATAATATATGCCATTTACTACAAAACACTATGCTTTTTTCTGATAATTGCATGTCATATATCCTATATCATAAAAGTTTATCACCTTATATATATCTTATAATTATTATAACATAGAGTATACATGTACTTATGATCACCTTTGTGAAATGTACCTCTTTATAACATCAAGTCCGTTACACTTTTACGTCTATACCGAACATACTCGACTTTTATAAACTTTATGCAAATCATTATGCCAAGTGACTTATCCACATATAAGGCAGGGCTAAGAGTTATTCAAATACCTTATATAAGGGTTTTATAGTGAGACACTATTCATTAACTAAGTTTAAACACTTATCATGCCCACACCACTATAGTCGTTAATCCTCGAAGCGAGATGTGTATGTATAGATCTATACAAGGTTGACATCCCCACCTGAGGTTACTAGCTACAACCTCGACCAATCAATCTAAGCGAGTGATAAGTATCTACATCCGTTACTACGACGTACCATGAAGCGTTGTAAGGGGACAATTCAGTCACATAGCTCGGTTATAGGACTTACTATAAACATTAACTGAAATCTCTCTCTCTCTCTACAAACTAGGGTTTTGGTTCCTCTCTACAAAAAGTTTTAATTATGGTTTTACTTATGATTTCTCTCACTACAAAACATTTTTAGTATGGTTTTACTTACATGGAAAAATAATTTTTAAACATTTTAAAAAGTACCATTATTACACTAGCAGAAAACTTGTAACTCTCACCAACCTTGTGTTGATCCTCAAAACTACATCTATTCTTAGGGAATCAATAATCAAGCATTTTAGATGACATAATAGTCATGGATTACAGGAAACCTAGTTTACTAGTTTTTGTTACGTCTGTCTACTTGTTTAAGGCAATTCATGTACTATATTATCATCTGTAAAGACCTTATATTCAAGATTCAAGATGGAATATAACTACTATTTGTTTATTGTTGTACTTGTTCTATATATTCAATTTACATGTGATTCATAAACTAAGTCGCATATCCTGTCATGTTCTGCTGCCTCGTTCAGGGGTGTAGCAGTAGGAGAATAAGGTGAACAATGTTGATGCAAGATGAGGAGAAATAAAAAATCTATCGAAGTTACACTGAATAGATATACACACGGAGGGAAGAGTTGTAGGTCAAAAAGAGAGAGAGAGGGAGAGAGAGAGAGAGAGAGAGAGAGAGGTGAGAGTTTTAGGTGGCGATTTTAATGCAATTGGCAACGACAATTTTGGTGTAGGCAGCAATAGAGATCGGCGCCATATGACATAGTGGAGCTAATTCTTAGTATGGGGTTAGGTCAAAATGTTAGAGTTGCTCACTCACATTTCTTTTCGGGGAAAATGATTTATAAGGGTAACTATGTTTCAAAACCGTCCAAAAAACACCATCCAAGTGTGGTCTGTTTAAAAAACACCAACAAAGTTATATGTTTTGTTCAAATATTAGTCATTGGTAACCGACTTTTATAGGTTAAATGATGACTTTGCCTGATTATTATGAAATGTCATGATAATTAGTGACAAGACATTAATTGATAATATTCCTCATTTATAAATCGATTTAGCATTTCTTCAAGAACGATAGACTCCACCTCATTTGATTGCTCTTATTCTTTTAAATTAATGATCTGCAACTCAATCTCACACATTTAAACGACACATAAGATATTTGATGGTACAATACCTTGTGGCAGTGGGAATTTTTCTTGAATTTGGACATTAACCACGAAGACTAATCATGTCAAAAACTTTGGGGTTTGTCCCAATTGAATAGTAACGTTAACTAAAATCCTTATCATGTCTTTCTCCTATATACTTGCTTGGTCATGTGATTCATTTATATATATATATATATATATATATATATATATATATGTGTGTGTGTGTGTGTGTGTGTGTGTCTATGTAAGTTTTTGCTATGGGTAGTATAACAGTATAACAATCTTGAACAATAATTTTTTTGAATATATATATATATATATATATATATATATATATATATGTGTGTGTGTGTGTGTGTGTGTGTATGTTTTTGCTATGGATAGTATAACAATCTTGAACAATAATTTTTTTTGAATATCTATGCCAATTTGTAATGTGACTAAAATAGTGTCTTGATTAATATTTATGCCAATTTGTAGTGTGGTGAAATCTAATTGTTGTTTGCATCTTGCCCGCCTAGCTACAAATCATGAATAAACTAGAATGGATTGCAAACTATTATGCATCTTCCGATTTTCACAAATCTCATTCCTTGACCGACTTATGGACATTTATCCTCTTGTTTTCATAACTCCAGTTGGCCGTTCATGAAGAAGCCCAAAATCGATATTAAAAGGAGGAATGTATCAACTTATGACATGTCAATAATTAATTAATTAATTATTATGTCATGTCATCAATAATTAGCCCAAACCATCCTTTAACGTACAAGCGTTGAATACTAGTGGGTAACCTTAGAAAAAAATATATAGTTTGTTGGTGTTTTTTATACAAAGACCATACTTTGATTGTGTTTTTTTTAAGAAACAAACTCCGATGGTGTTTTTTTGAACGATTTTAAAACATAGTTACCCGCCTGAGTCATTTCCTCTTGTTTTTTCCTTTAATTATTTTTTATCGATAACTGCTCATTACCATAAAGTGAAATTTGAACTAAGTATGTAGTTCGTTGGTATTTTTTGTACAAAAACTTTGCTTTGATGATGTTTTTTGTAACTGTAACATCCCAAAATTCAAACCAAAAATTTTGATTTGAATTTAACAACTCGTAAAATAGATTACTAAAAACATCATCAATGTCATCTCATATCATACTAAAACCCATGTGTTAAATATCTCAAAAATGTCATAGAAAATAATGTCAAAGTACATCTCCCAAGATCTCATGTGCGGAAAATCATGTGTAATGCGCTGCTATCACGCCGACTCCTTTCCCTTCAAAGAAGAAGGAACTGAAACCAAAACTGAAAAATGTAAGCACAAAGCTTAGTGAGCTCCCCCATCATACCACATAAACACATACAGCTAGGCATATTTGGGTGCCTGGCCTACCTGTCAGGGATATCTGGGGTACCCTACCTATCCATGTCAAGCATATCTGGGTGCTTGACCTACCTTGTCAGACATATCTGGGGTGCCCAACCTAATCATAGTAAGCATATTTGGGTGCTCGACCTACCCTCCAGTTTATCTCAACCGGCTACGGGGACTATTTCACCCCTACCACTACCATATAATACATAGCATAACATATTGTCAGCATATCTGGGGTGCCCGACCTACCATCCAGTTTATCTCAACCGGTTACGGGGTTTAACCCACCTCTCCTACCATTATCACATAATATCATAGCATACTAGCACATAAAGCATAACAGATAGTGGCATACCAGAAAATTATCACAAAGACAATCATCTCCACTTTAATCAGCTACTAATGGGCCGACATTGGTGCCTTCGACCCACTTCTACTGGAAAGTATTTCACATCAAATGTCGTGGAGTAGCTAAACTGCCCTCGGCTCTGAAATCAACTCCACTCAGGGAGAGGGCTCTTCTTGTACCACAGTATGTCGCGGATGAGGAGATGAAGAAGGCCCGATACCATGAGATGTTGAGGGATGACATCAGAGAGTTCGTGAGCAGATCCAGCTGGAAGACGCTGGAAGATATGATCTCTCGGGCTAGAGAGAGGGAAATCGATTTGGAGCAGATCCGGAAGAGGAAGCCGGATGAGGTTCAGGTAGCTGCAGGTTCGGGCAAAAGGCCCAAGGGATCGGATTCGAGATCGAGGAATCATCAGGACCGCAGTCGGTGCGGGAAGTGTGGCAGGACGCACAGGGGCACGTGCAAGAGTGGTAGCGGTGGTGAGTCTGGCTGTTTCAAGTGCGGTCGGACTGGTCATTTCAGCAGGGATTGTACTGTTACCACCACGCAGGGATCAGACTTGTTATGTTTTCACTGTAATCAGCGGGGCCACAAGAAGGCCCAGTGCCCCAGTTTGTTTTCAGCAGGACGGGTGATGGCACATGCCCCTGCAACTTTAAGGATCACAGACGGCCGTCAGGGTCGTGCAGAGGCGTCTGCGGTAGGAGGCAGAGCTCTTCAGATGACTACCTTAGAGGCACGATCAGCACCGGACGTTGCAGGTATGCGATTTCTGTTTTCAGTTCTTTTATTTGTGCATGATTATACTGTTATGGTTCAGCATCATTATCAGTAAGAGTATTTTATTTTTGAGCGGTTGAATGTGATCGAGTTATATGCCATTTGCATACCTTGGATATTCGAATGGTAGTAAGGGGATGTACCCTATTGGAGAAGGCTACATAGGATGCAGTAACTGTAGCATGCTTGGGAGGGACTTGGTATGTCTCGCTAGATCGGGGTTGTATAGTGTTAGAAATGGGTTGGTTGTATCCCTAGCTATGGTAAGCATGGGTCCCTCAGCAGATTGATTATGGAATAGTAGCAAGGAATTCTTTTGAGTATTGAGCAACAAGGGGTAAGCAGGATCGAAGTGGGGGAGAATCCTCCGTGTGTGCAAAGGTAGGAGCACGCAGATCCAGAGTGAGTGTCCGATCTCCGAGAAGGAAAAGAAATGGTTCAGCGTTTGATGGATCGAGGATTTCAGGGTTGGGAGTTTGAGAAACTCCCCATCAGCTAGTGCGTGTGATGGTATTGGTTAGTACGTGGTTGGGAATACAGGTTGTGGATCGCCGTAGGACTCGAGGGAGTCGGAATGAGGATCTTGAGAGCTTATGGCACATGGGTGCCCTCGTAGTAGCAGTCAGTGGTAGAAAGTGATGTAAGACTACGGGGCAGCCGTAGCATTCACTAGCAGTCAGCAATGGATGGTGATGTAAGACTACGAGTAAGCCGTAGCATTCCTTAGTAGCTTCGTTAGCGGAGTTGGGGCGAGGCCCTTATCTCCTAGTGATCAGATAAGGATCAGGAATGGGTAGTGGATGAGAATGATAGGGAGTTTGCCTGTATAGCCCTAGAAAGGTGAGACCTTGGGAGAGGCCGCTCCAGGATATAGTTGGGTGAGACTCGTGGGCGAGGCCCGTATGAGATTAGCAATGTAGATGAGACCTGAGAGCAGGGTTGCTCAGTAGTATGGTTGGGTGAGACCCGTAGGCGAGGCCCGAGCGAGAGTGATTAGACTAGTGGGACTAGAAGGGTAGAGGCGGGTGGGACCCGTGGGCGAGGCCCGTGAGTTTTAGCAGCGCAGGTGGGACCTGGTAGGGACCTTAGTGTCAAGTTAGGGGATCGGGGATCCCAGGATTGTAGTCCTGAGTGGAAGAATAGATTGAGCAGTTATAGGTGGTCGAAGTTTCTTCGGAAGTCGCTGGGAGTGACTAGTGGTGGTGTTGGGACTAGCTACCGGTGGGAGCCGGTAATCCAGACACTGATAGGTTGGTAGGGGCCAGGGTGGTCTCAGTTCATCCGGGAGGCAGACAAGGAATAGCAGAATTTTCAGTCAGTAGTATTGCGGGTAAGCAGTGTATGGTGGAATTCAGTTAGTTGAATTGAGGGGTGCTCGACACCAAGTTTTGGCAGAGAGGAGTGTCAGTGGTTATTGACGGTAATGACCCGTACTGGATTTAGTGGGTATAATGGATTGGTGAAGATAGGATCTTCACAGTGGCAGGGGAGATAGTTGTTTTGGGGCATCGCCTTGGGAAGGCAAGGGAATCGCGTGAGCAAAGAAGGGGTGAATCCCTATGGGTTCAGTTGCAGTACTCGGAGAGTACCAGAAGGTTGTCGGCTGAGTAAGTTGTGTTTCCAGAATGATCAGGGTCAGAGTTGACCCGAAATGATTATCCGCAAGGAGTGATGCTAGTCAGAATGACCGGGTGGAAGACCAACGAAGGTAGGCAGCTGGTGTTGAAATAATTGGTGGGGTATTGGAGGCAGATCGCAGGCGGTGGGCCATGGCAAACTTCGAGGATGAAGTTTAGTTTAAGTGGGGGAGAGTTGTAACTCCCAAAGTTTTGAAGACCAAGAAAGGAAAGAAAACCCTAAGTTTAGGGGTCGACTCGGCGAGTCCAAGGAGGGACTCGGCGAGTCCGAGCGGGATCCGGGTCGAGGTGTAAATGACCAACTCGGCGAGTCGGCCAAGTGGACTCGGCGAGTCTGGTCTGTGCAAGGAAAACCCTAAATTCGGGACTTGGAGCCTATTTAAGCGCCTCATTCTCTCCCCTAGGGTTCCTTTACTGCCTCTTTCACCCAGAACATTAAACCCTAGCTGCCATATCCTCTATTTGAGCCATTTGTTGCCTTGGAAGGTGCATTAAGCTTGGAGAAGGAAGAAGGAACTTGGAGGAGCAAGAAGGGACTATAGATCTGGGATTGTGAGTTCATTCTGAGCATTTGGAGGTAATAAACTAGTTCCTGGACCCTTTTTGCACCTAGATCTATGTGTGGTTGTTGGGGCTTTTTAGCCATAGTGTTATTATTTTGAGTTAGAAGCCAGATCTGAAGTTGTTACTTCAGATCTAAGCATATTATGGTCTTGAGAAGCATAAAGTAGCAGCCCTTGAGTTGATTATGGAGCCTCCTTGCCTTAAACCCTAGTTTGTGGTGTATTTTGCCTAGATCTCCTTCTCTACACGTAAAGTTTGCAACTTTACGTGAGGAATGGGTTTGGGAAGGGTAGATCTACAGTTTGGAGTCCATGCATGAATCAAAAGTCCTCTGCATGAATGGAGATCTAAATGGACTCGGCGAGTCCTTTGAGTGGACTCGGCGAGTAGCATGAAGATTTGGAGAAACTCGACGAGTGGGATGAACAGCTCGTCAAGTCAGATGAAGATGGCCAGGAACTCGGCGAGTTGGAAGAACAACTCGGCGAGTCTATTGAAGGTTGTCTTGAACTCGGCGAGTTTGTTCTTGGACTCGGCGAGTCAGGTCGCGAAACCCCAAACTCTTCGAGTTGTGACTCGAATCAGTGAGTCGAATGGAGACTCGGTGTGTTGGACAGGTCAGGACTCGGAAATCGGTAGACTCGGCGAGTCATGGACTGACTCGGCGAGTCGAGTCGCAAAGAGAAGGACTCTGAGCATATGAACTCGGCGAGTCAATAAGGTGACTCGGCGAGTAGGGTTGACCTGGAAGGTTGACTTTGACCAGGACTTTGACTTTGACCAGAGTTGACTTGGTTGTCTTTCGGGGGTCAGTTGGACTCAGTGTTGCTTTGACATTGGTAGCTCGGGGAGCGAGTGGAGCAGGAGTTCAGACAGTTGCCGGGCAGCAGCTAGTGGGTTCATCAGCCAGTTCAGCCAGTGCATGTTAGTTTCCCTTTGTATGAATGGGTCTACGGCCACAATGCCGGCCCATGTAGTTACGAGTAGAAGACCCGGGGGGTTAGCCCTAGGCACAGTATGCTAGTATGATATCTGAGACGAGGTCCAATGATAGAGGGCGAGTGCCCAAGGAATGGTTTAAGTGATAGTTTACACTTGTTGTCTGTGTGATACTTGTATGTGCCTCGTAGGGAGGTGAGTGTGGGCGAGGTCCCGTATCTCACCAATAGCAGAGTGTGGATGGTGTTCCATATCTCAGTAGCAGCAGATCAGGGGCGAGGCCCAAGTTAGGGAAGGAGTGAGGGTGGGTTGGGCCCGTACCTCACTATCAGCAGGAGTATGGACGGGGTTCCATGACTCATCAGTAGCAGGACAAGGGCGGGGCCCAGAGATAGGCGAGGCCTTAGGAGAAGATCCGTTAGTATGTGTTTAGATTATGTGATGTGATGTGATATGTTTACGTGCTATTATATGTTAGTGGGCGAGGCCCTGTGACAGGCGAGGCCTAAGTGAAACAGATCTGTATCTGAGCGGGGCTCGAAGCCAGGCGGGGCCGTTGTAGCGGACGAGGCCTGAGGTAGGGGCGAGGCCCAGGATAGCGGACGTGGCCCAGTATGTGCAGTATGTGGTTATGCATGGTATGTGGTAGGGTGGGGAACTCACTAAGCTTCGTGCTTACAGTTTTCAGTTTTGGTTTCAGGTACTTCCGGTAGCGGAGGGAAGAGCTCGGGGTGATCGCATGGCACACACCATAGTTTAAGACAGACTGGGAATGTTTACTCTGATAACGAACATGTATTTTGGAAACTAATACTCTGTTTATGTTTTAAAATGATGAATTTGCTTAAAGTAATGTTTTATTAAAAGAAATTTTTGGTCTTGAATTTTGGGACGTTACATCAAGGCTATTCCAAGAGTTGTGGTGTTGTGTGAGACATTTGAGGCATCACACTTGAGGTGCTAGGCTCACAAGGTTCTCAAGGAATCCAAGCAAAAAAAGGTATGTTCTTCTACTAGCTATTATGTTTCAAAGTTCCCCATTCCATGCTGGTTAGGTTAAGAACCTTGGAAAATCAAATTTACATGTATCTTAGTAAAGCATAGATCCAAGGTTTCTAGGCTTGCATATACACCTTAGGAGTGTTAGAATGTTCAAACCCATCAATGTAATCAGAGTCTAGGCTTGTTTTCTTGATACTTGATGCAACTTGTTGAAAAAACTCAAGATTTCTGCATTCTGCTGAGTGAACTCGCCGAGTCCATGGGGGGACTCGACAAGTCCATGTGTAAATTCATCATACGCGTCGAGTAGGTTCTTGAACTCGACGAGTAGGAGGCCCTGAATGTAGATTTTCGAGTTTTGCTGCTGGAAATGGACTAGAAACATTACCCTAAACTATTTTGGTCTTATAAAACTTTTTTAGATGGTGTAATGGTTATGCTAATCCATTTTCAATAGCTATTGTCAAAATTTCAAGTCTTATATGTGTTTTTTTATGATTCTTGAAATTGTTGATATGAACGTTCATGAACTTATGAGTATGGTAGATCATAGGAATTATTTTGTTAGTTTAATTCTTAATCTTGATGTGTTTTAATGGAATCCAAAATTTGTCCTCAAGTTATGGATTACCAAAAGTCTTTCTTTTAAAGTCCATTAATAAACACATAGGTTACATAAAATGAAAAGTCTCTGATTTTAATAAACCATTAACTTATAATTTATGAAAGATGAAAAGTTTTGAAAGTTACAAAACTTTCCTTCAAGTTTTGGAACATGTAAAGTCACTTTAAAAACTTTAGTTCCAACCCCTAGAATTTTAAAAGTTAAAATTCAACCCTTATACTTTATAATTATTATAAGTTAATAATATATATATATATATATATATATATATATATATATATATATATATATATATATGTATAAGAACAAGTCGTTTTACCGTTAGTAGGCCTCATTCATGAAGTCGGTCTATAAGGGGGTATAAGGTTGTTGCCTATAAAATGACAGCTTAATGGGTGTCCACCCTCACCCACCGCTTCCTTGACTGGTGGAGGGTCGTTAGCCGAATGGGTAGGACAACGACTTTAATCCTCATTAAAAGTACAATGGTTATAAAGTAACTAAATGTTTTATAAATTCCCAATCTTAGTTACTTTAGGAAAATGAGAATATGGTGATAACCCATGAAATTACACTTTGCACTTTGCTTAAGTTGTTAGTGGAGCGCGTATGGTTAACCGACACACTAACCTGGACTTATCAAGGTAGGCAAAGGGTGACTTAATGTTTATCATAGATCAGTGGAGCGTGTGTGGTTAACCGACACATCGGTTAGGTGATACACATTAAGAGTACCAAGTTCTTTGCATGGTTAATTCACACCTTGTTTTGTGATCCTTGGCATCCCAGTCAAAAAACCTGAATGTCACATTCGAGACTGAAACATGCCATTGAAAAGTTCAATGAATTTCAAAAGAATCTAGGTGTTTCAAATCCAATTAAAACCTAATAATTTATTTCGTTTGTCATGGTGGAAATTAGTGAATCGTCATTCACCTACCTTCAAATATTTTATAGCTTGGATTACGGCATCCCTCTTCTAAGTTATAAAATATTGTGTTGGTGTAACACCCTCGAACCAGACGGCGGAAACGTCTGGGGGCTTGTGCGTGACTTCATCTTGAAATATCATTACAGTGAATATAAATGAAACATAACATCATCGTCACCATGCATAATATAATACAACTTCCATTGTTTACATCAAGTACAATCTTTTAAATTACATGACCGAAACATTCAAGCTAAGATGTTTAACAGCACACAAAACAAAATCCCATATTCTTGTGATTCTTCTGCTTAACGAGTCTCTGAGAATACAAGTTATTTTGAAAACGTCAACATATATAATGTTGGTGAGTTCATAAACTTGTTTGATTGAAAAGTTTTTGTAGGGTTCGTAAACACCAGAAAATCCGATATTTTCTGTAAAGTGGTTTGAAAATAATGTGTCAAATCAAGTATTAATGCATGTGTGTTTGCTGCTTTTGGAATGTATAAATAAACAAAAATGTAATCCAGATAAAAGACCCCTGTATTTTTCCGTTGTAAGTAGAAGGTACTGTATAAATGTATTTATACCAGAAAATCCGATATTTTCTGCATATAAAGTATCGTAATCATAAAATCCCAAGACCGAGTATCGATGTATGTATGTTTTTAGTATCGTCTAGATTTGTATAAATATATCGAAATCTTTGATGAAGTTAGTCTCTAAGTGAGCCGTTACAACCATGCTTGATAATGACTAATTCGCCCGTCTAGGCGTTTTCAGGCGCCGATTTTGATGTAGGTAAGGTTTGTCGCCCTAGACTGGCCTAGTCTAGCTGTAGCGAATAGCTATGGCGTGAGGGGTCACCCCGTATTGATCTTTACACAAACTCCCATTCTCCTTCCAGGAAACTATGGTTATAACTAGAGGCTACGATTGTATACTCAAAGGTGCCAACCGACAAGTCTCACTAGATTCTCAACCTTTCATACTATGTTTAATGTTTACGTGTATGTTGTATGTTTTCATATCCAAAAGGTACATATATATATATATATATATATATATATATATATATATATATATATATATATATATATATATATATATATATATATATATATAAGTATATAAAGTTCAATAATTATGTAAAAGATAGAGTTACGATCTAATAAGCATGTGAATTTCAGTCCAAACCCAATTAGCATGTAATTGGACCACAAAGGCCCAATAACATGTAAGTGGGTAATTTGGGCCCAATAGGCATGTAAGTGGACCACAAAGGCCCAACAAACATGTGACCCATAGCTCAGGCTTAAATTCACATGAAAATGGGTCGCAAAGCCCAATAAACGTGTAATGGAAAAATATTAGGCTCAGTATATACTTGAATGGGTTCTTAAGGCCCATTGGTCACGTAATATGAATATTAGGCCCAATAAAATTTATTATTGATGTATTCTGTCCATTCGTATTGTTTCGTTGTTTATTTTAGCTCGTGGTTTACCAAACTTATTATAAAAAGTCTCCTTTTTCATAAAACATCATTTTTGGTCAAAAGCCTCAGATTTTCAATTAAGGCCCAAAGTTTTGTAAAAATGACACTTTAGTCCATAATTTGTAAAAATTTGTAATTTTGTCCCAAATGTCTAGAAATTCACGGTTTTAGTCCAAAAATACATATTTTGCCATTTAAGACCCAGTTTTACAAAAAAGTGCATTTTCAACCCCTTGTTTGTAAAAATTTACACTTTCAACCCGATTTTGATAAAAGTTACATTTTTGGTCCAATTTGGAAATAAATGTTATTTTTACCCCTAAATTTGGTTTATTTACATTTATGACTCAAATTTTGCTCAAATAACATTTTTAATACCAAAAACTTCATTTTTTCGCACATTTGGGCCCAAAACCGTGAGGCACAAATGTTTGGCCCATTAAGCTAAAATTTTACATTTTTACCCCTTTGGAAAGCATGTTTATCATAAAAACCCATTTTTATACAAATAGGACCTGTTTGGTCCCTATAAAAACATAAATGTTACTTTTTGCCCTTATCTTTTGTTTTCTTGACAATTTTGACCCTTAACAAGGTTTTTGTTTTAAACTTTTATATCTTAAACATATAATCACTTTTAACTTGATAATATGATGCATAAAGTGTCTTAGTTCATGGATCTTAACTCAATGTTACTTTAGATGTCGTGATTTGCTAAGATCTAACATATTTTTACAAAATAAACTAAGAGATCACACAAGACATGCATATAACACATAGATCTACACATTTTACTTGCATTCTCCCCCAAAAGTCATGTAAAAACCAAAAACAAGGGGGTATGAACTCACCTTTGCTTTGATGTTTCGGTTTTGAAGAAGAGATGAAGAGATTTTTGGTCCTAGCAAACTTTCTTGAGTGGATCTCAAACTTAAAAAGGTTTCTAGGAGTATGATCACCAAAAATTTGCTTAAAAGGAGTGATCTAACATGAGAATGAAGTTATATAACTTGGATGTGTAAAGACTTACCAAGAAATGATGATTTTCTTGTGAAAACCCTCTTGAAACACAAGCAAATTTCAAGATTCTTGATGGAAAGAAGAGAATGATTCTTGAGAGGGTTTGAGAGAGTTTGATGTTGTGTGTGTGTGGTTACCTTCGCCCGAGAGGAAGAAAAAAGAGAGAGTGTGCATGGAAACATGAGAAGACCTTGTTACATGTTGAACATTTTGCCTTGTCAACCTTTAAACAAAAATGATGTGTCATGGTTTGGATTAATTAGCCTTTTCTCTCTCTCTTTTTTTTTTACTCATGGGCCGAGAATTAACTTAAGAAGGAGGAGATGAATTATTTTGGCCCAATCTTGATCCTTACTTGAGATCATGAGGCCCATAGAGAAGTTTTTGGCCCATTGGGCTCATTAGATGGTTCATGGCCTATTTTGAAAGAAAAGGGAGTTTATGGCCCATTAGGGAAAATTAATTGATTAATGGCCCAATAAGGACCATTAAGGGTAAACTAATTTATTTTGGACCCAAAATGGCCCAAAATGCAAAGTTTTATAGAACTGGATCCAATTAGAACCCATTTAAGGGTCCTAAGCCCAAAATAGTTGAATTGGAAGCTTATTGGTCCATTAGGCCCAATAAGGAGATCCTAGTCCAATATAGACTTAAACCGGGATTCTTAGGGTCTTCAGCCCTTAGTTAAACACATGATATGTATTTGAATGAGCATAGAGTATGATATTCTCTTAGGGTACAAGTTATTACACTAGGTGAATGATTACATGAAAGTAGAATTTCCTAGCAAAAATGCTAGTTGTGACAGTTGGGTCCGAGCCATAATATTACATTTGGGTGTCTTATTAAGGACTATATTTATATCTAATCTAAACTTGTCCTTCATTCTTTTCAGATGTCTTCCAACAATGCTGCTTCTGGCTCAAACCCTACCGGCTCCTTCTCTTTCATGAACCTTTGTGTGAGAGTCATCTTCGATGGATCCAAATTTATGGATTGGATCAGGAACATCAGGATGGTCACTCAGTATGAGGACAAATAATATGTCCTTAACAAGGAGCTTAAGGATCTTGATGAGTCTACCACTACTCCCAAGGAGATCGCTGACTTTAGGGCACATGAGAGAGATGCCACCAAAGTGACATGTATCATGTTGGCCATGATGACAGCCGAGCTCCAAAAGTCCTCTGAGGACTATTACCCTTTTGAGATGCACAAGGACTTGATGGACCACTACCATCAAAGTGCTCGTCAAGAGAGGTATGAAATCATCTACTCCATGATAACAACCCGAATGAAGGATGGTGAACCCATCATGGGCCACATGAAGAAAATGCAAAGATTTGTGGACCGTTTGCTGAAATTGAATGTGAATTTCCCCGAGGAGTTGGCAATTGACATCATTTTTCACTCCTTACCTTCGTGTTATGATCAATTTCGGATGACATATCACATGAACAAAGAAGAAGTTACACTCAGCAAACTTCAAGGACTTTTGAAGACCGCGGAAAGTGGTCTTAAAGGTAAGTCGATTGTTACTACTCCTACTCCTACCGCCGCCCCTCTTATGGCTGTCGGGCAAGGTAAAAGGAAGAAGAAGAAGAGCCCTTCGAAGGGTGCCAAGGCAAAGTCTCTTGATGGATCCTCTTCAAATAGAACTAAAAGAGGTTCCGTAACTCCTTCTTCCAACCCTAAAGAGGCTAAATGCTTCTATTTCCATGAAAAGACGTACTAAAAGCAAAACTGCCCAAAGTACCTACAAGATGTTAAGGATGGGAAAGTAAAACCCAACCATGCAGGTATATACACTATATTGTCTAATAACTCGGCCCATTCTAATTCTTGGGTCCTTGATACTGGTTATGGTATTCACATATGTTCTGATTGTAGGGACTCAGAAGAAGTGAGAATGTGGAGCATGGGAAGATAAACTTAATCATGGGGAATAGGAACCAAGCGTTACAGTAACAACCCGATGTTCAAGTACTTTTAACTCTTTCATGTCATGATAATTGTTCTAGTGGTTGCAATTTTGGGGTTTAGACATGGTGTGTCTAGACAATATAAGACGCGTGTTTTGGCTGAGCAACACGGCATGTTTTCCCTCTAAACACGACATGTTGACCGTTGTGTGTGAAACCCTCATATTCTGGGGTTTATTCCCCTATTTAAGGAATACGGGGGCTAGGGTTTGTCCACCCTCACCCTCCATCTACCCTCTCAAGCTCAAGAAGAAACCCTAATCTTTTCATCTTCCATTTTTGAAGATAGTTGGTGTTTTGAAGGAAGAAGGTGAAAGAAGGAAACAAGGATTCAATTAGAAAGCATCATACTTCAGTGTAGCACTTTGCTGGACCATTGTAAGTGTCCAAGTCCCGATATTTATCATTCTTAGTCGTTAAATCTTGAGATATGTACCCTTTTCTCTTTGGTGGGGGTTGATGCATGGAGGGATCTCATAAAGTTTGCAACTTTATGAATCTACAGGTCAAGGAGACCTTGTAGTGGCTTGGATCTGGTTTCAACCATAGTTTTGATGCCATGCATAGAAGGTAGGTCATGAATTCCCTTTTTGACCTAATATGGGTTCAAGACATGCACTGGACATGCATGTCTTAAAAAGCACAAATCTATGGAATGGTTTAGGTGGTTGCACCACTTCTGGAAGGAAGGGACTTTGGATCTTAAGGATTGAGGACTTTATTGTTAAGCATGTAGTTTGGATTTTTGGACCTTTTTGCGGTCTCAAAGGATAAAGTTGGAAACTTAACCCTTCCTAATCGTATTCCTAGTCCAAATCTGAGCCTTGGAGCTCTTGGGGTCGAAAAGGCAGCTGCATATCTTAAGGTGTTAGGAATCTAGAGAACACGACGTGTTGACTGAAGTTTTTCCTGCCTGTGGAATTTTTCGCGGAATACGACGTGGTAAAAAGGAAACACGGCGTGTTGGGTCAATCTGGATTGTTGACCTTGACCGTTGACTTTGACTTTGACCAATTATGACATTGAGGGTATTTTGGGTATTATTGGGATCTGATGGAATTGGTTACATGGTGGTTGTAGGCATATGAGTTGTGAGTTGAGATTCAGAGTCAAGCCTTATCAGTTCTTCGCCACTTGTAAGGTGAGTTTTCCTCACTGTACTTCCGGGTCGAAGGCACCAAGGCCGACCCTTTTGTTTGATAACATGATATTAGGGATGAACATTAGAACTAACGGAACCGGAACCAGAATTGGTATAAGTTCCTGTTACCGATTCTCCATTTTTATGAAAACCTGTCCCGGTTCTAAAAATCGGAACCGATTTGACATTTTTTCGTTTTTTTTAAATGTGCTTAACCAAGTCATATGAAGTCGGAATTACTTGATTTTTTTCCAACATGTAATTTGAAGTATGTAATTCATTTTTTACTGTACAAACATATGTTTTGGTTAGATATTGAATCAAATACATGCCCCGAAAGAAAGAATATCGATGTTGTGTTTTTTTTATTTCAACATTTTTTTTTGTTTTTTTTTAATCTGTCATATTTTTTTAAATGTGAATAACTCATTCATATGATGTCAGAATTATTAAATTTTTTTCCAAAATGTAATTTGGTGTTTGTACTTCATTTTAGACTATAAAACACATATTTTTTTTTAGATAATTAATCAATTATAGATCCCGGAATACAGCATATCAATGTTGCGTATTTTCTGTTTCAACATTCTTTTTGGAATCTGTCCCACTTTTAAAATGCGTCACTCATATGAAGTCGGAATTACATGATTCTTTTTTCATCATGTAATTTAGTGTTTTTACTTCAATTCAGAATGTAAAAAGCCATAATTCGGTTAAATATTGAATCATTTAAAAGCTTCGGAAGATAACATATCATCTATAATGTTTGAACCGGTTCTAGTTTGAAAAATAACCGAAAAATCGGGACTTGTATCGGAACCGGTGGTCCAGTTCCCAGTTCTTATAATATAGGTAAACCGGTTCCGGTTTCGATGTGGCCCAGTTCTAAAGCTCATCTCTACCTGATATTGTTGATATGTTGAGTATGGAATTGATATGCATGCTAGTCTTGATATGCTAGTCTTGATATGTTAGTCTGGTAGATTTGTAGGACTACCTGTGATACTGTCTGTTTATCTGAATATGTTATTATTTGTTATATGTCGACATATTGTGTGGGTTGGTTTGAGGTTATACTGCTCTGTGTTGTAGCCAACAAACCCTAGAGCAAGCCAGATATGAGCTGAGGGCCGGGAAGGGAAAGCAAGACTCATACTTAGGGCTCATGAGCATTCCAGATACGAGTTGAGGGCCGGGAAGGGCATGCCAGACTCGAATTAAGGGCTTAGTGGTAATCAGTCTGAGGACTGATCAGGCCAGGGAGCAAGCCAGACATAAGTTTTGGGCCCAGGGGGCAAGCCAGACTTATGTTGTAGGCTCAGGGGTAATCCAGTCTGTTAGTTGTGGACTCATTGCATGTTGTTATTGTATCTGTGTTATTTGTTATGTATTGGTATTTTGGAGGAACTCACTAAGCTTTGAGCTTATAGTTTTTTATTATGTTTCAGGCACCTCAGAGGATCGCGGAAAGGCGAAGTCGACACCTCATCATATTGTGTTTTTTGATTTTGGAAAAAACTGCGATGTTTAAACTATTTTGAAAACTATAATGTAAACAATTATGATTTTTGGTTGGTTAAAAAAGTTTACATTTTTATGAATTTTTACGAATGTTATATTTTTGGAACAAACTAAACTTGAATAGTATTTTTATAACTATTTTGAAACATAATTACCCTTATAAGCCATTTTCCCTTTCTTTTTTACTTTAAAACATATTTGTAGAAATAGTCATTGAAATCAAGAAGATAACAAAATAAATATAAAACCAGGGGTAGAGTGGTTATTTCATACGTATTTGCGACAATGTCGGTAACTAGAATAGAGATAAAACTAATAGATACAATGGTATCAAAATTTCAAAACAATTATCAAAATTATAGGAAATATATATAATACAAGTACGAAAACTGTAATTTACTTATTAACTTATTCTTCAATAATGATTCTTTAGATTTTTTTAATATATTAAAAGCTTGTTCGGTAATAACAATTGATAGCGAGTAGCGTTTTGTTAAATGCTACGTGAAGTAGTTTTTAGATTTGGACTGTTTTATTTAAACAAAACGGTAGAAACTTTTAGTGTCAAATTATGTTTTCTGTTCAAAATGGAATTTTTTATCAAACGCTAAAAATTGAAAGCTCTAAAATGTTCCGTGCCGAATACGCCGTAAACTTATAACACAAATACCTCATAATTAACGAACAATTAAGTAATTGATTAAATTTTTTGGATCTATTGAAATAATCATCCAGCTCGAAATAGTTTCATATGATGAATTAGCATTTTGGTATGTAATTTAAAAAACAACTTAGAAATTTGAAATAACATCTTATTTTTTTAATATCTTAGAAATGTGAAGAACAAATTCGAATACCGGAAATTTTTATTTCAAAATATACTTTATGTTTTAAAATTCTGCTTTTTGTCTGATATAATTATTTTGAAAAGTATTTTAGTAAAAAAATGTATTTTTAAGTCATATAAAGGCAAGTTTGAAATAAATGAAAGCGAAATACTTGTGGTTATTTCAATAAATTATAAATGTATAAATATTGGGTATTTTTTAAATTCTCAATAATCATTTATGAGTTTTAAACCTTTATTACATCTACTTTATTTGCTAATTTGCGTGAACTTTCAGGAATATTGACTTGAGTTGTTCTAACATCATAAATCAAGAAATGAAATCGATGTGGACCCGAGCACGAGATGTTTGAGAGAATTTTGATTTGTGTAAATTTCAGTTTTTTTTTTTTTTTTTTTTTTTTTGAAACTGTTAATTATATTACAAGAGAGTCCCCCACCTAGCACTTAACTAGATAAGGGAACGAAATAAGAGAGTACATAAGAGTTTTGTTCATTACAAACAAGTAAAAGGAGAGACCAACCATTCATCCCAATTACATATAACATTCTTACCCCTGTGATTTAACCAGTAAAAAACCGTGGACTTAATACATTCAGTCCCCTTTTGTGTTGAAGTGCCCTCCACAAATTCCATAGCAATCATGAATACGAGCCTTTCTCTTCTCTTTGGACAGCTTCCTCATGTGTCAGCAAAATGAAGAAGGTCTAGGGGAAAGAACTTGTTGCAAAAATATAAAGTGTTCTTTGAAGAGTTTCCTTAAGATTAACGAAATGAAAAACAAATTTGTCGAATTTTAGAAATATGTACACGTTTACAAAGAAAATCATGTTCAAAGTAGCTAACACATAAATAGTAACGTTCGAACTTTTAAGAACTAATATATGGTCAATGGCTTAGCTTTAAGTTTAGAAGATTCAGTTTTATATATGATAAAATAAATAATTTCATATTGTTTTTAGGGAGTAATTTAATCATTATAATGACAAGTACAAAACTCTACTAATATAAACGACACTATTAGAATGGTAGGGGTAGCATTAATTAAGAGTAAACTAATTAAGAATGGCAGGGGTACCATTTTATACACAAATGGTAGCAGTGGTATCATTTTGGTCTAAATAAATTTGGAAAGAGGTCAAAGTTTTTATTTTATTGTAAGTTTGGTCAAATCTTTGTATTTTCTTTTTTCAAAATTTTATTATAGAAATAAAAAAAAAATAAATAAATAAAAACAAAAATACCCACCCCTTGTCTCTATAACAAATTCAAAACACTTGCTGCTACCATTATCCACCAGACCACCACCACTTGTTGGCCACCCATCATTGCTGGCCACCGGTCTCTGCCACCAACACCACCTTTGGCCACCAGTCTCAGCCGGGAAAATAAGAATGCCACAATCACTACCCATCAGAATATCAAATATAATTTTTCTAGATCTGAAGAACAAAACATTCCATTTTTTTTTTTTTTTGATTTGCAAGATCAAACTCGGACATTTCCATTTACAATTATCTGATCGGCATACTCCAACTCAAGAACAAGCAGATCTTTAAACATGTAAGACCAAACAAATCGTTCAAACCCTAGCCAAACTAGAAAATTGATTCAAGATCTAGAAAGACGAAGAAAGGAAATCTGAGCTCCGATAACGAACAGATCTGTAGCTCCAAGATAAGGCTCTCAACACTAAATCCAAGTTACTTTTTATCCAACAATTCCCTCATAGATAAGGCTCTCAATACTAAATCTCATCCTAGGTTTTCCTAGGGCAAACTCCACACCACTCTCCACCATCAGCTGCAGAAGAAACTCCCGCTAACTTCCTTTAACTAGCTCACGAATACAATTACAAATTACAAAAACTAGATAATTTTTCGAATGGGAGGTCTCACACTACAACGGTTGCACTCAGGCAAGAGCTGCACAATAAAGTTAAAACCTAACCCTCTAAAATTATTTAGTTTCCATAATATGTACTTAGCATATTCGTTTACTAGTTAGCTAAAACTAGTTAGAATTCCTAAAAGTACAAAGCAAGCAGCATTCGAGCATCAAGTAATCAAAACCAAGCATACCCTAATCAGACCATCCTATTACTGACTAATCAGTACTAGCATGCAATCTATAAGCTCATACAACAAGCATACAAAGGCATCTCTCCTAGATCCTTAGTCCTAAACTAGCATACGATCATAATTCACAGTTCAAACATATCATAAACATGTATGGGTAATTTGGGATAACTTATTTGAGCTCGGCTGATTGCACACACCACACCCTTTCTTATTTTAGAAAACCTTTTCTTAAATACGTTTACCTTTTGAAAACTTACCAAATCCTCGGTTTTAGTTCAAACATCCCCGAGAGTGTGCCCGAATCCCTCGAACCAGGCTCTAATACCAACTTGAAACATCCAAAAATATGGTCCTAAATTTATTGTTTTTATAGTAAGTAAAATAGTATTTTCCAATGTCATCCATACATCTTAACCAAAACCAATGTATCAAATGTTATCAAAATCAGAGTAAGCAGAATCCCATTGGTGTGTGCGATGCAATCAACTCGAGATATTCTCCTTGGAACCAGAAGTACCTGAAACACAAACTAAAATCCCTAAGCTCAAAGCTTAGTGACTTCCCTAAACTACCACATACCATACATACAATAATCATATAACGGGCCCCGTCCGACATCGAGCCCCATTCAGAAATAGATCGGGCCCCGCCCAACATACATATAACAAGTATATCAAATAATCACATACACATGCAATAATCACAAAGATATATAACATACAAATGGTCACCGGGCCCCGCCCGGTAAGCATATAAACACATATACATGATAGAGTCATGAAGACAACTAGCATACTGACATAGCATAAACATGGGCCGACATTGGTTCCTTCGGCCCACAAAACCCAATGAGGAAACTCACCTCGAAAGCTGCACGATTGCTGAATATGTCGCGGCTCCGAAAATCAACTCTACCCGACCCCTAAAACAGAACAATTCCTTAGATACAACTCAAAATACCTCAACACCCTTTAAAGGTCAAACTTGGTCAACGTTAAAAGTCAAAGGTCAAAAAGTCAAGGTCAACAGTCCCTGAAGGCCCAACAAGTCGTGTTTCTTTACCAACTTCAGATCGGGTAAAACTAATCCAACACGTCATGTTTTCCAAGAAACATGTCGTGTTCACTTAAAGTCCAACAACTTAATGCATTAAGCTGTTTTTAACGAATCCGGGAGATCCAAAACTCAGATCTCGACCAAAATGAAATCTAGAAGGGTAAAGTTTCTGACTTTACCCCTAGGGACCACCGAAATGGTTCCAAAACCCAAAACCCTAGGATTAAAAGAGTGAGGGCTTAATCATTAAGCACTTAATCATCAAACACATAGCCCTAAAATGCATGTGATCCCTTAACGCTGGAAGGCCCCGTAAAGTTTCCAACTTTATGCTCATGCATGGCTAGGAGAAGCTCATATGCTCAAAAGGGGCTAAGTGAAGGACTTAATGAATGCATGAAGCCCTTTAGTTTATAAAGTTAGCACCTTTATGCCAAAAGAGTTCATGAAGACCTTAGATATGAAAGAATAAGCATTTGGGACGTCCTAATCCCCAACATCCACCCAACCATGGCTAAAAGCATACAATCTAACCTAAGAAAAGATCTAAGCAACTAAAAAGCAAGGTGAGAACTTGATACCTCAAAAACTTGGAAAATAAGATGGTTGTTCTGGATCCAAGACCTCTTCTTCAAGCCAACCAACTCCTAGCTTCTTTAGATCTTTCAAAATGCACCATAGATGAACACCCAAGGTTCTCTACAAGCTCACACTGTAACATCCCGAGTTCAGGAGTGCAAGTTCAGGGTTCAAAGTGAAAATGTGAATGGTCAACTCGGTGAGTCCATGGGTGGACTCGGCGAGTAGGGTCGCGATTCTGGTCGCGTGTTAAGTGGCCAACTCGGCGATTCGGTGGCTGGACTCGGTGAGTTGGTGCTGGGTGGAGAAAACCCTAATCTCATGGATTGAGCCCTATATAAAGAACATAATACCCTCTCCCCAGCCTCTTTGGTCCCCCTTGAAGTCCAGAAACCCTAATTTTCGTGTGTGAGAGAATTAGAGAACATTTGGGTCTTGAAGGAGTGTTAGTTGAAGAAATCTTTGAAGATTAAGAGGCTTGGAGTGTAGCACCTGATTCCTGGTATGTATTCGTGATTATTAAATCTCTTTATTTTGCATAATTAGCCTTGGACTCGGCAAGTTGAGGGACTGACTCGCCGAGTAGAAGCGGGACTAGACGCGGGGTCTACTCGGTCTACTCGGCGAGTAGGTCCGATGGACTCGGCGAGTAGACCCTGTTTGGACTTAAACCCTAACCCGGGTGTTTGCACCCTATTTAATCGATCTAACCCAGCTTCCACTTCCCTTAGCACTCCCAGAGACCTGTAGAACGAAACCCTAGCCTCCTTTGTGTCCTTGTGGGTGATTGTTATCATTTTGAAGGTGATTTGGGGCTTGGGAGAAGAAGGAGAAGATTGAAGAGTATAAGAAGGGAAGAAGATCCGGAATCTACTCTGTGAAAGGCTTCTATTCAGGTAGAAAAGACCCTAACTTGATCTTTAGCTCGTTAGTCCCCTTTTTGTCCCTAAGAAAAGAGGTTTTAAGCCCTAAAAACCTAAATCTCTATGTGTTTGTGGCTAATGTTCTGCAAGAACTTCGGATGTGGACCTTTTGGACTTCATAGTAGCATAAAGTCTCTGTGGTTGAGGTAGTGGAAGTCTGATATGTGCATATTTAGTGTGTATTTAGTATAGTTTTTTATTCATATATTAGCTAAATTATTGCATATTATGGACAAGAGGTACTTAAAAGTGTTAAATTATGTTTTTCAGTCCAAAGATGAAGCTCGGAAGCAAAAGGAAGCAAGAGAAGCGGTTAGAAGATTGAGAGTGGAATGAAGAAGGAAAACACTGAAAAAGAAGCTTCTACTCGTCGAGTCATATATCTTCTCGACGAGTCCGGTCGAGGAATCAGAAGGATAATGACTCGGGATCCCAGATAGTTATCGCAATACGTAGAATGTGAGAGGGACTCGACGAGTCACCACTTGACTCGACGAGTCGGACCGCTTATTTAAAGATAATTCCACAGATCGAGAGGCAGAAGTTCTGGGACGATTCAGAAGTGCTTAGCTGCGAATAAGAAGCCAGAAGAACCCTAGAAGTCGACCAAGGAAGCTAGAATCCAATTCCGGGAATAATTAAGGCATAATTCCTCCATTCTACTTGTTTCTTTTGTTTTGTCAACATGATTAAGCAACTTGAACTTATTTGTTTGCTGTTATTTACCTTAGTTATGAGCTAAATTCTTTAAACTTCTATTTGGGGATACGAAATTGGTAATATGGTTTGATTCTTGGTAGGATTAATTCTATGTTGGTTAATTTAGTTATTTTAGCTTGCTAAAGAACCTTGTGTATGAATGATAATTGATTTTCTGTTAATAGGGAGATAATTAATTAGCATGAACATCTATTAGTTATCAATCTCATATGCTTAGTGAACACTTTTTGTCATATGTCTAGTGTAATGAATATGAAACTAGGATTAATAAGAAAATCAAGTAAATTTATGTGCAAGCTTGTGAGATGACTATTAAACAAGAAGTTAATTAAAAGATAAATTAATTAGCTACTGCAAGTCTAACTTAACCCGAATATTATATCTAGTAAATTTAATTGAAATAGACAACTGGCCATTGTTTAAATTGATTTATTTGCTAAGGATTAATGAAGTGAATACGGAATTAATCAATTGAATCGGTAACTAGCAAAAGAATTAATCCATTGCACTTTTACCTTGAAATCAACCATAGGATCAATTAAGTTGAACTAAATAGAAGTACTTCTCCGTTATTGAATCTAGTTAAGTCTTTGTTTTCTAGCTTAACAAGTAATCATTAGTAAGTTTCTAGTCTTGTAAAACTAGAGAAAACCCCTACTTATTAGTTACATTAGATAAATTAGGTTTTAGTATTTAATTTGCCGTTTCCTGTGTTCGATACCCTACTTGCTTGAACTATACCACAATTGATAGGTTCACTGCCTTTTGTGTGTTATTTGATAATTAAAAGTAGGTTTAAAACTAGTGGGTTTTACACACATCAAAGTCCCCAATGAGCATATGACCTCTTGTATAGCTTGGAAGTGCATGTTTGAGCTCATAGGGCCATGCATGCACGTAAAGTTTACAACTTTACGTGGTAAATGAACCCTAGGACCATGGATCTGTGGTCTGGAAGTGTTGCATGTCCCAGATCTGGCCTACTCAGGAAGTGGCTCGGAGGACTCGGCGAGTCCCAAGGTGGAACTCGGCGAGTTCTATGAAGAAGGTCGTCGACTCGGCGAGTTGGATGAACAAACTCGGCTAGTCCTATGAAGATTGCCTAGAACTCGCCGAGTAGTTCTTCAAACTCGGCGAGTAATATGAACATCCACATAACACGAGGGGTTTAAGCGTCAAAGGCTCAGCCCTTCGTACCTGTGCACGGAATTAACCATATTACGTAGTCCCGAAACTCCCAAACCCTCGAATGGGGTGTTTTGGTGCGGATTGGAAGCAAGCAAAGAACCTGCTCGAGGAACTCGGCGAGTTGCTCGCAGGACTCGGCGAGTTGGTACTTGAGTCGGCCCCAAAGTCCTAGATAGCGAGTCAAGGATGACTCAGTGAGTGAAAGAAGGACCTGGTGAGTGGGACCGGATCAGTGAGGGATGGACTTGGCGAGTTGCTCTCTGGACTCGGCGAGTCCAGCCAACTGGAAGTTGACTTTGACCTGGTCTTTGACTTGGTGAGGGGTAAAAGGGTCATTTTACCCTAAGGACATCTAGCGTGTTTGACTGATCGTATTGTGGGAATTTCAGCCGGAGGGTTTCCGGAGCAGCAGCAACAGTAGTAGGTGATCAATTCCCACACAGACCGGCAGCTATTTCGAGGTGAGTTTCCTTTCCAGTAAGAACGGGTCTAAGGCACCAAGGCCGACCCGTGTAGACGAGATGCTAGTGCTAGAGTGTGGGCCGAGCCCGTATCTCTGGGTTTAGTCAAGTATGACATATGTGTTAATATGGTAGAGTTGCTTATACTTGTTGTCTGCGTGATACTTGTATGATATGGGTTAGCGGTTGAGTGTGGGCAGGGCCCGTATCTCTCCGAGGTCGGAGTGTGGGCTAGGCCCGTATCTCCCAGATAGTGAAGTGTGGGCAGGGCCCGTATCTTCACAAGTGTGGGCGAGGCCCGTATCTCCCGGCTAGCGAAGTGTGGGCAGGGCCCGTATCTTCCCGAGTGTGGGCAAGGCCCGTAATTCCTAGTTGAACATTGGTTGTTATATGTTTGCATGGTATGGGGTATTATGGGGGAACTCACTAAGCTTTGTGTTTACAGTTTATAGTTTTGGTTTCAGGTACCTCTTCGTCGAAGGGGAAGGAGCCGGCGCGGTAGCGACACATCATGCATACACACGGATTTCCGCACTTACGAGATTCTCTGGGATTTATACTCTGATATTATGATGATTGTATGATTTGATTTTTAGACATGGATTACGTTTTGTTAGGGTTGATCAAACAATGTTTTTAACAATTAATGTTTTTCTAAAGTAATGTTTTTTTTAAACGAAATTTTTGGACGTGAAATTTGGGTTGTTACATGGAGCAAGGGGCTTTGCAAGGTTTTGGCTTATTCTTTTGTTGGAGTCTTCTTTGGAGGTAAGGATTCGTTGCTTGAGCTGTTATCCATCTAGATCTATCATTTGTGGGATTTTTGGGAATTTATCTAGTGCTATCTTGAGTTTGGAGGTTAGATCTGAGGTTGCTACCTCAGATCTAGAGTAGTGAAGATCCAAAAGAGCATAAAGTCCTTGTTCAAGAGCTGTTGATGAAGCCTTTTTGTCCCAAACCTTAGCCAAGAGTGTATTATGCTTAGATCTCCTTGGATTCACGTAAAGTTTGCTACTTTACGTGACGGATGGCTTGTATAAGAGTAGATCTATGGATTTGAGACCTTGCATGGCTTGGAAAGCCTCTGTATGAGTTAAGAACTAGTGGTACTTGGCGAGTCACATGGGTGTACTCGACGAGTTGCATGAAGATGGGCAGCAACTCGACGAGTTGGAAGAACAACTCGGCGAGTTGGTTGAAGATATCCTTGGACTCGGCGAGTCTGTTCTTGGAATCGGCGAGTCTGGTCGTGAGGTCCTAACCTTCTCTGGTTAAGCTGTGAATCGGTGAGTCAAGGGATGACTCAGTGAGTTGAGTACGGTTAGACTCAGAGTTGTGGGACTCGGCGAGTTAAGTCGTGTTATGGGAGTTTCAGAGCATGGGGACTCGACGAGTCAGCAGGTTGACTCGGCGAGTAGAGTCAGTCAGGAGGGTTGAATTTGACTAAGGACTTGGACTTTGACGAAGAGTTGACCAGTTGACTTCTAGGGGTATTTTGGTAATTATGGGTATTTATTGAGTTCAATATTTTGGTATTGATCATTGGTGGAGTTCGTGTCGGAGGTTGGAGCAGCGTGATCTTATCCTTTTCAGTCAGCAGTTGCGAGGTGAGTTATCCTCACTATATCAACAGGGTCTAAGGCACCAAGGTCGGCCCTTTATCGGATTGTAATCCGGGTATTGTTGTTATGTTATTGCTTTGCTATGTTTGCATCCTGGTAGTTAGGATGGTATATGTTAGAGACCTGGTTAAGGTCGGTATCCTGGTATATAGGATGATGCTATGCTAGTGACCGGTTAGGTCGGTATCCTGGTTAGGATGATGTTATGTTATGTGATCTGCTAGATCGGTTTGATTGGATGCGTATTGTTATACGATTGTATATTTATGTGCACATGGTTGTTGGGCTGGAGTTGGGTTGAGGCGGGTCCTGCTTTGTGCTGTAGGCCAACATACCCAGGGCAGACCGGTTATCCCGCAGGCCCAGTGAGCAGTCCGGATAGGTTGTAGGCCCCACTAGGGCGGACCAGACGTGCCGAGGCTCGGAGAGTGGACCAGGCCGACTGAAGGCCCGGTGCGGGCGGACCATTCATACTGTAGATTCAGAGAGTGGACCAGGTGGATTGAAGGCCCGGTGCGGGCGGACCAATCACATTGTAGACTCGATGTATATGGCTAGACTCGGAGAGTGGACCAGGCCGACTGAAGGCCCGGTGCGGGCGGACCAGTCATACTGTAGACTCAGAGAGTGGACCAGGTGGATTGAAGGCCCGGTGCAGGCGGACCAATCACACTGTAGACTTGATGTATATGGCTAGACTCGGAGGGTGGACCAGGTGGACTGTAGGCCAGTGCGGCGGACCAGTCACACAGTAGACCCGAAGTGCATGACTGTTCTGTATCGGTTATATGATATGGTTATGTTTGTATGGCGTTGGTATTTTGGGGGTATCTCACTAAGCTTTCGGGCTTACAGTTGTGGTTTAAATGTTTCAGGTACTTCAGGAGACCGTGGCAAGGCAAAGGCATGATCGTACCGCTCCTCGAGTTTTATGTGTTTACGATGTGGTTTCTGGGAAATACTCTGATAATAAATGTATTGAAAACCTTTTTGTAATAACTTTATGAAATTGGGTTGTTTTTGAAAAGTTTAAATTGGTTGGAATTTTTAGAGTGTTACACACACACTCAAGAAAGGAAGATAATACTCGATTTTAGGGTTTCTGGACAGAAGAGGCTAGTAAGGAGGCCAACCAAGGGGCTTAAGGCCTTTAAAAAGGGTGTAACACCCTAAAAATTAGGGTTTCCTTTTGAGCTGCTAACACGTCGTGTTAAGGCATCTTGACACACTGTGTTGGTTCATTAATTGTCGCGGCCAAAGTCATCTCGACCCGCCGTGTTGAGGCTTCCAACACGCCGTGTCCCCAAAGAAAATATAAGAAATTGGAAAATAAGTTCATACCGGAAACCAAACGTTACAACACATGTCTTTCCCTCCTCCCTGTTCTGCCATGGTTCAAGAAATAGCGACTCTTGGGGCTACTTTCAGGTTTCTCGATCTCTCAATTGGGCTTCACTTTAATATTTTTAATTTCAAAGAAATTTGGGTTTAGTTTTAAATCAAAGCATAAATGATTGTTCTGTGATTATCGATAGAAATGAAGGATATGAAATCGCCTAATTCAAAGCGGAGAAATGAGAAGGAATCACCGGCGATGGGAATTTCAACGGAGAACCCTGGTTTGAAAGTAACACATGTATGCTAGGAAAGAGGCTACTGATTCTATCGTCGACTGGTGATGAAATTTCTTGGATGGAAGTTAGGGTTTAATGGAAGCATACCTCCAACGGCGTTAGGCGGTCAATTACCGATGTGTTCCATTGACGGAAGACGAATCCTATGTAAATGAGAGCTTTGTGGTTTTGTCGGTTGAATTGGAGTCATAGCGAACAACAAGAAGAAGAAGATGGGGTGGGGGAATTGGATGTGGGTTTCTTTTGTGTGTGTGGGTAAGAGAGAGAGAGAGAGAGAGAGAGAGAGAGAGAGAGAGAGGACCCTTTGTAATTAAATAAGATTAAAGAAAAGAAAAAAGAAAAGGAAAAAACAAATAGAAATAGGCAAATCTGTGATTTGAAGAATTTTTAAAATGTTTTAGACCAAAATCGCTACAAAATGAAAAGTTTGGACCACTGGTGGTAGACCAAACCTTTTTTGACGAAAGTGACAATTTTGAGCTAACCACATGGACAATTTGTGCACTTTAGTCTTTTTATTACGGACATTTTAAATAGTGAAATCTTCAATAAAATCTTAATATTTTGAGTAAGAGTTATTTTAAATTAATTTTTATTTATAAAAAAACAAATTACTGGTTAAAACTATGGAATAACTTTTTTTGGCTGGTTTCGCAAATTTAGTCAATATCCCGCCTTTTTTCATTAATTGGTTAAAATATTGAGACTTTTTTGAAGATTATGTTTTTTTTACCAATAACCAAAATTAGTTCAAATGTAATATTCAGAAAAATCTAAATATTTTGGTCATTGGTAAAAAAAATAACGTAATATTATAGATTAGTTCAAAGATAATCTTTAGAAAAGTCTAAATATTTTAGTTATTGGTAAAAAAAATAACGTAATCTTTAGAAAAGTCTCAATGCCAATTAACGAAAAAAGACGGAACATTGGCTAAATTAACGAAATCGGCCAAAAATGGTTATTCCGAAGTTTTAGCCAGTAGTCTATCTTTTTATGTAAGCAAAAAATAAATTTGGATTAAACTGTAAACTGACCCAAAGTATTTAGATTTTATTGGAGATTTCTTTTTTAGATGAATGCAAACTATTTCAAGTACTAACAAATTATGAAATTACATTTCATCAAATTATATAAAAGTATGAGTAATCAAATATATTTTTATTTTTTTTACCAATCATCTTCTTAAACATTTATAATTGTGATATCTGTCATATTTAATAAAATTAATAAAGTTTTATTACACTTGTCACCATCTAAATACGGTAGATGAATAGGAAGAATAAACAAGATGATATTTAATTTATCTATAAGTATATGGCTTACGTGGAAGTTGCAAAGCTAGATTTGTGGGCATGGTGGAAAGACAAAGAAACACAATTTTCAATTATAGCTCTGTCAAATTTTGTGATTTACTAAGACCATCTGGTATACCGAGCACGAGCAAGGTCGTGGTCTACGTGGCCACGGAAGTTCATCGTGCACACCATCCCGATCTTTCGTGGTCGGCCGTGGTCGTGCTCACTCGTGGTGCAGACAACGAAAGTAAATGCCCAATAGGGAAAGAGGAGGATCAGGGCATGCGTAAGTTCTATGATTTAAGGGAAAGAGATGATCAAAACTTTTAGAAATTGCCAATTTCAGTCCTTAGATTTACCCATATTAACAAAACTTGCCTTATTTTATTGTATTTTTGATTTAAAAAAAAATAAAAAATAATGATGTGGAGTGGTGTGTTAGTGGTAGGTATCCCATGTTAGTGGTAGGAGAATGTGGTGGTGATGTGACACACACCACATATGTGGTATGTGATGGGTATAACGGATGACCTAATTGTTCAGATTTCTATAATAACTTTAGGAATCATCGTTTCGTTTAGTGATAAAGATGTATCATGCGTAGAACAAGACATACATCATAATTGGTGGGTATACATATGATTAAAATCTTACCTAGAGGAAGTAAAAAAATATAACACCTTGCAACACTACATGGCGTTTCGAGAAGTGGAATACATCAAAAATGATTTTTTTTTTTTTTTTTTTTATTTTCATTTTTAATTTTTTTGGTTATGGTATTCCCTAATTTTTTTTTTCTATTTATTCTTCGTAAACACATCTTAAGAACATAAATATATATTATTTTCTTCGTAAACAAGAGCGTATCTCATGGTCTTTTTGAATTTTATGGTTGGAATGATATTCATCTTGCTTGGATAGTATTTTTGATAGTTGATTTATTATTCAGAAGTTTGAAATTTGAACAAACATATTTAAAAGTGAACTCCTTTTTCATAAATTTTTTGGATGACTTTATTTATTCGAATCAATGATTCTTTTATAGAAACATTACATATGAATCGACATGCGCATATTATTGGTGCCAACCAACAACACTTAATGACTATCTATTGATAGTCAATTATTTATGATACATACTATTGTTATACAGTTCTAGACTTTACTAGGCATACATTATGCATAACATTTACTGCTAGATAATAATTCACAAATACATCAAATTACAATCGCACTTTTACATTTAGACTATATTGTGTCATTTGGGTTGCATGACATGTGGTGCTTTAACAATAATTCAAGAGAATTGGAATACGTCAAAAATGAAATATTTGAAGAATTTGAAAGTTTATCCCCCACCCCCGGCCCCATCACAACTTTCGGGGAAAAACACATTGTGACATTCCAGAGTAGATACAACGTTGGAAAAAAACAATAAATGGAAGACTATGATGACAAGGGAAAAAAAATACAAGACTACTATTTGCCTTATACATGATACTTAAATTGATCATAAAAAAATCAATACATATCGATGGAATGCTAACAGACAATAAGTTGTTTTGCTAGTTATTTCTGGATGACAAAATTAATTCTTTTGAAAACGATATCTATGGATCTATGAGATTTAATATTAGAATGCATGACTTGTTGAACTCTGTTGAAGAACTTCACTGCCTCTGGTACAAGAAAACCAAAGGTATCAAATACAAAAAGTATAAACAAATGTTGATTTTCTATGTATACATTCTCGTGTTTTGTCACTTTGCACGCAACGGTTTTCAAAGCGGTATGCCCCGCTGTGAAACTCCTGCTTTTCAAACTGACGAGATGGTTTCTAAAAAGTAATATGTTTTCCCCTAATCCTAATTTATAATCAAATAACATAAATATATTTTTTTTAATTTGAACAAAAATGTTATAAATTTCTCTTTTGAAAAAAACATGTTATAAATTTTATATTATAAAATATGTTCTCTGCACTAGACCGGTTTCTTGGTCTAGCAATATATGTTTCAGGTTATTTGGTCTTGACCCGATCCAAACTCTGACTCGGTAACCCTAGACTGATCGGTTCAATCAAATGTTTGAGCCATCGGTTTGAAGCCTATAAATGTATCAACTACAACAATGACACAAAAATAATTTCTTTCTACTCCTAAATAATTTATGTAAAAGTGATTTTTTTTATATAAGTTTAAATTTTTTGCTTACAAAATTTATTTAATTAGAGTTTGTATTTATTTGTAGGACAGATATTTTGTGTTGAAAATGCAAGATTCCTGGGATGCAACTTTGACCGGATCATAAAAGCAAGTTGCCAATAGTTTTTTTGTAGTAGATGAGATCCCCTACAGACCAGGTCGATCTTATCCTCTTGCTAAAACCTTCACGTTCAAATTAATATCCTTCCTACTGTTTTACGGTTTTACCTCTTTTTTCTTTGTTGAACATGAGATGAGATACATCCTTTTGACATGGATTAAAAAACCATATACCGTTTTTTTTCTTCATAATTTAACTTTAAAACATAATATTTAACTACACACTTATTTAATTATTTTACTTAATGGAGAATGAGAATATGAGATATCTAAAAGTTTTAATGCAAAACTATAAATTCCCATTAAATAAATTCGCTACTTTACAAGTTGCATTCAGTTAGTGTAGCTAACCTCATTTTTGCCTTTCTTGGTTTTGTTACTGCTTTTAGAGTTATTCGTTTTGTAACTTTTTTTTATAACTATGATGTTTAATTAACTAAATTTATATATTTGAATTCATCAAACAAACTTTTAAAATTTAAAGTATTGCACAGGCAATAAGAGAGGAGAGTACATATCCATTTTGTTGGTGTTGAGCCAATAGTTATCTTCATTGTACTTTGTTTAAGCAATCCCCACATGCTTTGGTCATTCTTTTTCTCTAAGCAATCTGCAAGATGTTTTTCCGAATCTACTTTTCCATATATATATATATATATATATATATATATATATATATATATATATATATATATATATATATATATATATATATATATATATATATATATATATATATATATATATATATATATATATATATATATATAGTGAAGATTAAATAAGAAGGAAATTTTTGGTAGGAAGTTAAGAAGTTTTTTTTTCTACATATTTTTTTTGCGAACAAACAAAATGATTCATTAGATGATTCATTTGTAAGATGATTCATAAGAAAAAATTCTCAAAAAAACATCTCGATTATTCATTTATACAATGATTTTGTTGTTCTTCACTAAAATTGTCACAAAAGTGAATTTTTTCTAATTTTACTTAAAAATGAATCATAAAGATGTTTTTTTGGAAATTTTTTCTTGTGAATCATCTTACAAATGAATCATCTAGTGATTCATTTCTTTTGTTCGTCAAAAAAATATGTAGATATATATATATATATATATATTTTTTTATTTTAATCCTAAAATAATTACGCTGTAGCTAAAATTATTTTATGTTAAACTTATCACATGATAAACTACATTTTACTCTTAATGATAAAAATAACTTGTTACATCATATAAATCTACGTCAAATGTATATATAAATAATGCACTTAATTTTTGAAAAACAACTAATTAATTGAAATTGTTACTAAAAAGTTTCTGGTCCATCTGTAGTGGTTTTTTTTAATGGATGACCAAGCCAACTAAAAGTAGTTTTTGAATAAATTAGATTTGTTATTAAAAAAGTTTATCAATTCAGGATCGATAAGATAAATCAGTTACCTTTGTAACAGTAAATTTGTAACTGATGAAATAAACATATTAAACATATAAATACATATATGTATATCATTATTTAATTATAAAAA